>NW_011494956.1:17235587-17238959 GCF_000754665.1 Bison bison bison | reverse complement strand
AAGAGACAGCAGTTAGAACTGGACATGGAACAGACTGGTTCCAAATAGGAAAAGGAGTATGTCAAGGCTGTATATTGTCACCCTGCTTATTTAACTTATATGCAGAGTACATCATGAGAAACGCTGGACTGGAAGAAACACAAGCTGGAATCAAGATTGCCGGGAGAAATATCAATAAGCTCAGATATGCAGATGACACCACCCTTATGGCAGAAAGTGAAGAGGAACTCAAAAGCCTCTTGATGAAAGTGAAGGTTGAAAAAAGTTGAAAAAAGTGAAAAAGTTGGCTTAAAGCTCAACATTCAGAAAACGAAGATCATGGCATCCGCTCCCATCACTTCATGGGAAATAGATGGGGAAACAGTGGAAACAGTGTCAGACTTTATTTTGGGGGGCTTCAAAATCACTGCAGATGGTGACTGCAGCCATGAATTGAAAAGATGCTTACTCCTTGGAAGGAAAGTTATGACCAACCTAGATAGCATATTCAAAAGCAGAGACATTACTTTGCCAACAAAGGTCCGTCTAGTCAAGGCTATGGTTTTTCCTGTGGTCATGTATGGATGTGAGAGTTGGACTGTGAAGAAGACTGAGCGCCGGATAATTGATGCTTTTGAAGTGTGGTGTTGGAGAAGACTCTTGAGAGTCCCTTGGACTGCAAGGAGATCCAACCAGTCCATTCTGAAGGAGATCAGCCCTGGGATTTCTTTGGAAGGAATGATGCTGAGGCTGAAACTCCAGTACTTTGGCCACCTCATGCGAAGAGTTGACTCATTGGAAAAGACTCTGATGCTGGGAGGGATTAGGGGCAGGAGGAGAAGGGGACGACAGAGGATGAGATGGCTGGATGGCATCACTGACTCGATGGACGTAAGTCTGGGTGAACTCTGGGAGTTGGTGATGGACAGGGAGGCCTGGTGTGCTGCTATTCATGGGGTCGCGAAGAGTCGGACATGACTGAGCAACTGAACTGAACTGAACTGATAAAATTTCTATTTGCAAGTTCATAATGCATAATACATTTTGAAATGTGAAAAACCTATATGAAGCAATTTATAAAATTTTAAAAGACATAAAAATAATAGATTACAATAGAAAATATAGTGTGATGGTGGATGGGATTATTCCTTTTATTAACATGTCAGTTCACTGAAATGTAATTATTAGCTGCAGTTACAATAGAAATGCTTAAAGAAATTTTATGAGAGATTCCAAAATCCATCTGAAAGAGAAAATTACAAGAATACAGAGCCTTTACAACGCTCAGCTGGTAAAGAATCCACCTGCCATGTGGGAGACCTGGATTCAATCCCTGGGTTGGGAAGATCCCCTGGAAAAGGGAAAGGCTAGCCACTCCAGTATTGTGGCCTGGAAAATTTGATGGACTGTAGTCCATGGGATTGCAAAGAGTCAGACGCAACTGAGTGACTTTCACTTTCACTTTTTCTATATTCTTCTCTTTGCGACTCCATGGAGTATACACTCCATGGAATTCTCCAGGCCAGAAAACTGGAATGGGTCACCTTTCCCTTTTCCTGGGGATCTTCCCAACCCAGGGATTAAACCCAGGTCTCCCACATGGCAGGCAGGTTCTTTACCAGCTGAGCCATAAGGGAAACCCAAAGAATACAGAAGATGACTGGAAAAGACAAGAAAAAAAAATAAGAAAGAAACGTGTCCTTTAATATAACAAAGCATACTAAAAAGCTATAGTAATCATCACAGCATGGTATTGATTCAGGTATAAACAAGTAGATAATTAAACAGAATTAAGAATACAGAATGAAATCAATGAATGTATAGGAATTAAATATATCAAAGGTTGCATTGCAAAAAAATTCTTGAAAGGACAGAATATTCAATCAATGATTTAGGAACAATTAACTTTATCATGTGGAAGGGGAAACAAAGTTGTCTTATCCCTTGACAAATATGCACTCATCTATAAAAGTTCTAGGAGAAAATTTAGGCTAATATGTTTATAATTATTAGATAAGAAGGTGTTCTTAAGACAACAATGGAAAAAAGTAATGAATTTTATTATATCAAAACAAAGAAGAAAAAATTAGTGATAATAGGGAAAGTGTTTACATATAATATATCACCTAGTAAATAATATCCAGAATATATAATGAACTACAGAGAAAAGAAGAGACAAAAGAGATAAGCCATCTGCCTTAAAAAAAAAAAAATGGACAGACTACAAACTGACAATTTCCAGGAACAATTCCAGACAATTTCCAGATGGACCTAAAACTTTAATGGAAGGGAACCTTACTCTTTCATCAGGGTTATTGGTACTGAAAAGAGCATCCCAAGAGAGTGAGATAAACCTGCATTGCTGTTTTTTCCCTTCTGTCACTTGTCCCAAGACATGAATGCAACGTGGGAAGTGGGGTAACTAGAGGTCCAACATTAGTTTCCTAGCCAGAAGACCAAAATGAAGCCACAGAGAAATAAAATGTATGTAGGAGGTTGCAGAGAAGGGGGAGCTTAAGAGAACAATCCTATGAACTTGCTTGTGAAATCCTGGGCTCACCTTTGAATTGTGTGCATGCATAGATCTAATTCTAAAGAGCATAACAAAGGAGTTGAGAACTAAACTGAGACAGACTGTGTTCTGGGAACCAAACTGACCACTAGGTGGCATACATGCAGGATAGATTGGAATAGCACCTCAAAGGTTTGAAAATGGAACTTAGTATTAAAACCACACATGGCAGAAGGCTCATTGGAACTTGCAGCCATAATCCAAGTGAGCTGACTGCCTCTTCACAACAAAATTTCAATAGTTTATATAGGATTTAAACAAGACCCAGAATCTCTTAACAAAGTTACAATGGCCAGGACACAATCCAAAACTACTTGGCATACAAAAAAAACTAGGAAAACGTCAACTCTCAGGGGAAAAGACAATAAATGTGACATAAATATTGGGACTATCCAATAAAGACTTTAAAGCAGCTATTATAAAATAAGAATGAAACTGTTAAAATGAATGGAAAGATAGAAAATCTCAGCAGAGAAATAGAAACCATAAAGAGCCACAGGGAAATTTTAGAACTAATACAATAACTGAAACAAAAATCTCATTGGATGGACTTAATGGAGTGACAGGGGGGAAAGCTGTGAACTTGAAGATAGAGGAGAAGAAATTATCCAATCTAAACACCAAAGAGAAAAAGATGGAGAGGTGGGGGGCGGGAACGAACAGAGCCTAAGAAGCCTGTGGGACAATATCAAAACTGTCAAATAATTTTGTCAACACAAAAATTGTGTTGCAGAAGAAGAAGAGAAAAAGTGTAGTGTAGGAAACATACATGAAGTAAAAAGGTTAAAAAACTCAAATTTGGGGGGGGGGGGGAAAAAAAA
>NW_011494956.1:17224492-17235487 GCF_000754665.1 Bison bison bison | reverse complement strand
GGGGGGGGGGGAATAAGCTTACAGGGTCAAGAAGCTAAAATAATCCAAAGATAATAAACTCAGAGAAGTTCATGCTAGACATTTCATAATCAAATTGCTGAAAAATAAAGACAAGGGGAAGAATCTTGAGATCTGGAAGAATAAGAAAACAATGATGCAGCATTTCTTTTAGAAGAACAAAGAGTCAGATGACTATGGATTTCTTATCAGAAACCAAAGAGGCCAGAAGGAAGTGGAACAACAGTTTGAAAGTGCTGGAAAAAAAAAAGAGCTGTTTTGATTATGGTAGTGGTTATAAAAATATATACCTGGGCCAAAACTCATGGCACTATACACAATACAAGTCATATGGTAGTTAAACAATGAAACAAGTTGCAAAAAAATCATTTGTGGGTGGACTTCATCAACTAGACCTTACTTCTACACAGAAGAAATTTATTTGCAGCTTCTTCACTTACACTCTTAGTTACCCAGATGGCCAAAGTTACCAAATGTGTTAGAGGTTCTTTTAAATTATTATTTATTATTTTTGGCTGTGCTGGGTTTGGCTGCAGAGACCAAGGTCTGCTCTCTGGCTGCTCGGGTTTCTCTTGTTGGGAGCACAGGCTGTAGGTCACACGGGCTTCAGTAGTTGCGGCATGCTCCAGAACACAGACTCAATAGTTGTCATGAATGGGCTTAGTTGCTCCACGGCATGTGGGATCATCCTGGATCAGGGATTGAATCCACGTCTCCTGCACTAAGAGGTGAATTCTTTACCACTGAGCCACCAGGGAAGCCCCTAGACATTCTCAAAGCCAGTAAAACAGCCTCTGCTTGCACTAAAGTTAGGCATGTCTGCAGAATTTTCAGCTTTTTTTCTTTTTTAAGGTCTTTGCATCACACTAAGGCTTTGTCTTTAATTATAAGAAAGTTTACCTCTCATGGCTTCAAAACACTAATGTCCTGGAGAAAATTACAAACAAAATAGCAGAGTTTCTGAGTTATGCTGATATCATTGTTTATCAATCATGTATGATCTAATTAGTAAAGAAACACATTATAGTGAAATAGAGTGTATTTGATAATAATGAGAAAAAAATTACATGAAGTTAAGGTTTTCTAAGGTCATCTCATTATCCAAGAGGTACATAAAGGCACTGATTAATATTAACTTTTGTAAATCAAAAATAAATTGTTGTATTTTCCTGGGTAAATACCAAAAGAATGAAAGGTAGAGCACATATTTAGTGTACTTAGAAACTAGTTGAGGGGAAATGAAATTATTAAAATATAAATCTATTCAAAAATAAGAAAAGAAAGGACAGAAAACTATGAGACCCATGAGATAGCACATGGATTTGAAGTAAATTGAAATATATTAGTAATTAATAGTCAAACTACATAAAATCAAAACAAAACACAAGTGATGTTATTTCTAAGCTATATGTTATAAAGAAGCAGCAAGATTCACAGTGAAAAGGAAGAAGGAGATTTATCATGTAAATATTAACTAAAAGAAAGCTGACTTAGCCAATTTTAACATCTCTCTCTGTAACTGATAGAACAAGTACACTAAAGTCAGCAATATTGTTGAGTTCCTTTGAGCAATGCTATCAAGAAACTTGACCAAAGGACACATTTGTTGTGCCTGATAACTTATGAGTACACATTCTTTACATGTGTAAAGTAAAAGTGAAAGTCGCTAGGTCATGTCCAACTCTTTGAGACCCCATGGACTTCTCCAGGCCAGAACACTGGAGTGGGTAGCCTTTCCCTTCTCCAGGGGATCTTCCCAACCCAGGGATCAAACCCAGGTCTCCCACATTGCAGGCAGCTCCTTTACCAGCTGAGCCACAAGGAAAGCCCAATAATGTATGCCATGCAAAGATGCTGTGAAGGACTTCTCTTGTGGTCTAGTGGTTAAGAATCCACCTGCTAATGCAAGGGACATGGGTTCAATCCCTGGTCCAGGAGGATCCCACATGCCACAGGGCAACTAAGCCCCTGTGCCTGCATTGTTACAGGCTTAGCAGTGCAACATTTAGACAAATGTTACCATAAAGTGCAACATTTAGACAAATGTTACCATAAAGTGTAACATTTGGACAAATTTTACCATAAAGTGTAACATTTAGACAAATTTTACCATAAAGCTATAAAACAAATTTGAATGGAATGAAAACACATAGAGCATGTTCTGTGACCACTCTGCAATTATTCTAGAAGTTGACAACAATAGAAGATAACTAGAAAATTTTATTTTGATATTAATGAATACATTCCTAAATAACTGATGGTTTAAGGAATCATAATGGAAATTAGAAGGTATTTTGAATTTACTAATAATGAAAATGGTAAATAAAACTCATGTGATCCAGCTGAAGAAGTATTTAGAAGAAAAGGTAATGACTATAATACATACATTAAAAAAGAAAAAAACACGTAAAATAAACTTTTAAATGTAGAAAAAGTACAAAGCAAATCTAAATAAATGTAAAGGAATAAAGGAATTTATGAAACAGAGATGCAATAGTGAGGATCAGCAAAGCCAGAAATTTACTATTTGAAAAGATTTTGAAAATTGAACTCTGATAAAACCTGTCATTAAAAGAACATACATGCACCCAATATCATGAATAAAAAAGTGAAACAATTACCAATGCTACAGACATTAAAAATATAAGAAAATAATATTATAAATAGGGCTTCCCTGGTACCTCAGCTGGTAAAGACTCTGCCTACAATGGAGGAGAGCCCCGTTCAATTCCTGGGTTGGGAAGATCCCCTGGAGAAGGGATAGGCTATCCACTCCAGTATTCTTAGGCTTCCCTGGTGGCTCAGATGGTAAAGAGTCAACCTGCAAGGGAGAGATCTTCCCTGGGTTGGGAAGATCCCCTGAAGGAGGGCATGGCAACCCACTTCAGTATTCTTGCCTGGAGAATCTCCATGGACAGAAGACCCTGGCAGGCTACAATCCACAGGGTCACAAAGAGTCAGACATGATGGATCGACAATATCATGAATAAAAAAGTGAAATAATTACCAATGCCATAGATATTACAAATAAAAGAAAATAATATTATAAATATTTTGTATGCATTTGAAACATGTTATAGAGAAGTTGCTAGGGAAAACACAACTAAAGAATGATAGAAAGCTAAATATCATCGACTTCAAAAGAAATTGAATCAGTAATCAAAGATCTTATCACAAAGAAAAATCTAGATACAAGTCACTTCAACACTGTTTACAATTATTCAATTAGTAATTAATTGAATAATTTTTCAATTAGTAATTAATTGAATAATTTTTCAATTAGTAATAACTATTCAATTAGTAATTAATTAAATACTTTCAATCATACATGAACTCTTCTAGAGAATAGAAAAGAAGGAATCTCTCCAATACATTTTTCCTTGTGGGGGCTCACATCAAAACCTTAATGCCATAATCTAACAAAGAAAGTATAAGAACAAAAACTTAGAAACTATCATTACTCATGAATATATTTAAGAATTATTTTTAAAATGTTATATTGAATACAATAATATATAAAAAGAATACAGCATCAAGTGTATTCACTCAAGGTATACAAAATTGGTATATTATTACTACAGAAAATCAATCAATTAATTTGCCACATAAGAGATTGAAGAGTATGAGGTCCATCAATACATTATGTATTGTATTGCTGTGATGGCTGTAGAACAATATAAGGTATTAGCATTAATAAGAAAGTTTAGTTAGCTTGCTGGGTATAAATTCAATATAAAAAATCAACATTCCTTCAGCAAGGTTGCTGGATACAGTATCAACATACAAAAATCAATTGTATTTCTATAAACTTGCAATAAAGCCTGAAAATGAAATTAAGAAAACAATCCAATTTACTCTATCATCAGAAAGAATAAAATACTTCAGAATAAATCTGACAAAATAAATGCAAGACTTGTATATAGAAAACTACAAAACATTGTTGAAAGAAATTAAAGAAGTTTTCAATAAATGGAAAGTGATCCCATGTTCCTGGATTGGAAGACTTCATATTGCTCAGATGAAAATATCCCCCAAATTGACCGGTAGATTCAATGTAAACCTAATCTTAACTCCTAGCTGGGGTTTTCTTTTCTTTTTCAGAAATGACAAACTCATCTTAAAAGTCATGTGGAAATACAAGGGATATAGAATATCCAAAATAATCTTGAGAAAAGTATAAAGTTGGAAGACTTAAACTTTCTAGTTTCAAAACTTACTACAAAGCTACAGTAACCAAGACAGTATGGTGCTGGCATAAGGATAGGCATATGGATTAATGGAACAGAATTGAGAGTCCAGAAATTAACCCTAACAGTTATAGTCTCTACATGTTCGCCTATTCTGAACATTTCATATAAATGAAATCATTTAACATGTGGTCTTCGGTGACTGGAGTCATCATTTAACACACTGTTTTCATGGTTCGTCCATGTTGCAGCATATATCAGTATTGCATTCTTTTTTACAGCTGAATAATATTTTGTTCTATGAATATACCATGTTTTGTTTATCTAGTCATCATTTGATAGACATTTTGGTTATTTGCACTTCCAGATATAATGTAGAGAATTTAGAAGTCATCACCCTCATCCCTACATAAGAAAAAAAGCTAAACAAATGGAAAATCAACAACTCTTCTTAGAGCCACAGAAAATTGAAGTCATAGGGCAAACTGTTACCCTGAAAACTAGAGAAACAGATGGATACGGAGACCCATATCTCACCAGGAGAATCCCAGGAGCAGAAGTCAGTACAATAAAATATAAATTACAATTGACAGATTGCTGGAAGCTCAGCATAGACAAGCTTGAGAGCTAAAAACTCTGAAGGGGGCAGTCATGGGGATTCCCAACACTTTTATCACTTTCAGGAGCCTCTCAACCTCTCATGTAAAGATTTGAGAAGTTTCCCCTTGTGCTTCTGGCAGAGGAGGGGAAAAGTAAACATTTTAGAATATGCCCAGAGTCCTCTCTTCTCCTTGACATGGCCTACCCTCAAGGAAAACTATTTTATCAGAGCCTGACTGACTTGAGTTTTGCCCAAGTCTAACCAACCTGAGGAAAGGACACTGTTCAACTCCAGTCTCCTCTGACCTTGCTGTCTCACTTAAAGGGTGAGGGAGCTGAGGAGCACTTGTGATGCCCAGGAACACGGGCCTATTAAAAGACTGAAATCCAATGATAGAGTGTGTCCCCTCCCCTACCTCCATCCACATCCTGTACAACAGGGATAACAGCTAAAAGATTGCAAACCTCAGATCCTATTTAAGAAGGGGTCTCTTGGGAAACTCAGTGACACCAGGGCAGACAAAAACAAGAACACTAGAAGAAAATTTAGCCTCTGACCATAGCTCCAGCTAGCAGTGAACACAGCCTAATTCCTAGCCAGACAAATGTAAAAGATTCCACTAATACTCTATTTGTTCCTTTTACACTGTATTTCACATTCAGCTTTCAACAAAAAATTGCAAGCCTTGCTAAAACGCAAAAAAAAAAAAAAAAAAAAGGACTGAAGAGACAAAGTATCAGAATCAGACTGAAATATGGCAGAGATTTTGGAATTATCAGGCTAGGAATTTAAAATAACTGTGATTAATACACTGGGGGCTTTAATGGGGAAAAAATGGACATGTAGGAACAGATGGGTAGTGTAAGCAGAGAGCTGGAAACTCTAAGATAGAACCTAAAGGAAATGCCAGAGATGAAAAGCACTATTAACAGAAAGGAAAAAATGCCTTTGATGGGCTCATCAGTAGATTGCACATGACTGAGGAAAGAACTAGTGAGTTCGAAAATATTTGAATAAAAACTTCCTAAATTGAAAAGCAAGGAGGAAAGGAAGGAAGGAAGAATATCCAAGAATTGTGGGACAATTACAGAGGGTTGATGTAATAGCAATAACAGAAGGAGAAGAAAGAAAGGAATAGAAGTATTTGAAGTAAAAGGATGTCCAGTCTCCTTACTTTGATTTCTAGATTCATGAATTCCCAATCAAAATGTTCAATAGGCTGGTTTTCTTTGTTTGTTTTTCTTTCTTTTAGTGAAACTGACAGGTTGATTCTAAAATACACGGGGCTAAGAGCCAAAGAATCTAAAGGAAAACAAATGGAAAATCTTGCCCTATCAGATATTTAAGACACTACAAAGAGATAGTAGTACAGACAGTGTGAATACAGTGTTCATAGGAAAAGGAGGACATCAAGGCTGTGTACTGTCACCCTGCTTATTTAACTTACATGCAGAGTACATCATGAGAAACGCTGGGCTGGAAGAAGCACAAGCTGGAATCAAGATTGCCGGGAGAAATATCAATAACCTCAGATATGCAGATGACACCACCCTTATGGCAGAAAGTGAAGAGGAACTAAAAAGCTTCTTGATGACAGTGAAAGAGGAGAGTGAAAAGGTTGGCTTAAAGCTCAACATTTAGAAAATTAAGATCATGGCATCTGGTCCCATCACTTCATGGGAAATAGATGGGGAAACAGTGGCTGACTATTTTTCTGGGCTCCAAATCCAAAATCACTGCAGATAAATCACCATCTATTCCCCATCTATTTCCCCTGAAGTGATGGGACCAGATGCCATGATTGCAGCCAGGAAATTAAGACACTTACTCCTTGGAAGGAAAGTTATGACCAACCTAGATAGCATATTCAAAAGCAGAGACATTACTTTGCCAACAAAGGTCTATCTAGTCAAGGCTATGGTTTTTCCTGTGGTCATGTATGGATGTGAGAGTTGGACTGTGAAGAAGGCTGAGCACCGAAGAATTGATGTTTTTGAACTGTGGTGTTGGAGAAGACTCTTGAGAGTCCCTTGGACTGCAAGGAGATCCAACCAGTCCATCCTAAAGGAGACCAGTCCTGGGTGTCCATTGGAAGGACTGATGCTGAGGCTGAAACTCCAATACTTTGGCCACCTCATGCGAAGAGTTGACTCATTGGAAAAGACCCTGATGCTGGGAGGGATTGGAGGCAGGAGGAGAAGGGGACGACAGAGGATGAGATGGCAGGATGGCATCACCAACTCAATGTACATGAGTTTCAGTGAACTCTGGGAGTTGGTGATGGACAGGGAGGCCTGGTGTGCTGCGATTCATGGGGTCGCAAAAAGTCAGACACGACTGAGTGACTGAACTGAACTGAAACACAGATCAATAGGCTAGTTTTAAGACAAAGTTAGCACTATAGAACAATGGAGAATGGCCTCTTTGATAAATTATTCTGGATTTATCTATAAAATCCTCATATGGAACACAAATGAAGCTCAACTCCTATATCAAACCATGCACAAAAGTCAATTTCAGGTGGACTATAAACCTAGATGTAAAATGAAAACAATAAGGTTTTTAGGAAATAATAGGTGGTGCTAGTGGTTAAAAAAAAATACCTACCTTACAGTGCAGGAGCCATAAGAGATTGGGTTGGATCCCTGGGTCGAGAAGATCCCCTGGAGGAGAAAATGGCAACCCACTCCAGTATTCTTGCCAGGAGAATCCCATGGACAGAGGAGCCTGGCGGGCTACAGTCCACAGGGTCACAAAGAGTTGGACACAACTGAAATGACTTAGCATGCATGCACTGAGGAATCGTTTCTAACTGCCGGATGAAAACTTTATTTTAGAATAAGGCACAGAAAGCACTACCACAAAAGCAAAGACTGACAAAATTTGACTACATTAACGAAAAGAATTTGGTTATCAAAAGATGCCCTTAAGGCAGTGAAAAGGAAAGTACAGAATAGGAGAAAATATTTGTAATATTTTCTGACAAAGGGCTTTATATCTGAGAAACAAAGGATTCCTATCATTTATTTATCTAATTAAAAAGTCAGACAAATAGAAACATGAGCTAAAGCGTTGAAGAGATATTTAAAAGAGAATATCCAAGTGACCCAAAAAGAGACAGAAAAATGTTCATCCTCATTAGTAATCACCACAGTGAGACACTATACCCCATGTGACTGGTTGGAATGCAAAAATTTCACAAAACCAGAGTGATATAGACCACCAATGCAAAGTGGAATATGAAAAGAGCAAGTTGCAGAACAGGAGACATACTAAAGAAATATGATAACCTGTGATGGGAAATATCAAGGCCATGCTGGTATAATTTATTGGTTTACAGCTAGTCTGCCTAACTGCAGAGCCATTATGCATGTGAGTGCAAATTCTAATGAAAACAGCACTTCAAGAAATTGGCCCAGGTCTTGGAAACAACATCTGAAGGCTAAGGTGGAGAGTCTGAAATTCCTTCCCATGAATTCTCCCAGAGCCCCTGATTCAGTCCCATGAAGAGTGTGGAAGTTCCCCTGACGTGGGCACCAAGGGAGGCCCCTTCGGTCTTCGCCCCAGGCACTGAGATGAGCCTTTCACGGTGGAGGGGGCACAACCAGGACAAGGTGAGCGTTTACTGGGCTTCCCAGCTGGTGCTAATGTTAAAGAATCTGCCTGCCGACGCAGGACATGCAGGTTCAATCCCTGGGAAGATTCCCTGGAGAAGGAAATGGCGATCCACTCCAGTATTCTTGCCTGGGAAATCTCATGAACAGAAGAGCCTGACAGGCTGCAGTCCATGGGGTCACACAGAGTCAGACACGACCGAGCACACACATGCAAGTCTTTTATCAACTGATCAAAATCAATTTATTCTCTAAGCAATACTCCTCCTCAAAATGTGTGATGAGTTAATGATTGTTGTTAACTGAAGCATAATAAGAGAAGGGCTGGCTTTCATTCCTTTAGGTAGGCTGAGGCAATTTGTAAAGAAACCAAAGGAACCACTTGATTTGCACTTCAATCCAATCAAATATGCAACTTGCAATGTATCTGGTATATTCTTATCTCTTCCTAAAAGTGAGGTTTTAAAACTCTGCTGGAGTTTTAAAACTCTGCTGGAGGTTTCCTACTTTTGGAAACAAGGGATAAATGCGGACTTCCTGACAGGACCTGGACCAATAGGAGGCAAAGAATTCTATTAATAGCTTGGGTAAGAGAGCAGACAAAGGCCAACTGAGGTTGGAGAGGACTTCCCACAGCATAGGATGTGATGGGCACTCAGGGAGCGGTGGTGGTGGTGTTGGGATGGGGTGGATCGTTCTGAGGATGGCAGGGGGTGGTGGTGGTGGAATTGATATTGGTGATGGTTAATAGTGATAGTGGAGGACAACAAAGATGGTGGGGAAGGGCAAGTTGAGGCAGTGGAGGCTGGCGAGGATGCGTGGTTGGTGATGATGGTGGTGCAATAGGCTTGATAGTGATGGAAAATCTTTGATCCCTCACAGAAGAATGTGACTGGGCCATCAAGGCCACACAGCTGGGACAAAGAAGCCAGGTTAGACTTATACTACCCTGCTAGGGCTGGGGAGCCAAATCCACGATGAGAAGCTTTATTCCAAGTAAAGGGCAAGCTGTGCACTGTAAAGTTAGTTATTCTGGTGAAGTGGATTGAGGCGCAGCGTCCTCAGGATTACTCAGAAAACTCTCTGGACAAAAGTAGATGAAGAAGAGAGGCTATTCCAAGGCACACTGTCTCTCTTCCTTCGTCCAATCAACCCCACGTCCTGAAGATGCTCCCTCCTCCAGCCTTCCCAATGACTCCGTCTCACTTCAGGCCCCATCTTGCTCATAATGACACCCAATTCCCTCTGCTTCACAGTCTATAGTCTTCCAGTCTGTGGCTTTCCACAGCCAGAAACCCAACTCTTTAAGTCCAGAGGCTTGCAGAAATATCTAGAGAGGGAAAGGGGCTCCTTGCGTGGGGGTCATAAGGCACTTGCTGGGGGAGAAATAGTACCTGGTGCCTATTCTGGGTCTCTCCATGAGTTACAAACTTCATAGCCCAAAGGATCTGAGCCGAAGCCTGGAGATTCTAGGGTTTGACTGGGCCTGCCCCACAAGGCCAGTGGCCTCTGAGCAAGCACACCTTCATATTAACTGAAATTGGCTCCTATGTGGCTCCCATGAACCTCTCTGGGCCACACAGAGCCAGCCTGCCTTCAGAGCATGTAGCTGCAGCTGAAAGGAACAGCAAGTTCAGTCCCAGGGCTCAATGGCTGGCGGATGTGATAACATTCTTATCATCAGGAACTGGGATTGCCAGGTTCTCCTATGGCTCAGGTCCAGGGTGGTGAGGTGCACTGGCTCTGGGGAGGCTGGAAATTCTGGGTGGGCAGAAGGCAATCAGCAGCCTCCCTTAAGGTCTAGTTATGCCTTCCCAGGAAGCTTAACCCCTAGACATTTTGGTACTGACATAGATGGAGTCATTTTGGTTTTTGTCCTCAGAAAATTGCATATTTTCAGTGGTATTTATTAAGTATTATAATGAATTTACCTCTTACCTTGAACAAGTGAGACTAAAGAGAATAGAAGCCGAAAACACCTTTATTCCTGCCTCTAGTAAAATCTTCAGCAGGTCCCATGGCTTTCTGATCACTCTTGAATAATAAAAAGCTTGTAGTCTCAAGAATCCTATAATAAATATGACCACTCCAGTGCAATAATCAAATCCTTCTCTTTACTGTCAGCTTCTCTGTCAGTGCATGGAAAACAGTGCTGGTCTGTAAGTGCTTGTGGAATAGATTCTCTGAGCCCCAGTTTCCTGATCTGTGAGAGATATTTCACACTGTGCTGCTTACCTTGTAGAGCTGAGGTGTACAATAGCAGAATAAAGTGACCCCGTGGCGTCTCTAGAACTCTGCATACCATGCTCTCTCTGGCTGGGAAGACGCCTCCTAAATCCCCCTTCCTGGCCAGCTCTACTCTTCCTCCTGACTTAGCTCCTGAGAAGCCTTAGATCCTGGGATAACCCAGGCTGAATTTGGGGTTCCTCCTTCATGTTGCCCTCTCTTGGAGCTTGATCACACTGTTTGTGCTTGTGTTTTCTTATCTCCTCTTAGATCCACCACCACAGTATGCAGTGGTGTTTGCTGAATACACAGAAAGAGAGGGGAAGAGAGGAGTGTAAAATCCCTGATT
>NW_011494956.1:17221218-17224125 GCF_000754665.1 Bison bison bison | reverse complement strand
TTAGAATGGACTGGTTGGATCTCCTTGCAGTCCAAGGGACTCTCAAGAGTCTTCTCCAACACCACAATCAGCAATAAATGAGAGACAGGAGAGGTAAGGGATGAAAGCAGGAAGAAGAAAGAGGCAGGGTGGGAGAGAAAGGAGAGTGAGGACCAGAGACAAAGCAGCTACCAACTCACAGGCTTCCTGTGGTAGTTCAGGGGGCCAGGGGGTGGGGCCAGCTCATCCCCATCTCCTACTGAGCTGCTGGAGGAAGGAGAAGGTAACAGCATTAGCTGGCTGCTTCCCTTTCCCTGCTCCCCACTCTAGCCCAGCCCTTCTACAGGTGGCCTGTAGGCAGGGGGAGGGGGTAGGATTTAGAATAAGATGATCTCCAAAGAAATTCTCCCATCTTCCTTGCTCTTCCTTTGTTTTCTTGAAACAGAACATTCCTTGGACATTTTCTTTCAAGTTTTGTGTGTGATGATCTGTCTCGGACTTGGTGGAATCTGATTGTCTATCACGTTGGTGACTCAGATGAACGGAAGAGTCCCGTTTTAACACTGATTACACTAGTTTAAAAAATGGCAAAAGGAAATATAAATTACAGCACTAAGAATGGGAGAGGGGCCACCAGAAGAGTTTGAAGAAAATCATATGGGACCATCCTGATGGGCAGAGCAGAGAGGCAGCCAGAGATGTAGATGCCTGGGAGGTGAGAACCGCTGCTCATGGGGACCTGGGAAAAGTCAGTGGTCAGAAGTACAGGTACAGAGGTCAGGAGACAGCAGTGAGGAGAAATCAGGGTGAGTCCTTTGCCCACCTGGAAAGAGTTGTGTCCAAGAGAACATCCACTGTATGCTTGCCCTCTGTATTGAAGGAAGAACAGTAGGCCAAGATGGTACCCACCCCAGGCCAAACCAGAGGGTGCCTTATAGAACAAATTAGAATTTTGGGAGAAGGCTGGGAGCTCCTGCAGCCAGTGCTACCATCCCAGGAAAAGGCTTCCCCATTTTCTTGAGGACTGGGAGAGAAGTGGCCCTGGCCATGACCCTTAAATGGAATCTTCCCAGTTGATATGCCAAAGGTTCCAACTTGGAGGAGAGGGCTGTTGAAGAAATAGATTCTATGATGGTAGAGAAGATAAATACCAGCCACCTATATTAAAACACAAATCCTTCATTTGCAGGTATAAATGTGTAGCCAAGGACCCCCAGATCTTTGAGTAAAACCAACAACCCATAAAAAAAAGAGCTGAGATAAACAAACAGAACCATGAACCCAGAAGAAACAGAGATAGTGTAGGGAATAGAAAATTAAAAAAAATCTACTTGGTATCCTCAGGGAGATTTTTAGGAGGTTTTTCTTTTATAGACAAAGAAAAAAAGTCACCAGAAAATAGAAAACAATGAAAATGTTCTTGGAAATTAAAACTGGAATTTTCAAACTTAAGAAATGCAAAGAAGTAGAAGAAATACCTGCAAATGGTAGGTCTCAAAATGTGAAACCCGACTAGCAGCATCAGTATTACTGGGAAATTTTTTAACATGAAAGTTTCTGAGTTCCAGTCCAGACTTACTAAATCAGAAACTAGGGGTGGGGCCCAGCAATCTGTGTGTTTTCACAAGCCTTCCAGAAGATTGGGGTACACCTCAAGTTTGATAATCACCGTGACCTAAGACATAGGAAAAAAAAACAGAGAGGTGAGAAACATGAGAGAAAAATTAAAAGATCTAGAGAATGAATGGAGGAAGAGTCATCGAAAAAGAAAACAGATTTCTGGGGAGTACACAATCAAATACATAATTTCAGAGAATGTCCTTAAACCGAATAAAGATGTAGAACTTTAAATTTGAGAGTCTTCAGAGTTGTATCTTCTTAGAATTGCTGGGAAGATTAGAGCTAGTACATGTAAAGAATGTGTAACATCTCACAGCACAAAGCAAGCACTCAGTAGCTATTATTCCCTTCTTGTTCCTTGGTTACTTGCTATGTGCTCTTCCAGACCTCTCTCTACACCTTTATAGAGTCCTGCTTGTAGTTTATTTTTTTCACAGGTTCATCTTACTGTACATCAGATCAGATCAGATCAGATCAGTCACTCAGTCGTGTCCGACTCTTTGCAACCCCATGAATCGCAGCACACCAGGCCTCCCTGTCCATCAACAACTCCCAGAGTTCACTCAAACTCATGTCCATCGAGTCAGTGATGCCATCCAGCCATCTCATCCTCTGTCGTCCCCTTCTCCTCCTGCCCCCGATCCCTCCCAGCATCAGAGTCTTTTCCAATGAGTCAACTCTTCCCAAGAGGTGGCCAAAGTACTGGAGTTTCAGCTTTAGCATTATTCCTTCCAAAGAAATCCCAGGGCTGATCTCCTTCAGAATGGACTGGTTGGATCTCCTTGCAGTCCAAGGGACTCTCAAGAGTCTTCTCCAACACCACAGTTCAAAAGCATCAATTATCCGGCGCTCAGCCTTCTTCACAGTCCAACTCTCACATCCATACATGACCACTGGAAAAACCATAGCCTTGACTAGACGAACCTTTGTTGGCAAAGTAATGTCTCTGCTTTTGAATATGCTATCTAGGTTGGTCATAACTTTCCTTCCAAGGAGTAAGCGTCTTTTAATTTCATGGCTGCAGTCACCATCTGCAGTGATTTTGGAGCCCCCCAAAATAAAGTCTGACACTGTTTCCACTGTTTCCCCATCTATTTCCCATGAAGTGGTAGGACCGGATTTCGTTTTCTGAATGTTGAGCTTTAAGCCAACTTTTTCACTCTCCACTTTCACTTTCATCAAGAGGCTTTTGAGTTCCTCTTCACTTTCTGCCATAAGGGTGGTGTCATCTGCATATCTGAGGTTATTGATATTTCTCCCAGCAATCTTGATTCCAGTTTGTGTTTCTTCCAGCCCAGCTATTTCTCA
>NW_011494956.1:17201665-17221118 GCF_000754665.1 Bison bison bison | reverse complement strand
CATGATGTATTCTGCATAGAAGTTAAATAAACAGGGTGACAATATACAGCCTTGATGAACTCTTTTTCCTATTTGGAACCAGTCTGTTGTTCCATGTCCAGTTCTAACTGTTGCTTCCTGACCTGCATACAAATTGTATTTAACAAACAAGATGTTCTCCAAGGTCAGCTCCTCCAGATTTACTTCAATGACTAGGCAGTATCCACACTCCACCTGCCTCTTGTTGATAAGTTTATGTCTACTTTTTTACAGTTATAAATAATGCTGTACTAAGTTTCAGGTCTTTCAGTGAAGGTACCAATTTCCTTCATCAACACTTGATATTAAAAATGAGTTTAATTCTTGACACATGTTATTAAAAAGAAAAGATCCTTCTGCTGCATTTCACTGCATCTCCTTGACTTCAGAGGGGGTGACCTCTTTCTTGTGTTTGTTGAACATTTATGTTTTCTCTTCTATAAACTTTATGTTCATATTATTCATCTAGTTTTTTTTTTCATATCAAATTCTTTTATTTATTGTTTCATATAGTAGGAAAATTAACTTTTTCTTCTCAGTTGGTAAAGAATCCGCCTGCAATGCAGGAGACCCTGGTTCAATTCCTGGGTTGGGAAGATCTGCTGGAGAAGGGATAGGCTACCCACTTCAGTATTCTTGGGCTTCCCTTGAGGCTCAGCTGATAAGGAATCCACCTGCAATGCGGGAGACCCGGGTTTGATCCCTGGTTTGGGAAGACTCCCTGGAGAAGGGAAAAGCTACCCATTCCAGTATTCTGGCCTGCAGATTCCATGGACTGTATATTCCATGGGGTTGCAAAGAGTTGGACACAACTGAGTGACTTTTACTTTCACTTCATGTAACATATTTAAATTTACAGCACAAGGTTAATATTAATTTTTGAGGTGATAACTTTCTAATTTTATTTTTTTTCATATAGATAATTTTTGAAAACTAGCATTTGAATAGTTTTCTTATCCTGAGAAAATGTTGTTTAAATCATTCCCCTGTTTTCACATGTAAATATGCCCATTTCAGGGCTCTCTATTCTGTTTCAGTGATACATTTTTCAAATCCTTAGTAATCTTCCCCACCCTAACCACCATCACTGCTACCAGTCACCATTATTCTGTATCTTTTCCAAAATATTCTTATCTATTCTTGAACATTTTTCTCCCAAATTTTAGAATAAGCATGCCAAGTTCATTTTATTTTACACTCACTCACTACTTTTTCAACATTCTCCCTCTGTGTAGATCCAAGTTTTGGGCCTATATTATTTTCCTTCCCTCTAGAAGAACTTCCTCAAATATTTCTTGTTTAAAAAGGTCTACTGGCAACAAATTTCCCGAATTTTTGTCAGAGAAAGTCTCTACTTCTCTTTCACTTTTGAAGGAAATTTTGCAAGGTAGGGAATTCTAGGTTGGTGAGTTTGTTTGTTTTTTCTCTTGATACCTTAATTTCACTCCACTGCCTTTTTGTTGAAGTCCGATGTTAATTTTTACCTTTGTTCCTCCGTAGGTAAGGTGTTTCTTCTGTCTTCTTTCAGAATTTTTTTATTTTTGATTTTCAGTACTTTTGAAATGATATGCCTAGTTTTTCTTCTGTTTTTCCTTCCTTCCTTTCCTTCTTTCTTTTTTTAGCATTTATCCTGCTTGATGTTCTCTGAGCTTCTTCCCAGTTCTGTGGTTTGGTGTCTGACAGTAACTTACAAACAAAAATTTTTGTAACACAAACAAAATTTTTCAGTAATTATTGCTTCAAGTATTTCTTCTGTTCCTTACTTTCTCCTCCGCTGGTCCTCCCATTACATGTATACTATACATTATTGTTGTCTCACAGATCTTGAATACTCTGCTCATTTTTGATTGTTTGCTTTGTCTTTTAGTCTTCGTTCTCTTTGCTTTTCAGTTTTGGAGGTTTCTATTGAGATATTCTCTAGCTCAGATTCTTTCCTCAGTTGCTCCAGTCTACTAATAAGTACACCAAAGGAATTATTTATTTCTGTCATGCTTCTTATCTCTAGAATTGGTTCCTCTGCTTACATTGCTCATCTGTTTTTGCATGTTGATACTCTATCCATTAGTTTCCTTAGCATATTAGTTGCTCTGAATTTATGGTCTCATAATTCTAATATCCTCCCCACTCCATGTCCAGTTCTGATGTTTGTTCTGTCATTTCAAGCTGTTTTTTGTCTTTTAGTAATGTTTAGTAATGTTTCTTATAATGTTTCTCTTGAAATATCCAACTCTGGTCAGCTCTAGTCTTCCACAAGGGAGAAGGGAAATTCCCAACTCCAGCCCCCTCTACCCATTCTGTCCCACTAGAAGTGCCCCCCCACCCCGCCCAATTCATTTAAAAAGCCCTTGTTTATAACTGCATTGAACCTATTAGTTAATTTGGGAAGAATTGACATGTTTATAATTCTGCATCTCTGTACCCAGGAACATGTTTAACATCTCCTTTTATTCAGGGTTGCTTTTTAAAAAGTTCAGTAACTTCTATAATTCTTGATAGATTTTTATATAAGTCTTGCACATTTTAAGACTTGCTTGTCCCTATTTTGTATAATTGTTTATAAAGCTATTTATATAAAACTCTTTTTAAAAAGTCAAGTACCCTGTTTAGGTATTGTTGCCTTCTTGAAATGTTAATGGTTTTAGTAAGCTATTCTTTACTAGGCCTTTTTTTTTTTTTTGGTTGTTTTTGCTTTTTTTCTTTACTTCTAATAGTTTGTCTAATAGCTTTATTAGTTCTAATTGTCAGCTGAGTCTCCTGCATTTTCTAGCTACTTGATGAAAAAACCTGGTGATGATTTTTGTCACCCTTCCTGCACCACCACATGCCTTCCTATATTATTTCTTATTCATGTCTTACTGTATCATGAGATTTTGACAAATAAGGCCTGGAAGAACATGAAGTCACAATCCAAATTTATGGACCACATGAGAAAAGAAACCACCACAAATGAAAGTCAGCAAAAACATGAGCAGCTTGAGACTAAGAAATGTAAGAAATGGAATTAATAGATCCAGATTATTAAAAAGGAATGTGTAAAATGATTAAAGAAACAAAAGGTGTAGTGAAAAACATAAGCAACTACTTACGTAAAAAGAGATTTTTTTTTTCAAAAAAAAAGGATAACTTTGGGAAATGAAAAAAAAGAGACACTGAACTTTAAAACTCAAATTCCATTAGACAGCAGAACACCTATAATTGAAAAAAAACTGGTAAATCAGAAGCTAGGTTACAAAAATCTACCCAGAATGCAGTGCAGAAAATTAAAACAAGGAAAAATTTTAAAGAGAGGTTAAGAGACATGAAAAGGGGAATGGGTAGGTAGGCAGGTTTGGTAGCTCAGTCATGTCCGACTCTTGTGACCCCATGGACTGTAGACTGCCCAGCAGCTCCTCTGTCCATGGGAGTCTCCAGGCAAGAATACTGGAGTTGGTTGCCTTTTCCTTCTCCAGGGGATCTTCCCAACCCAGAGATTGAACCTGGGTCTCCTGCATTGCAGGCAGACTCTTCATTGACTGAGCCACCAGGAAAGGGCAATAGGAAAAGACAAAATTAGACTTCAAGATATTTTTTTCCCCTCTTATTGTTAAGGATTAATCTAACACTATACTCTAGTCCTGTATCCACAACTAGGCATTTCCTCCCAGATAACAGGAAGTTAATCAAATGCTTACTGTAGCAAGTACATTTACACACAAACATATTTTCCTTAGATCTTCTAAAACAATTTCAAGGCTGCTTCCTGGTATCCTGTGCCTAGATGAGAAAGTATATTTGTAACAAAGGTACTGTGTGCTTTCTAATTTTGCTGCATAAATTTTTTAAAAATAAAAAAATAGATCAAGGAATCTAATTCCTGGGTATGAAGGAGTGAGGGAAGGCATTTGTCATGAAGTCACCATGGTGGTTGCTGGTGCCTCTCTTCCATGGTAGGTCAGCCAACCATGTCAACTCTTCAGGATGACATTCTAAGTGATGTTTGTGCTGGTGAATTAGAGCAGAGAGTGACGATGTCTAGGTCATGGGTCATTTCCTTAGTGGCTCACTACCACAGGCAGCCGCCCAACCCCAGTAGGCGCCTTGTGGTCTCAAGTCTGAGTCCAGAAGTCAGGGCCATTGGGCCGAGGTTGCTATCACTACTAGAAAAGCAGCTCCAGGGACTCTACCTGGACTGCGCACATGCTTAAATATAGGTTGAGTGAATGCATAAACATATGAGCCAGCACGATGCTATGCAGTGGAAAAGGGACCCCATCAGTGGGTCTCATGCAAAAACTTCGTACACATGACCATCTCGCCCAGTAGATTGCACTAAGTGCATTCCATTCTTCTGTTTCTTTCAGGAGGGTGTGTCTTAGAAAACAACCTTGTCTCTCACATACCTTCCTCCAAGGCTTTTGAATACATTTAGATTTTTTTCTGCCAGTAGGAACTCTTAGAATAATGAATTCCATATGTGCATATTTCTCAGTGGGAAGATTACCTTTATTTGGTCAGTAAAATTTACTCTTTGCTCCAATAAATCATTATATTTCATAAGCCCTAAGTGCTAGAAGAAGTTGCAGACAAGAGGGTGGAGTGATCCTTCATCACTTAGGAAGCTTACAATGTAACAGACTCCAAAATATATCTTTGCTATGCATCCATATTTGTTATCGGAAAACATTTCTCATACCAGTTTTTCAGAATGCTTGAAATAAATGCTTGAGTGATTTTCAAAAAAAAGAAAAAGAAGGAAACTCTGGCAGCCAAGGTAACAGTGGGAAGGAAATGGAGGGGGAGGGAGCAGAAGGTACAGGAGAGGTTGGCCTACAGACAAGACATTCTTAGGAGGATGGGGGCTGGAGCAGGCTTGGTCAGAGAGATCCAAAATTCTGCCCTGGTTGACTCAGTAAGAACCACAAGAGAAGGAGTGAAAGTGGCTCCCTGGTCATGCCCTGATGGAGGACCGAAAATGAGGATGAGTTTTGTGTTGTCTGTGTTAGTTTGAGGTAGTTGAGTAACATCCAGGTGGGAATGCCCAGGAAGAGATATTCAAAAAGGCCTGGACCAGAGCTCCAGGTTGGGGCAGGGGGTGGCTTGGCATGGAGCAGTTATCTGAGGATAGATGGAACCACAGAGTAAGACAATGGAGAGAGAAGGCTGGGCTAGGAGCCTCAGGAAGTTCCACATTTAAGTGAATGGGAGAGAAAGGAGCCTGAGTAGAAGGCTAGAGAAAGAGGAAGAAAGGGCCCAAGAGAGAAACACTGAGGGAACAGTGTTTTGAGCAGGGTGATGTGGCTGAGGGGTCAGGAGGAGGACACTGAGTCTTGCTGCTTCAGGAGCATTGGAACCTGCTGAGGGAGGCATCCCAGAGAATAGACACTGGTCACAGGTTGGGGTGCTGACACCTGAGCAAGCCAAGAGATGGCCCAGGGGTGCTTGAGCCGCCTCTTCCTGTGATGCTACCCAGCAGGGGGCACTGAACGGAGAGCAGAGGGAAGTCTGGACAGAGGAGGGGCCATTAGAGATGGAAGAATCACAGGGGATGAAGACCACCCTGAGAGAGGACCCAGGGCGGGAGGGGACAGTAGTGTTGGGAAGAGCGAGAGATGAGAAAGCTCTTCTGAGAAAGGGGAGGGGCATCCGAGGAACACGAGAAGGATTTTCTCCTAGGGCTAAGTCAGGGAGCTGCCGGGAAGGGTCAGCAGGAGGGAGAAGGTAAGATGAGATGGGAAGACAAGCAGGGCCAGAGGGAAGGAGAGGACAGTCGTGGGACACCAGCTGGACAGACCATACACAAAGTGGGTCCAGACAAGTGAGGGAGAGCTAGACTTCTGAGAGGTGCCCTGGCCTAGCCTGCAGCTTTGAAAAGGAGCCCAAAGTCATGCCATGGTCAGTCTTCCTTTTTCCTGAGCCCCAGGGAACTCAAGGCTTCCAGGTGACCACCCAGACAGTGGTGGCTTCTTTTCTGGGAGCACTCCAGCCCAAAGGTCCTCTGTCTAGTATAACCTGGCCTTGCTGTGTTTCTGTGGTTTCCTCCCTTCACTCACAGCTTCCAGGGGAAGGAGGTGATACTTCCTGTGCTATTCCTTCTGGAAATCCAACCCAGGCTTTTGGGGCCCACAGATGTTCTGGAGAATCAAGTTGTGCCATACTTGCCCACTGGGATGATCCAATGGGCCTTCAGCTCAGACAGCTGGGAGGACTATGGCCTGAAGTAAGGGAGGCTGGAGGGCAGCTTCGTTAGGAAGGGGTTGAAGTGTTCCAGCAGGAGTAATGGAGGCCCAGACAACAAGGTTGGTGAAGGAGTGGAGAAGTGGTGGCGGCAGAGTCGGGGGTGGGGGGTGGGCATGGAGGGTGCAGGGGCACATTTTAGAAGGAGTAGATTGAATATGGGGGTGAGAAAAAGAGAGGAACCAAGGCTGGTCTCTCAAACTAAGTGGCACTGAATGTTGTCATCTGACCAGCAGACTTCCTAGCAAGAAAGGTACTAATGACTGCATGGCAGCCCAGAGGGTTTTCCACAAAAGAGCAGGGGTCTGTTTTCCTGAGAGGGCCAGAGGGTGGGCAGGGCCCATCGCTGAGGGCTTGAGAGGGGCCACTTCTCCTGCACAGTCATGCAGGGACTTCCCTGAAAGGTTCAGGGTCAAAGTCTCTGAGCCAGCTCCGGAGAGGCTGGGGGAGGTCCAGCCTCGTGGGACCACCTCAGGCCTGTGCCCTCAACTTCTCCCAGTTCCTGCCCTGGGTGCAAACATGCTGTGTGGGCTGGGAGGCCAGGCTAGACTCCGCTCACCATCCTAGGAAGAGAACTGACCTAACGTGATACAGCTTTCTACAAGATGGACATTTTTGGTTTTTATCTCTGGGAAATGGAGCATTTGTTTTGCAACAAACAGATTTTTGTATAGAAAGAACTGGATTTGCAAATAAAAGTTTTAATAAAAATGGGGGGAGTGGGGGAGGAGGTCAGCCAGACCATTTCTAGCTGATGCCATAAATGATCTCCTTACCGTGAGGATGAGGCTCAGCCTCAGGGTGTGTGTGCAAAACTGCAGTCAGACTCTGGGACCTCAGTGATCTGAGCTACTGGGTTTAGAATATAGGCTCTCCTCACACCAGTCAGAAAACCAAACTCCAGGACAGAACTGATGGCCACTCAGACGGACAAGGGCCATGCATGTCCATGTAACCCACACACTAGCCCTTAGCAGCATTCCAATCCCACAGGAGTGGCTTGAGCAGTTCTCTCTTAGAACAGGAGCCACTGCCCCTCCAGGGATCACCCCACAACTCTGGAGATGCTGGCGATGCCCTCCCCTAGAGTTCAGGCTTTACTGGTTTTACTGGGCCCTGGGGTAAGGCTCTGTGGGGCTGGAAACCTGGGGGTGCCTCAGCTTCAGAGCCTTTCCTCTCATATACACTGTACCATAACTGGCTGGTTATCTGCCCTGCACCCCCTCTTCTGTCCTCCCCTGCCACCCACACCAGACTGTGAGAACAAGATGTCTTCCTAGCCTTCTCCATTCCCAGGGACTGGCAGAGCTCCTCAGTGTTCTTGTGGAAGGAACAGACCAACAACCCAATACTCAGCCAGCTCATCCCATCCCTTTGGTACAATAAAAACTTTATTCCTAAGGTGAGGACAAACAACTTGTATCTCCCTAAAAGCCCCTCCTACACCCAAGGCCTGGCAAGACAACAAGGCAATGAGGAGCTTGCCTTTCTTCCCATTACTGTGCCCATGGCCACGGCCACAGCACTGAGCCCAGCACGAGAAGCAGCCGGGCTAGCTGTGGGTCTCCTTCTGTTCTCCTGCACATGACTGGTTGGCTGATGGCAGGTAGCACACAAGTTAGCTATGCTGTGGCATGCAAAGATGAGATGGGCAGGGCCAAGCAGATGGCCTGTCTTCGAAATTTGACATGAACATAAGCAAAGAAACTGCCAGTTAGTTACAGATGTGCGGTGTGTACACAGAGGGCTGGAATGGCCAAACTGGCCATATGCAAGCTTCAGTTATAAACTATAAATAAGAGAGGAGGAAGCTAGCTGGTACCCAGACAGAAGCCAAGAGGAGGCTTTAAAATTCTAGGGTTCAAGAACAGCCTCTTGGATAAGGGAAACAAAAGCAAAAATAAAGAAATTGGACTACGTCGAACTAAAAGCTTTTGCACAGCAAAGATTATGATTAACAAAACAAAAAGGCAGCCTGTGAATGGGAGAGGATATTTGTAAACCATAAGTATGATAAGGGGTTAATATCCAAAATATAAAAAGAACTCATACAAGTCAACATCCAAAAAACAACCCAATTACAAAATGGGCAGAGAACCTGAATAGACATCTTTCCAAAGACATAGAAATGGTCAACGGAGACAAGAAAAGATGCTCAGCATCATTAACTGTCAGGGAGATGCAAACCAAAACCACAATGAGATAGTACCTCACATCTGTCAGAATGGCTATAATAAAAAAGATCACAAATAACAAGTGTCGGCAAGGATGCAGAAAAAAGGGACCCTTCATGCACTGCTGGTGGGAATGTAAATTGGTGCAGCAGCTACTACGGAAAAGAGTACAGAGGTTCCTCAAAAAATTAAAATTGAACTACCACACACCCCAGCCATTCTACTTCTGGTATTTTTCCAAAGGAAACAGAAACACTAATTTGAAAACATATATGCATCCCTGTGTTCACTGCAGCATTATTCACAATAGCCAGGATATGGACGCAACTGAAATGTCCATCCATAGATGAATAAAGATGTGGTGCATATATACAGACACGAATATTGTCCAGGCATAAAAAAGAATATCTTGCCATTGCAGCAACATGGATTATACTATGTGAAAAAAGTCAGAAAAAGATAAATCCTATGTGAATTCACTTACATGTGGAACCTGAAAAACAAACAAACGAACAAGAGAAACAAACTACAGATACAGAGGACAAACAGATGGTTGCCAGAGGGGTGGGCAGTGGGAGTGGTGAAAAAAAAAAGGTGACTGAAATAATGCATGTTAAGCCGCTTGACTGTGGTGATCATTTCAAAATGTATATTTATATGACACCATCACATGTATACCTTAATCATATACAACTTTTGTCAACAAAACTAAAAAAAATTTTTTTAATTAAATTTTAAAAGGACAGTCTCTTGGGAGAGATGAAATGTGTGGTGGTTTCTGCAGGTGAGGCTTTACCTAGATGGAAGGGAAGTATGGTGCGGTGCACATTTACAGGAAGGGAGAGAATGCGAGAAGTCACATAAAGGGTGTATGTGTCAGAACAACTGGCTTCGTGTGGTGGGTAGAAAGCAAGGGAAGGGAAGAAGGTGCATGTGAGCAGAGGGCAAGCCCAGATGGTGGAGGGTCCTGTGTGCTGGTTGCCGTGCAGGGTTGAATATGCTCTGGGTGGCCTCACCTCTGGGCACCACCATGTCACCATGTCCCCCTCCCAAAGCCATGGCTCCCCCATCCCCCAGAACTAAGCCACTTCTAGACCCAACATCAAGCCTACTCAACCCACAAAACACCAACTCCTATTCCAACCACTTACTACTTAATCTCACATCTACTCTGCAGCCTCTTTGATGCAAGCCTCCAGGCCCTTAATATCCTGGCCTAACTACTTTGCCCAGCTGGGACTCAGCTGACCATGTGAAATAGATCTCACCAACACCTGAAGCTTTCTCACACTGCTACCCTTACGCCTGTCCAGAAAAACTACAATCCTTCATCAACCCCACATTCAGCCTTCATTCCTGTGGTGGGCTCCGAGCTGGCCCCCAAATCCATTCTCTTCTCCCACAATAGTGGAGTTTCATTTGGGAATGGTGGAGTTTAGTTTAACTAGACCCATTTCCCAGAATTCCTTGCAGCCGGGTGTCTAAGGTCCCACCAATGGAATGTAAACAGAAGTGATGTGCACAACTTCCCTCTCTCTTACCTGAAAGGAAACTATTTGCTTTCCACTTCTGCTCTCAGGAGCTGGAACACTGATGTGGCCGAGACCTGGCTGTGGCTACATTAGCAGTCGATGGAATGGTGGAACAAGACAGAAGGACCGAGGACCCTGAGAGGTTCTGGAAAATGAGTCACTCCACTCTCCTCCCTTTGGATTGCAATATGAGAGAAAATCAATGTTTATCATATTTAACCCACTCCTTGTTATACAGATTCAAGTACAGTCAAAAGTGTGCAGAACAATGCTGTAACCGATCAGGGCAGTCCTGTCTTCAGGCCTCAGCTAAGATCCACCTTCACTTGATTCTGATCAGCTCCCTTGTGAATTTCCCGTAGTAAAAGCTTCCAGCTCTCATGTTTATCAGGCCCCCATCTGACTTTCACTCTCAACAATCCTGTCCCTTATGCACGACAAATGTGGAGATGAGCAAGCAGGGTCCACCATGTCCCACGCACCCATGCAATACTCTCCTCTATCCCAGTGGGTGGAGTCCTTTTCCCTGAGCTCCGATCAGACTCCCTGGATGGAATTCACAGCTCCACCACATACTACCTGTGCAACCCACCTCAGCATTCCTTTCCTCCACTGCAAAATGGAGATGACGGTACTACTTAACAGGGGATAACTGAGATAATGCCCGGTGTTAGTCAGCAATGGCCACCAGCCACTAAAACAAATGTGACCACACCACCTTTGATGGAGGCCTTTCACTGAATCTCCATCACCTACAAAACTCAGTCTAAACCTTGCAATAAATGAAGTCCTTCATGACACATTGGCCATTTACCCCAGAAATCTTTCTTGCCATTTTTCCTTGAATGTTATGTTCCAAAAATACCAAAACTGCCCACAGATCTAAAAAAATAAAACATTCACTAACTAGACAGACAGATATTAAAATGCCCACTTTTGGAATATTAGTGACTACTCCAATATTAGTGTCTACTCCCCTTGCTGGAAAAAAAAAAACACCCAGTCCCTAAAAATCACCATGAGAAAAAGCCTATTTTTTATCCTGTGTCTGGGAAGTGATACTGAATTCAGTTTCCTAAAATAGAAGTTAGGATATTCATTTTTCAGCTCTAAAGTGTCATGATATCATCAGCTCTACGCTAAGATGACTTGGGGAGGGGAAGCAATCTTTCCATCTACTTTTAAATCTTATTCTATTGTTTACATACATTTGAAATGTTGCTTCCTGTGGAAAGGGAAGGATGTTCCTTTCAGAGGGACATGACACATGCATCTGATGTTGAGGCTGGCAGTAAGATGGCCAAGGTGGCCAGCAAGTGCTGTGGGGACGGGGCAGGCCCTCAGGGCAGAGCCAGCCCCAGGTTTCCACAAAGCCCAGCGGTGCCTGGCTGCAGCCTTCTGTCTCTTCCTCTTCCTGCCTTCCCAGAAGAGGCTGGAAGGACCCCCTAGGGAGTACTTATCCCGAGACAAGAGTCTGATGAACTGACCAAGAATGCCTGGCAGGTCAAATAAAGCTGCCCTCCTTTCAGTCAGGTCATCTTGTGGGTATCTAAGAGGGGGGGAAAGATCAAAGGCCAGAGGGACACTGCCTAGAGATTCCAACACAAAACTTAAAACACAGGTTTATCAAGACACTGCACTTGCTGATGAAGAGATTACGGTCAAGTCAAACCTATTTTGGCCTGAGCAGGTAAGAGTTAGATGAGCTTCATTCAGAATATGAAGTCCAGCACTTTTCTGGGGCCAGGGCCTATGACCAATTCCTCCTCGAGTCCACCAGTGTCCAGAATGTCCTGTTCTCTGAGTTATGCAGACAACATCTAAGATGTTCTTTAGATGTATGTTAAGTAACACTGTCACCAAATACTCTCAATTCAAAATTAACAAACCTTACATGAATGCAAATAGTCTTAAAAAAGCATATAAAATATAGTCCAATAAATTCACATGATATTTCATTAAATGAATAAACAAATGTTTAAGCTCTTTTACTAAGAATTTTTATGGACAGACAGCTAATCCCAAAGGCTCTAGGTAGTGAGACTGAAGCTAGAGGAAAGGCACCTGGTGGGAAATACTGCAGGCCAAACACTGAGAACAAAAATATCCCTGCAAGGCCAAACCTATAAAGTGGCGGCAGAATTATGGACTGGTGGAAAATAGTAGGGCTGAGGCCAAAGGAACAGCAGTCATGATGGCATAGTAGGGTTTTCTGTATATAGAGGCTCAAATGTTAGGCAGTTGTCCAGATCTGGCTTTCTCAAATAACAGCAGTACTCACCAACCCAAAAACAAGCTGACTGGGTCGTCCTTACACTGGGCAAGGCTTTACAACCACTGTACTTCCTCTCATACTGACAGAACTCTGAAGCAGTGATACTGCTGCTAAAGGAGCCCAGGGACCAGCCCCTTACCCGATTTCTGCACAGGGACAGACATTGCTAGCTGCCCACCAACAGCCATCCCTACTTTCTTACCAATGGAAGGTAAATCTTGTTCAATATATGTGCTCAAATGTGCATAAATTGATGAATAGTATATGTTTACATACATGCATGCATACATACACACATATACATACATATATATTCATTACAATGAAAAATTTTGCATAAAACTTTGCATAAAAAGAAAGTGAATATGCTAACATATGCATGAACCCCAAAATGTTATGCTACATGAAAGAAGTTAGACATAAAAAGTTAAATGTTATATGATACCATTTCCATCAGAGGTCTAGGACAGGCAAATCTAAAGAGACGGAAAACACACTTGTGGTTGCCGAGGGCAGGGTAGGAATGAAATTAGGAGTAACTGCTGATGGGTATGTGGTTTCTTTCTTTTCACATTGGTAAAAATGAATTCAATTGTGGTGATCACACAAGTCTATGAATATACTGAAAATCAGGGTTGTACACTGGAAGGGTGATATGTGAATTAAATCTCAACGAATCTTTGAAAAAAATCCAACAAAACTTTATTTCCCAAGATGGTGGACTGCTGGGGTGCCCATGTGCTACAGCTCTGGCCAGTAAGATGCTGGTCGAAGTATACTACGGGTAAGTTGTCTCCTCAAGAAAAAGACTCAACTAACTCATGCCTTTTGCCTTTCATCCTTCTCTCATCTTTCTGCCTACTACAAATCTAGGCCTCGGGGGTCTCTCACAACAAAAACATGTTGAAGCTGACAGAGTAGCCAAAACGGAGGTAGTGGGTAATGGGTGATATCCTGGGATCCCTGCACCCATGTGAGAGAAATAAGCCTGTATTTCGTTAAGTGATTATAATCGTGTTTCGATCACTTGCAGCCAAATACTATTCCTAATGATGCATGCTAGCTAACATCAGCAGGACTGATTCGTGGAGCCAAGAAGGCAAGAAAAAAAAAAAAAGTTCAGAAATCCACAAAAAAGTGGATTCCAAATGGAACATTCAGATGCCATGCAGTGGGCCTTAATTTTTTTTAAAAGGGTAAATAGCTATTTTATTTTCAAACTATATGTGTTTTTCCCAGTTTTATATATCCCCATAAAGAAAAGGGTTAGGGTTAGGGTTAGGTGCTTATCCCTCTCCAAAAACAAATTGCTAAAAAATGTTTTAGTTTTGAAATATAATTGATAAACCAAATATGAACAAATGGCATACTACTATTTGCTCAGAGGAATAATTTCAAATGTAATCAATTTCCATCTTTTAAAAAAAAAATAATTTTACTTATTATTTTGGCTGTACTGGGTCTTCATTGCTGCAAGGACTTTTCTCCAGTTGCAGTGAGTGGGGCTTCTCTCCAGCTGTTGTGTGCAGGCTTCTCAATGCAGTGGCTCCTCTTGTTGCAGAACACAGGCTCTAGGGCATGTGGGCTCAGGTTTTCACATGATGGAAATGTTAAAAGTTCTGTGCACCACTTCCCTTCACCCTCACATTCTTGCTGCCCCCCTGCCCCCCAGTAAAAACATAACCTTTACCATAAGGAAAGAGATTGGTGGCTAGAGAGGTTTTCATGCTTGCAGATCAAACAATAAGAATGAAGAGGACTCCACACCCAAGGGATTTTTCCTCCCTCTGCTTAGTCATTCCCATGAACAGGGAAACGTTTCCTGATACTGTATGTTCACCTGGAAAACAAACATGCCCGTGCCACTCCCTGCATCCCCTTACCCCAATACTCCTCTGATCTCCTCTAATTACAGCGCCATTTCCCTTCACAGCAAAACATTCAAGTAAGGTCTCCACTTTCCCTCCTAGTATTTACACTTCAACTTGCTCCAAGCCCTACTGCTTCTGCCAGTAATTCCATAATGCCAAATCCCACACAGGTTTCTTCCTCCATTTTGAAACACTTTCTTTCCTTTTTCCTTTTGTTGTTGTTGTTGCTTTTTCCAAGTAAAGTGGTTTCTTCTCAGTCTTTTGTTATTTTTTCTTCTAGACCATTACAAGTTGGAGTGCTCAGGACTCAGTCCCAGGATCTTCTCTCCATCTGTAACTGCTCCCAAAGCAAGTTCATCCAATGCCGTGGCTTTAAATATGATCCACATGTTACACTGCTACATTTACATGTTCGCTAAGACCTCCTCCCTGAGCTGCAGGTTCTCTATCTCCTTAACAATCTCCACTTAGATTACCAATCGGCATCTCAAACATGGCTTACACAAAGTTACTGATTTCCCCTGCCAAAGCACAATCCTGTTCTGAGGTTTTGGTTTTTTTCTCCATCTCAGTGTATAGTTTGGCCATACAGATTCAACTATACATTCAAGTGTCAAATTATCATTCCTGATTATGCTCTTTTTTTCTTCACCCCACCCTCCAACATCCAACAAATCAGGTCCAGTCTTTCCCTCCTGATTTCCTGCACTACTCAGATTAGTCCCAAACCACTATCTCGTCTCTCCTAAACTATGCAAGTTTCTTACAGTCTCATTACCTTCACCCTTGCCTCCCTACAGTCTAATCTTCACAAAAAGTTGGCATAATATTCTGTAAAAGCCAAGCAGACCATGTCACATCCTTATTTAAACACTCCTTGAATGAAATTCCATTGTATTAGAATATAAATGTGTCGCCTGGCTTACAATCTACCCTCCCCACACAGGTCTGTCTCTGCATCTCCTCTGCAGCCCTCTTCCCTAACAACATTCTGGCCACACTGGCCTTTACTCTCTTCTTCCAGTGGCAGCAGCTGGAGAATGAACAGGGATGGCTGACACTGGCAGTCAGCTCGTTCCTGCTTTAAGGCTTCTAAGGATGTCCCTTCTGTCTGGATTGTCTCATAGCTGGCTTTTTGTCATTCAGATCTCAACTCAAATGCCAGCTGCCCAGAGAGGCCTGACTAAAGACACTGAAAGTTACTCTCTATGATACCACCCTGTATTTTTTTCTTTTATAACACTTAACAAAATCTTGCTTGCCGAGGTCCAGCCCTGGTGGAGTCAGGGGTTAATATTGTTGCTAAATCCCCTTACCATTCTGCTTGGACATAAGAGAAACATTTTTTATTTGTAGAATCATTTTCTATTACCATTATTTTTCTTTCCTTTTTCCTTTTTTTCACTTTTTTTTTTTTTTTTCTTTTTATTTTTCTCTCTCTTTTTTTTTGCTTGGGTGAGCCCCACCCTCCCTCCAGGGGGTCTTCTGCAAGGAGCAGGCTCTGTATATTGTGTATTCTTTAAAAGCTACTTTAAAAGAAAACTTTATCTTTTTTAGCCTTAGGCAATGCTCTGGGAGGCTTTGGATGTAAACTGGGGAATTCCTAGGCCCTGGGAGGTGCAAGTGGAGGTGGGGTAGTCGCCTTAAATCAGAAATTGTTGGATAAATTTTTAAAGGTTTGTGTAGAGGGGGAGGGGGCTCGCCAGGGCGCCCGGGCGCAGTGTCCTGTAAGCCCTCTCCTTCCTCGGGAGGTAGAGCAGTCTCCCTCCTTTCCTTCATCAATGGCAGAAAATATGATCTGTGCAGAAAGTGGAGACCCACTACCATTAACCGCTATAGCCTCTCCCATAGGCTATCCAACAGCCTCATGACAGGGGTCCAGAACATTTTTAATCATATTTGTAGGATAAGTTTTTAGTTGTTGTGTTTTTTTTTTTACCTTCACCCAAGTATCTAAATTAACAGTACCCTCTTCTGGAAACCAAGGACACTATTCTTGTACAAATGAAAAAAATGATTGAATAGTAGATTTTTTAACTTTGATTCCTCTCTTACTTAATAACTGCAAAATTACTCCTATAAAGAGCTGTCTTTCATTTGATTCAGTGTTACCCATGTCAGAAAATTAAGTATAGCAGAAGATATAGTTTTAGTTTTCAAAGATCAGGTTTTCCTTCAACCTTTTAACTCTAGAAACCAGGTTTTCTCTCTAACCCGTTAACACTTTCAATACTTTCCACTCCTACTCGCCCTGTCTATCCTACAGGGGGGTCCGCGGCACCCTGAGTGGGGTCCTAGCCGTCCCGAAAACTCAACACTGGGGGAACACTAGGGCTGATGACCCTAATTGTTCCGAGCAGGGAGCAATAGGGCTGATGACCCTAATTGCTCTGAGGGGGGAGCAATAGGGCTGACGACCCTAATTGCTCTGAGGGACCTACCTTTGAAAAGCCTGTTCAGGCGCCACTTGCCGGGGTCCAGCCCCGGTGGAGTCAGGGGTTAATAGTGTTGCTAAATCCCCTTACTGTTCTGCTTGGTCATAAGAGAAACATTTTCTTTTTGTAGAATCCTTTTCTATTACGATTTTTCTTTCCTTTTTTCTTTTTCCTTTTTCTTTTTCACTTTTTCTTTTTTTCGGTGAACCTGCGCGGGGTTCACCCAGAGTTCCCAGAGAGACTGCTTGAGAGATTGTGCATTCTTGCTTTCACTGCCCCACTGTTTATAATAGTCTACCTATGGGAGTTAATCCTTGCGGTCTCAAACCTAACGTACTCTGGCAAATGGATGTAACTCATGTCTCTTCATTTGCAAAACTGTCCTTTGTTCATGTAATTGTAGATACCTTTTCTCACATTATTATTGCAACTGCTCGTACCGGAGAGGCAGTTAAAGATGTGATACAACATCTCTTTACTTGTTTTTCATATTTGGACCTGCCAAAAGTTCTGAAAACTGACAATGCTTCTGCTTACATTTCTAAGTCTTTTCAGGAATTTTGTATAAAGTTTCAAATTAAACATAATACAGGCATCTCTTATAATCCCCAGGGACAAGCCATTGTGGAAAGAGCACATCAAACATTAAAAATCCAAATTCAAAAAATTAAAGGAAGGGGAATTTAAGTATAGTTCTCCCCATCAAATCTTGGAACATGCTCTTTTCGTAATAAATATTTTAAATACTGATTCAGCCGGAACTACTGCAATGCTTCGCCACTGGTGCCCGGAGCAATTGAATGCAAAACCATTAGTCAAATGGAAGGACCTCCTCTTGGGACAATGGAAGGGTCCTGACCCATTATTAACTAGTGGTCGAGGATGTGCTTGTACTTTTCCACAGGACGCAGATTCTCCAATTTAGATCCCCGACAGGCTGATTTGCCATATTGCAGTCCCCCAGACATACGGTTCCCCCATTGCTTCGATCACAAAAGAGGAGCCTGCCGGAAGGGTAGGCAAGGTAAACATCGAGATCCTGGCGAGACTGACGGGGCTGCTGCAGCGCGAACTCCAACCAGAAAATAATTCTACTTATTCTGTTTTGGCTTGTCTACCCTCTCCTTATGTTTTTCTCTTTACCAACGATTCTGGAAAACTTAGTGTACATATGACTTTCACTGGTGGACCCAATGTAGTGACTTGTGAACAATGTATGCTCTCATCTTGTTTAAACCCTCAATATAATGTTTGCTCCTTTGTAGTGTTACAATGTCCACCTTATCTTATGATGTAACCACTTATTGACAACTATAGGATTTAATGTGATCGTGATGGTTTGTGGGCTTGCTTATCCTGGGAATAGCAGCTTTAATAGCAGCAATTGCTTCTGTTACTGTGGCAGCAATATCATTGACTCAACAAGTGCATACTGCCCAATATGTTGATACCATGTCTAAAAATGTTTCTTTAACTCTAGCAACACAGGAAGTTTTAGATAGAAAATTGGAGATGAGAGTAGATGCCTTAGAAGAGGCAATAATGCATATTGGGACTGAGTTACAGGCTTTAAAAGTGAAAATGGCTCTGTCATGCCACGCTGATTACTGGTGGATATGTGTGACATCTTTAAAGGTAAATGAGACAGATTATGAATGGGAAAAAAATAAAAAATCATATCTCAGGTGTTTGGAACAGCTCTGACATTGGCCTGGACTTAGGGAAACTTCATAATCAAATACAGACCTTGGAACACTCTCGACTGGATTTTACCGCAGCTGGAGCAGCTAATGACTTTTTTCACACCTTCTCTAACTTTATTTCTGGAAAAAACATTCTGTCTAATCTTCTCATAATCATTCTTCCTTGTATTGTCAGGATTCTTCGACAGAACATTCAGAAGCTCACGACTGAGCTGCATCTGGCTGTTTTAAGAAATAAAAAAGGGGGAGATGCCGGAAGCCAGCGTGAGGAACTCTGCCCGTGGCAAAGCTCATGAGGAAGGAGGTTTGGCATATGCAAAGGTGGGATCGAGCCTCAGGAGTCCCCCTGGAAATTCTCGAGCATCTACCCCCAAAACCAGAGACTGCCTATTTTCTGCTTTGTGCTCTCACCTACACCTCTGACTTTACGTGGGGCTGTCCCCCACCACCATCTCTCTCCTGAATAGGTTCTTCCGGCCACCATGAGAGGGATGAGATGTTCTAAACTTTCTAAATAGATTCCTTTGACCAGTTAAAAGATAGATTAGAAATTGTATTGGTGAAGGGTTTTTCACTTGTTGGGCCAACGTTTGCTGCTAAGTTTCCATATCCCTTACCTGCTGTGTCCCTGGCAGTGTATTGATTAATACAATTGGTATAAGTAATAGCTTTAATGTTTGTAACCTTGGACCCTTGAGTTAATTCTTTTTCTTGTTATAGCCCACCACACCTTTGCCCTATAGGAATGCAAATTTATCTAATGCTTTTGGAGGGTGGCCCCTGAATAATCACCTTTAGAGAAAAATAAGTTTTCTGAAGAAAGGGTCTTAAAATGTTAACAGGCCTCTGGGCCAGAAGATGATGCAAATCACCTAAACTTTTGCATATAAGTTTGCAGGAAGAAAGCCTGGTTTACTGCATGACTCTACCCCTTTGCCAATTATCCTCTATGCATAACTTAAGGTATAAAAACTACTTTGAAAAATAAAGTGCGGGCCTTGTTCACCAAAGCTTGGTCTCCCCATGTCATTCTTTCCCTCACCTTCTGGCTGAATTATTCAGCCTCTTTTCTCCACTGAATTTTCCTGCTGAGCTATCCTTATTTAACCACTCTTTATATCCTTAATTAACATTTAATTAATTTGGGAGAATGGCATTGAAACATGTAAAATATCATGTATGAAACGAGAAACCAGTCCAGGTTCAATGCACGATACTGGATGCTTGGGGCT
>NW_011494956.1:17201258-17201565 GCF_000754665.1 Bison bison bison | reverse complement strand
CGGCTCAGCTGGCGATTATCAAGCAGATGAGCGGGCTGGTGTCGCGAGGTTCAGCTGGCGATTATCAGGCAGATGAGCGGACAGGTTTCACACTGCTAAGCTGGCGATTATCAAACAGATGTGCGGGCAGGTGTCGCGTGGCTCAGCTGACGATTATCAAACAGATGAGCGGGCAGATGTCGCGCGGCTCAGCTGACGATTATCAAGCAGATGAGCGGGCAGTTGTCACGGGCCTCAGCTGGCGATTATCAACCAGATGAGCGAGCAGGTGTCATGTGGCTCAGCTGGCGATTATCAAGCAGATGAG
>NW_011494956.1:17172922-17201158 GCF_000754665.1 Bison bison bison | reverse complement strand
ATTAACATTTAATTAATTTGGGAGAATGGCATTGAAACATGTAAAATATCATGTATGAAACGAGAAACCAGTCCAGGTTCAATGCACGATACTGGATGCTTGGGGCTAGTGCACGGGGACGACCCAAAGGGATGGTATGGGGAGGGAGGAGGGTTCAGGATGGGGAGCACATGTATACCTGTGATGGATTCATTTTGATATTTGGCTAAACTAATACAATTATGTAAAGTTTAAAAATAAAATTATAAAACAAAAACAAAAACATTTAATTAAGCAATTGTTTCCTGATCCTCGCTGACGCCGTCCCCGCTTCGAATTCCCTGGATCCACTGGGGCTGGACCCCGGCACTTGCTTATGTTCATTATCTGAGTCTTCTAAATAGAATGTGATACCTAAAATGGGAGGGACATCAAAGTCTTATTCCCTGCATATCTTGAAGGCCAGATGTATAGTGGGCTCTCAATAAATACAAACTGAATGAATAACCCAAACTTCCTTACTTTTAGAAAGAAAATTTTCTTACAATGGGGTTGTTACAAGAAAGGAGAGAATGTAACAGCGCTCTTGGTCACTAGAGTCAGCTTATACCACACCAGCACTTTGCCAATTTGCTTCTTTCCTATAAAAATTACATTTTCTACAAAATCTATTCAGTAATATCCACAAACCACTGGAACGAGACCAGCCATGGAAATCTTATAACTGATGTTTGCGTTGAAGCCAATGACTCCAAGCAGTTCAGCAAGAAAAACCTATCTAAGTCTTAAACCACCTCTAAAACAAATATACATACATAAAATAACTTATAAACAGAGATACGGTTAAAGGCACTGCACATCCAAGCAAACTGAGAGCACCTCTTACTACATGCCAACTTAGGGTAGAAGTCAATGACAGCACTTTTTTCTCTGAACTGATCTTGTGTACCGAACTGTGATATCTAAACAACATACTATCACTTAAAACATCACATAACATACACTTAAAAACATGCACTGAATGTTAGAAGTGATGCCAGAGCTTAACCACTCACTTCATGTGCATAATAATATACAGTAAATGCTGTAAATATTTGTTGACTGACTGCCTTCTAAGATTGCAGGTTGTGAACCCAAACTTCTATGACTTACAAAGTTCAAAGAGCTTTAAAAGAGCTGGCCCTTTAGGGGACTGAGTATTTCAAAAAACCGAAGAACCAGTATTAAAAAGAAGCACATGGAGAGACCATGATTTTGGCTGCTTATAGCAGAGCACAAATCATGTGAGCTATTTTCCCAAATGAACTGCTGATTCATAAAGCTCCTTTTAACAACAGCAAAAGCCTTCACCTGCTACATACTCTCTCTACTCTCTTTCGTGAGGATGGGAGCAGAGGCAGGCACCTGCAGGCCTAGCTATTAACATTTAAGAGGCCCATTCACCTCTGCCTTAGGCCAACTATAGCCAAGCATAAACACATATACCCTGAATTTAATGGCTCTGGAGAAAAGCTTTAGCATTTTAATACTGTCCTGTAATAATAATCTCAACTTTTTATTAGAACCTGGTGGCTGAGTACAGTCAACTGCACTTGTGTTGGGAGCCTGAGTGAGACATGCATGAAACGAAACAGGGTATCCAGCTGTTGTGTGTTCAGAGATTTATCAGACACAAACAATCATTCATTATGAAGAACATTTTCAATACTGTCATAATATAAAACAAATATTTTAATTTTTCAAGTGTTTTCTTTAAAAAAAAAAAAAAAAATTTTATACTTAGGTCAGCCTTGAAAGTAAGCACAAAATCTACCTGTTTACATTTTTTAACTCACAACAACTCAAGCACCCATTCTGTGCATAGCACTATTCTAGGTGCAAGAAAAGGGAGTCTTAACTATAAAAACAGGATTTCACTTTCTGGAATTTTGTTATCTCCTTTCCAAAGAGTAAAAATAAATAAAATCACCATTGTTTACTGTTGACCTGCCCCCAAGCCCACTCTTGGTTCTCAGAAATGCTAGGTTCTGCCAAATTTAAGATGTTTCAATGAACTCAGTTCCTACTTCCCCCAAAATAAGAAAGCAGAACCCTTTTTCATTAAAAAAAAAAATTAAAAAAGAAACAATTTTCCATGAAAGGCCAGTTACTATTTCTAGTAAGTATTGTTCTTTTTTCCTCTCTAGCTTTTCTTTAAGTCTTCTTCCTCCAACATTAGCTTTTCCTGTACAAGGCAAACCAACATCTTTTTGTGTTTTTCTTTTCCTAAGAAAAAGTACTGCATCTTGAAGACAAACCATTCCCAAGACTGGTGATATTCAAACAAACAAACAAAAAACTTTAAAGGTGAATCACCTACATTGATGAAGTAAAAAAATAAAAAGCTGTTGGCACTAAGATAGCTATTCCAAATATCCATGTTTAAACAATTTTAAAAACTGTTTATTTATTTTGTAACAATGTACCCTAGTCCAAAGTTAACTATGTTTAAAAAAAAATTTGGCCAAAAAATTTACACAAACATTTTCAGTTCAATCTAATAAAAGTGATATCTAGAAAATATTCCGTATCATTAAGTCTGTCTTATAAAGTTCAAATTCTAAAGCATTCCTAAGGCACGGTGTTCTGGAAGACAAATGTGCTTCTGTGGCGCTGCGTGACGTATGTGGCATCCAAGATTGGCTCCAAGCAGGCCCGGCAGGCACCTTCCTCCTGACGCTGTGAGACTGTGACAGCAGAGTCAGACATAGGCCCCCAGGGCTGCATGGAACTCTGTGAGACACTGGACCAGCTGCTGGAACTTGGGCCTCTCCTCCGGATCTAAGGCCCAGCAACAAGCCATCACGGCAAATCTGCAGTGACAAAACCAGAAAATTTGCCTATTGACGATATACTGGGTTGGCCAAAAAGTTTGGGTTTTTCCACAAGGTGTTACTCTTAACCTTTTGATCAATATGATACCAGCTACGTTTTCAGTCTAAATGTGGGTGTGGAGAGGAAGACATATTAAAAATCAATCTCTTTGCAGAGCAAAAATGAGTTATCTGGACATTACATGTGGATTTCAATTCTGAAACATGTCAAAATATACTAGCAAGTAGAGATTTTATGTAACTATTTAAAACACAGTCAAAATAATAATCTGCTTTATCCTGCACAGTTGATTCTTGAAGAACACAGGGGTGAGGGGAGCTGACCCTCTGCACAAGTCAAAAATCTGCATATAACTATAGTCAGCCTCATATCCCCAGTTCCTCCACATCCACAGACTCAACCAGCCGCAGGCTGTGTGACACTGCAACATTTATCACTGAAAAAAAGATCTACATGGAAGTGGACCTGCAGAGCTCAAACCCACACTGTTCAAGGGTCAACTGTACGTAAGTTGTGAGAGAAAAAACTTGGAGGAAGAGGAAGCTGTAACTAAGCTGTAAGAATCCTGGATCTATAGTAAAATCTGTACAAAGCTGCCCCCTCACCACAGTATAAAAACCTCAGGGGATTCTGGAACTGAGACTTAATCAGTGTGCACTGCATCACCCCTGAAGAGCCTCCTGCCCACTCTGATCCCATTATATGGGAAGACTAGCTATGTGGTAAAAGCGGGAGACAGGAGGTATTTCACTCACTAGACCAGAATTTCTTCCTTACACGTATATCAATTCACACCAGCTGTCAAGGCCAGATGGCAAAGGGAAAGGCTCTATATAGAAGCAAAAGAGGGCGTCAGATGATGAGATGGTGGGACAGCATCACCAATGCAAAGGACGTGAACTTGGGCAAACTTCAGGAGATGGTGAAGGACAAAGAGTTCTGGCACGCTGCAGTCCATGGGGTTGCAAAGAGTTGGACATGACCAGGCGTCTGAATAACTAACAGCATGTTCAGTGTTTTCTCACTATGCAAATGAGTATCTTGGATTAATCACTACAAATATGAGACAAAAAAGTCCTAATGTCAAACGCACTCAAGAGTGAATGAGTCTGGCTGACTTTGTGGTTTCTCTGTGTGTATGCTCACTCAGTTGTGTCCAACTCTTTCTGACCCTTTGGACTGGAGCCCACCAGGCTCCTCTGTCTACGGGATTTTTCAGGCAAGAATACTGGAGTGGGTTATCATGTCCTCCTCTTCCTCACTGAAGGATTGAACCCGCATCTCCTGCATTGCAGATGGATTCTTTACCACTGAGCCATCAGGAAAGCTTACGGTTTCTCTACAGGAGTATAATTCAAGTCCAAATAGGCATGATTCTCAGAAGAGTAGTCTCTGTATTAGTATGGATACCTGTTCTTATTGCTTTCATCCAATCATTGTAAATGGAATCTAACCCATGTCTTCAAGCCCAGAAAGAAACTTACAGTTCATCAGGACAGTTGATTGGCTGGGCTATCCGGTAACCATCTTTCAAGTATGCGGCCATCTCAAACGGGTCGATGTCCACGTAGGGTGTCTGGCCCAGAGTCATGAGTTCCCACAGCGTCACTCCAAAGGCCCACTGAGAAGAAGGGCAGCAACACCATGAGGGGGTATTTAACACAGTTGTCAGAATGCTGCTACTTGTGGCCAGGTACGGATAAAAAATACCAATCAACTCTTGACACATCCAGTTAGATTCTCTTGTTGAACAGAAAAGAACACTTCAATGAATGCATCCTTTAATATGAATATATTATTATTGTATATTCTAAAGTAATTAGAACCACTGGAAAGAATTATTGTTGATTACAAGCCCCACCACTCAAAATCATTAATTATTTCTAAAATTTTCCTAATATTTAAATGTGTTACTTTAAATACCATGGCTAGCCTGCATAGTTGATAAGTTGAAATGTAAATCGTGTAAAATACAATGTCATGGATTTTTACTATATTCAAATAATTTAAATTAACAGAAATTCAGGAAATTTTAGTATCCGGAAAGAATATCTTTCAACCTTGCTTGCGTAAAAGACCAGATTCATTTAAAATCAACACGTAAACTATTGGTAGGAGCAGAAATCATAAGCAGTGGCAACAGTGCTTAGTCATGGTCCAACCGGGCTCCTCAGTTCAGCTGCGGCTTCTGGGGAGGATGGCAGGAATGTGGGGAGTGCTGGCAGGAATATGTCTACATGCAGCTGCTGCCATGAGGCAGGGAAGGACTCAGACTGGGATACCCACTCATCTGCTACTACGAGTGAGCCTTGAGGTCAGGGGAGCTGAAGCTGCATAAGGAGGATGATATCTGTGTACCATGCTATCATGTTTATGAATCCCTTCAAGTTCTAGACTTTCTTTTTTTCATTTTTTCTCATTTTTTCATTTTTCCTTCACAACAAACCTATAAGCATCATTGGTAGCCTGACATTACAGATGAGGAAACAGGCTCAAAGAAATAACTTGCCACAAAATACACTTTTTATAAGTGATGGGGGGAAAAAAGGAAAGGAAAAAAGAGGAGAGGAAAACACAAGAACTGATCTGTTTAAAACATTTAAGCACGATGCATTAAATTTTAAGCTATTTTTTAAAAAATAATAAAATCTAGAAATATTCTAAAGTATACAGATTTTTTAAAGATGTATTAGTGAACAATAGCTTTATTTTTTATTATAATCTAGACAAACAAGAAAACAGTACAATGGTATCTTTTAGATTATTTTTAAATTGTCGAAGAATTCTATACTAAGCAAAAATATACTTGAAACATGAAGACAGAATACAGGTTTTCAAAAAAAAGCTGAGAGAATATGTCACTGGCAGAACTACACTGTGAGACACATGAGAATAGTTCTTCATGTGGAAAGAAAAAACACCAATGGGAATTTGGATCTAGTCAAAGCATGAAGAATGCCGAAAACATATGAACTAGGTATTTTTTCCTCATTTAAAAATTTCCTTAATAGACTGTTTAAAGCAAAATCTCATGTACTGTGGGGTTTATAATATAAATAGAAGTTTTAGGTTGATGCAAAAGTAACTGCGGTTTTTGCATTGTTGAAATTTACCATTTGATACTGGAATACACTGTTAAATAAATGTCGTTATGTTATACATCATTTTAATGTACATTTATTTTTTTTTGCTAATGACTTATTACTTGCTGTTTCATATTTATTTTAGACTAGGGAAATGATGTTAGATAAAAAGCAAATTCGAGTAGTTTTCTTATCCAAGTTCAAAATGGGTTGTAAAGTGGGTAGAGCAGTAGAGATAACTCACAACATCAACAACACAATTGGCCCAGGAACTGCTAACAAATGTGCAGTGAAGAAGTGGTTCAAGAAGTTTTGCAAAGGAGACGAGAGGCTTGAAAATGAGAAGTGTAGTGGCCGGTCATCGTCAGTTGACAACTACATGAGAAGCTGCTGAAGAACTCAACATGGACCATTCTACAGTTATTTGGTATTTGAAGTAAATTGGAAAGGTGGAAAACTTGTTAAGTGGGTACCTTGTGAGCTGACCAAAAATCAAAATAATTGTCATTTTGAAGTGTCATCTTCTCTTCCTCTATGCAACAATGAACTATTTCTCGATTAGATTGTGACATGCAATATAAAGTGGATTTTAGACAAGAACCAGCGACGATCAACTCAGTGGTTGGACTAAGAAGCTCCAAAGCACTTCTCAAAGCCAAACTTGCACCAAAAGGTCACAGACATTGTTTGCTAGTCTGCTGCCTGTTTGATCCACTACAGCTTTCTGAATCCCAGCAAAACCATTACATCTGAGAAGCATGCTCAGCAAATCAATGAGATGCACCAAAAACTGCAATGCCTGCTGCTGGCATTGGTCAACACAAAGGGCCCAATTCTTCTCCATGACAATGCCAGACCTCACGTCACACCATCAATGCTTCAAAAGTTGAACGAATTAGGCTACAAAGTTTTGCCTCATTTGCCATATTCACCTGACCCCTCACCAACCACCACTTCTTCAAGCATCTCTACAACTTTTTGCAGGGAAAATGCTTCCATAACCAGGAGGAGGCAGAAAATGCTTTCCTGAGAGTTTGCTGAATCCCAAAGAATGGATTTTTACATTACAGGAATAAACAAACTTATTTCTCACTGGCAAAAATGTGTTGATTGTAATGCTTCCTATTTTGATTAATAAAGATGTGTTTGAGTCTAGTTATAATGATTTAAAATTCATGGTCCAAAACCACAATTATGTTTGCATCAACCTAATAAAATGTATGTCCAGAACAGCATAAAGGATGGGTAGGGATGAGTGAAAACAATGTATTGTAAGCTGCTTATATTAAATATGAAGTGGCATAATATTTGAAAGCAGGATGTGTATACTGTAAATCCTAGAACAGGTTTCTTAACCTCAGCACTACTGACGTTATGGAGTAACTGAATTTCTGTTGCTAGAGGCTGCCTTGTGCATGGCAGGATGTTTAGTTCAGCAGCATCCCTGGCCTTCAGCCACTAGATGCCCCAAGTAGTGATAACTGAAAATGCCTCCAGATACTGCCAAATGCCCAAACCCCCCAGGACAGAGGGTACAAAATTGCCCCCAAGTGAGGAAACCCTAAGCTAGACTGACCAAAGAAAACAAAAAGACAGAACCAAAATCAGGAATAAAAAAGGAAACATCATTACAGACCCTACAGACGTCAAAAAACATTACAAGTAGCTCAACTTTATGCCAATAAATTCAACAACTTAGATGAAATGAACAAATTCCTTGATATACACAAATTACCAAAACAGACACCAAAAAAGAAAATATATATAGCTCAGTAATGTTTTTTAGAGAAACTGAATTCACAATTTAAAATGTTTCCACAAAGAAAACTCTATATCCAAACAATTTCACTGGGTGAGTTCTATTAAGCTTGAAAGAAAAGAATATTACAAGCCTATTATTCGTTTGCTGCTGCTGCTACTGCTGCTAAGTCGCTTCAGTCGTGTCTGACTCTGTGCGACCCCACAGACGGCAGCCCAACAGGCTCCCCAATCCCTGGGATTCTCCAGGCAAGAACACTGGAGTGGGTTGCCATTTCCTTCTCCAATGCATGAAAGTGAGAAGTGAAAGTGAAGTCGTTTGCTAGGGATGCCATAAAAAGCACCACAAACCAGGTAACTTGAACAATGGTATTTATCTCACAGCTCTGGAGGCTAGAAGTCCAAAATCAGGGTGTCAGCAGGGCTATTCTCCCTCTGAAGCCTGTAGGGGTGAATCCTTCCTTGCCTCTTCCTCGCATCTGGTGGTTTGCCAGCAATCCTTAAGTGTTCCTCAGTTTGCAGCTGTAGTACAATTTCTACCTCTATTTCACATATCATTCTCCCTTTGCAGGCCAGTGTCTCTTCTTATAATAACATCAGTCATACTGGATTAAGGTTTACCTTAATTATGACTTCATTTCAACATTTTATCTCTAACAATTCCAAAAAGTCACTTTTTGAGATAAAGGGGTTAAGAGCTTCAATGTATCTTTTGGGGGAACACAACAGAAACCACAGCACCATCATATACAAACTCTTTCAGAAAACAGGGGAGGATGAAACACTTCTCAATTCTTTTTTAGACCAGAGTTATCCTAAATAACCAAACCAAAGTGTTAAGCTTTTCGGAACTTAGTATCTTTTTCATTAATTATTACCACTAGGTAGAGCATGGCCATCCTTGAGGTCTATACTTTGGGAGGAGGGAAAAGAACAGGATCAGATGCAGATGGGTCTGTATTTTTAAAATCTCCACAGAGACAGAGTCTATTGAAATTTCCATAAACTTACCAGTTTAAGAGTAATATTCTATGCTGCTTAAAAATGGAAAAATGATTTCAAATTAATAAAGTTAAAAGAAAGTACCTGCTTACACACAGGTATTTTCTACCTTTAAACTTTATATGGCAAATACATGGGGAAACAGTGGAAACAATGGCTGACTTTATTTTTCTGGGCTCCAAAATCACTGCAGATGGTGACTGCAGCCATGAAATTAAAAGATGCTTACTCCTTGGAAGGAAAGTTATGACCAACCTAGACAGCATATTAAAAAGCAGAGACATTACTTTGCCAACAAAGGTCCATCTAGTCAACGCTATGGTTTTTCCAGTGGTCATGTATGGATGTGAAAGTTGGACTGTGAAGAAAGCTGAGTGCCGAAGAATTGATGCTTTTGAACTGTGGTGTTGGAGAAGACTCTTGAGAGTCCCTTGGACTGCAAGGAGATCCAACCAGTCCATCTTAAAGGAGATCAGTCCTGGGTGTTCATTGGAAGGACTGACGTTGAAGCTGAAACTCCAATACTTTAGCCACCTGATGCGAAGAGCTGACTCATTGGAAAAGACCCTGATGCTGGGAAAGATTGATGGCAGGAGGAGAAGGGGACGACGGAGGACGAGATGGTTGGATGGCATCACCGACTCGATGGACATGAGTTTGAGTGAACTCTGGGAGTTGGTGATGGACAGGGAGGCCTGTGTGCTGTGGTTCATGGGGTCGCAAAGAGTCAGACACGACTGAGCAACTGAACTGAACTGAACTGAAACTTTATATAAACTCTTAATAATGACAGTAATTAGTCAATGCAATGATTAATTTTTAAAGTAGTGTCCTATTTCCACAGGGAAAGTAGTTCACTACACAGATGGAGCAGAGCCTTTAACAAGATGAGACGGATCTGTTATTCACTCATTGGGGCAGCAGCTGTGGGGAAGGAATAATCAATCCAAACAATCTTGGAGGAAGAAACAATGAGAATTGGTAAGAAGTGGATGCTGCCACTTCAGTAACCCCATCCACTGACAAAAGAAGTTCTAACAACTTCTGACTCTAAGACAGTAATGCTGGTGGTATCTGTGACCTGGAGTATACACAAGTATCATAACAGTATAACATGTATAAGCTGACTTTTAAAAAGTACTTCTTTCACATTGTTTTGTCCACATTATCACTAAGCACCATCTACGGTTCCTGTATTACAAATTGCAGCACTAATAAACACCAAAAAAGAACAATAAAGCCAAATGGAAAGTTGCAGTTTCATTTCCTTAGAAGCTAACAACAACACAAAAACTGATTAATTACATGTTGGCTCACCAACCCTCTTTTAAAAAAAAAATCAAGACCAAATAGCACAAGGACGATTTGTGGAAAACTTGTTCTCTCAAGTCTTCTGACAACTGAACTATTTTAAATTTAGACAGACATTCTATAATTTTCACTTGTTTGATGTTGTTGGAAAGGGCACAGTAAGAAGGTCAGGCTGTTTTTCCCAGAGTTTTATGTAAAATATATTGCTATGTCCATTTAAGGAACATGTAGAGAGTAACAATGTTCTTCTATTTCTCTTAATCCTCTTCTCCAACTTGTGTTATTTTATAGCTTAATACACAAAAGATATAAAATACCTTTTTTCACTAATAACATGTGATGTTCACTAACACACTGATGTGACTTGTCAACAGGTATATAAATAAAATTCTTTTTTACTCTTTGATGGAATGTTCACTAATGTTGGGACTATTCAGAGATTTTTACTTTGTTACTTCAGGTATTTATAATGCAAGGCTGATCTCAAAATATTATATATGATGAGAAAAAAAATTTGTCCAATTCTGAATGATCTCATCTGACCACAGTAGAGCATCATCAAGTGTTCTATGGCTAAAAAATCTGTTAACACTAGAAACTTAACATCCTTTTTTCATATATGGAAATAGGTTCAGATGACCAAAGTAGCATTAATTTAATCTGGGACAAGTGCTTTCCAAGCTTGAGTAATAAGAAGAGTCACCTGGAGTGTTTGTTAAAAATACAGATTCCCCAGCCCCATCTTAATAGTTTGGAGGCCTAGAAGTCAACATTTTTAACAGATATTTAGACCCATCTATCTTTAGACCTAGCTGGGTCTAAAGATCCTGCAAATTTAGGAAATAGTCTTAGATGAGGTAGCAGTGATGGTCAGACAGCAAAGACAGATGACAGTTTTTATTTTTACTGTAGTATGGCCAACATATAATAAACTGATTTGCTATAGTCTCCCACATGTATATACCTCTGAAACAAGTCCCATAATCAAGACAATAAACAAATCCATCACTTCCAAAAGATTCTTACAGCTCTAATCCTTTTCCCCTAGTCCTCTCCACCACCACCCCTACTATTTCCAAATAACAATTAATCTGCTTCCTGTCATTAACATTAGTTTGCATTTTCTACTGCGTGCATGCTAAGTCACTTTAGTAGTGTCCAACTCTTTGCAACCCTATGGACTGTAGCCTGCCAGGCTCCTCTGTCCATGGGATTCTTCAGGCAAGAATACTGGAGTCGGTTGTCATGCCCTCCTCCAGGTGATCTTCTTGACCCAAGGACTACAGAATTTTACATAAATGGAATTATTCAAACTGTACACCTTTCCTAGCTTCTTTCACTCAGAATAACAATTCTGAGATTCATTCATGATGTTGCATGTATCAACTTTTCATTGTTGAATAGGATATGAATAAAGCTGTTTTTACCTGTTGATAGACATTTGGATTATTTCCTGGTTTAGCTACAAAAACAAAGCTGCTATGGACATCTATGTACAAGTATTGGTAAGGACACATGCTTTCATTTACCTAGGAGCAAAATGACTAGATGTGGTATGTATATGTTTAATTTTTTAAGTAACTGCCAAACTGCCTTCCAAAGTGAATGGACCATATTACATTCCCATCAGCAGTGTAAGAGAGCTACCATTTTTCCATATCTTTGCAAACACTTTGGTCTTCAATGCTAGCCACAGTTAACGGGTGTATAATAGTATTTCATTGTAGTTTTAGTTTGCATTTTCCTAATGACTAATGATGTTAATCATATTTTTGTATGCTTATTTGTCATCTATGTATCTTCACCGGTGAAGCATCTGTTTAGATATTTTGCCCCCCCCCCTTTTTTTTTTACATTGAGTTGCTTTTTTTTCCTTTTATATTTACTTATTTGGTCCTCCAGCCAGCATGTGAGATCTTAGTTCCCCAATCAGGGATCAAACCCAAAACCCCTGCACTGGAAGCACAGTATCTTAACCACTGGCACATACACAATATAAATCAAGATAAATCACAGATGTTCACAAACACAGTTAAAAGCTATGGTGGCTAGATGCTGATATGCTAAGTGTAGTGCCTGGGTAAGAAGCTTGGCAAGGCCACTCTTGGTTATGGTAGTTAGGGTGAGAGATGCCTCTATAATCGCTGCTGCAAAACACTTGAAAGCTACTTTGATTTTTACCTTTTTTTGTAAAACCAAAATCTTCTTTGGATTTCTCTTGGTTTGTGAAAATCAGTATACTAACAAAGGTCTTTTGTAAAAGCAAAGTCACATAAAGCGAACTTCTGAGAAGTAGGGAATGCCTGTACTGAATTTCTAGAGTTCTTTATATAGTCTGCAAATTTGTCCTTTACCATAGATATATGATTTGCAAACATATTCTAAGTGTGACTTGTCTTCTCATTCTCTCAACACAATTTCAAAGAGAACAAGTTTCAAATTTTTATAAAGTCTAATTTGTTCTTTTACAGATCTTTACTTGGTGTCTTATCTAAGAAATCTTTGCTTAATGCAAAGCCCCAAAGATTTTCTTCTACTGTTCTCTTCTAGGAGTTTTATAGTTTTAGGTCATGCACTTAGGTCTGTGATTTACTTTGGGGTAACTTTCGAACATGGAACAAGTTATTAATTGACGTTCATTTTTTTTTCCTGGTAGCTGGATATCCAGTTGCTCTAGGACCATTTACTTAAAAGATAATCCTTTCTTCACTGACTTGCCTTAGCACTTCTATTGCAAATTAACTGTCCATACATATGTAGGTCAAGTTTTAGACACTCTATTCTACTCCACTGAACTACCTATCTTAGTGCCAATACAACTGTTCTGATTACTGTAATTTGAAACCAAACCCATAATGTCCTTTTTTCAAAGTGTTTTGTGAAGTGAAAAGTTATCTTTTCATATCAATCTTATCAACTTCTACAGAAAACATTTAAAGTCTGCAAATATTTTCTTTGAAAATGTGTTGAATCTATAGATCAACTTGGAGAACATCTCAATATTGAGTTTTCTGGCCAAAAAACAAGGTACAGCATTCCATTTATGTAGGGTGTTAATTTCTCTCAACAATGTTTCCTAGTGTTCATCATAAAAATCTTTCCCAATTTTTGTCATATTTCTAAGAATTTCATACATTATGCTATTTTTTCCCAAAAAACTCTAATATCTGATTTTTATTAGTATATAGAAATACAACTGATTTTTGAACACTGATCTTGTATTTTTCTAAACTCATTTTTCTAAATTTTTCTAAACTCATTTACTCGATTTTCTTCATAGACAATTAAGTTGTCCACAAATAAAGTTACTTTTTCTATCCAGTCTTTTCTTGCCTTTCATTTCCTTTTCTTGCCTCAGTACACCGGCTAGAACCTTGAGAACAATACTGATGAGAGTAGGTGTCCTTGTCTTGTTCCTGGTATTAGGTAAAACGAATTCAGCCTTTAAGCATTAAGTACAGTAATAGCTATAGTGTTTTGTTTTGCGTAGATGCCCTTTACCAGACTGAGGAATTTCTGTGTCTATTCCTAGACTGCTAGAAATTTTTATTAGAAATGAATTTTGGATTTTTTTTTCTAATACTTTTTCTGCATCTACTGAGATGATCATGTGTTTTTCTTTTTTAGTATGTTAATATGGTATATTGCACTGCTTGATTTTTCAAACGATAAAAAAGCTTGTATTCTTGGGATAAAGTCTATGTGGTCATAATATTATTTTAAAATATACTTATGGAGTCTAAACTTTCAATTTTTTACATTTGTGACCATGATAATGATATGTAGTCTTCTTCCGTGATGTTTCAAGGTACTGCTGACGTCAGAGAATGAGTTATTAGTGTTGCTCAGTCGTGTCCAACTCTTTGTGACCTCATGGACTATACAGTCCACGGAATTCTCCAGGCCAGAATACTGGAGTGGGTACCCTTTCCCTTCTCCAGGGGATGTTCCCAACCCAAGGATCAAACCCAGGTCTCCCGCAGTGCAGGTGGATTCTTTACCAGCTGAGTGACAAGGGAAGCCCCAGCATGAATAGAAAGTATTCTCTCAACTTTCTGAAGGAAATTGTATAGAATTTGTATTATTTCTTCCTTAAACATTTCAAGGCATTCACCACTGCCCCAGTTTAATACAAACCTAAAGTTTTCTTTTGGGGCAGGCTTTTAGCTAAAAATTAAATTTTGGGGAAATTCCCTAGCAATCTAGTGGGTAGGACTCTTGAGCTTTCACTGTTGAGGGCCTAGGTTCAAGACAGTGCAAGCCACATGGCGTGGCCTAAAAAAAAAAAAAAATCAACTTTTAAATAGATATGGGGTACTCAGATTATCATCTTTAAGGATTTTAAATAGCTCTGCTGGAATTCCATCACCTACACTGGCAGTGGGGGAACTCTGTTTTAATTATTCTCCTTTAGCAGGTATTCCATATTTACAGGATTGAAGTTGATAACATGTGTTTGTGCACACACATGGACATGTGCCTTTTGGGGCATTTATTTTAAGATCACTCACACCCAGCAGTGTTAGTCTTATCCTTGGAGAGCCGCATAGTTGACTCTATAAAAGGATCTCAGAGGGCCTCACACTGTCCTCTTCTACCCTCTATTTCCACGTTGAATCTTCCTCTTTCTCTTTGTATCACTCCCTTTGTCAGACTTCCCTTCGGAGATCCCATCTGCTCCCTCGACTACAGTTGTTATTTATGAGTAAATGATTTATTAATTGACCTCTGCGGCCTAAGGTGTCCCTCTTAACTATTAGATACATTGCATAGATATCTACTGTGCTTTTGTACCCAGGGCCCATGTTTCTGAAAATGTCAGTATAATATTTGTACTGTGAAGATGCAACTCAATTGAGGACAACAAGTAGACTGTCTGGTTTTGGGAGAAAACATGATTGATTTGCTATGGGGCATGCTGAGTTCAAGATACTGATGGGTGGAGTGTAGGTCTGGACTTCTAGCAAGACACAGAAGCAGGATATTATAAATTGGACAACAGCTTCATGAAAGTGGTGATTGAATAAACAGAGAGCTTATGGTTCTCAGAGGTATAAAGAAGCAAATAGAAAGAGAAGAAAGCCAAGAGAAGAACATAGGGAATGTTGACTTTTAGTTAGTGAGAAAGGAAAGATGAACAGTGAAATAAAGCAGAAAAGTAAGAAGAGAATCCAGAGAATGCTGTGTCTCAGAAACCAAGGAGGGAAATAATTTCAAGGAGAGTCTAGTCTCTCTAAACATACCTGCAATGGTCAGAAAGGATGAAGAAATCATTGGGGGCTTTTAAACAAGCAGGTTTAGTAAATCAATAAAGATAGATACGATTGTCATGGCCCTGTGGGGATGAGAAAGTGGAGACAATAAGTAGATTACACTTTGAAGAAGTTCAGTTATGAGGAAGAGTGGAAGGATTGTACCTTAATGGGCTGGTAAGAGAAAGAGAGGTTTTATTGTGTTTTCTTTTATTGACTTTGTTCGGGTTTTAGGCAAGGAAGCAATAGAGACAAAGAAACTGGACATATGATTACTTGAAGAGAGGTCCAAGCAATGATAGGTGAATGGGCCCAGAAGTCCAGGTAAAGGTATAGTTTGGCATAGGAGGAGGTATACCTCGTCAGAGATGGGATTAGAGCAAGAGATAGGAGAGAGAAGATACGGAAAATTCTTAAAGAAGGATCTTTCATTGACCTGTGGGACAACTTTAGGTTGCTGAATATATTTGTAAGTGGGGTCCTTAAAAGCATGCAGTGGAGATATGGGGCAGCAGACAGTGGACAGAAAGAATGATGAAGAAATAGCAACTGAAATGTTTCCAAATTTGATTAAAATTATAAAGCAACAGATCTAAGAGCTCAACAAACCTCAAACACTATAAGCATGAATAAATTTACGGAATATATCAAATTGTTCAAAACTACTGATAAACAGAAAATCTTAAAAGCTGCCAGAAAAAACAATGCTAATATACAGAGGAACCAAGATACTTTCTCAAAGGAAGCCATTCAAGGGGGAAGACAGTGAAGCAACATCTTTAAAAATCTTCAACATCTACTGTATGAAAAATACCCAGCTAAAATATCTTTCAAAAAATGGAGAAATAAAGACTTTTCCATAAATAAAAAAGCTGAAAGAATTTATCACAAGCAGATACACACTGTAAGAAATGGTAAAGGAAGTCCGATAGGAACCAATAATGTCAAATGGAAATATGCCTCTAACAGAGGAACAAAGAGTACCAGACATGGTAACTGCATGGGTAAATATGTGCAACTTTTTTTTTCATTGCTTAAATCCTTTAAAAAGATCATTGAACATATCCCCATGCCCTTTTTGCAGTAATTGATAAAACAGAAAATCAGTATAGATTTGAAAGACAGTATCGACCATCTTGATCTAACTAACAATTATAGAACATTCCATCCAACAACAAAAGAATGTGTATTTTCAGGTCCACATGGAATATCTACTACTAAGGTGGACCATTTTCTTGACCATGATGAAGTCAATAAATTTAAAGGATTTAATTCATGCAAAGTAGGGTTTTGTGAACACAATGGAATTAAATTTAGAAATCAAAAACAGAAATCTAGAAAATATTCAAATATTCAGAAACTAAATAATACATGTCATCCAAATAGCTCACGTGTCAAAGAAGTAATCAAAAGGAAAATTACAAAGTACTTAGAACTGAATGAAAATAAAAACACATTTCAAAATTTGTGGGATGCTGCATGTATACTATTAAACATAAATATTAGAAAAGAAGAAAAGTCTTAAATTAGTGACTTTCATTTTCACCTTAAGAAACTAGAAAAAGAAAAAATTAAACTCCAAGTAAGTTGGTGAAAGGAAATAATGAAGATTAGATGGAAGTCAATGAAACATGAAACAGAAAAATTAGTGAAAACAATTCTTAACTCTGAGAATATCATTAATGATAAATCTTTTGCCAGATTAAAGGAAATAAATGTTATAAATTAATATAATGAATGAGAAAGGTGATATCATTAAAGGTTCTTACAGGTGTTAAGCAGTAAGAGAATATTATGAACTTTTTCTCAGTAAGTTTAGACACTCGGATGAAATGGACAAATTCTTTGGAAGATAAGAATTCTCAAAGCTCAGTCAAGAAGTAGATAATCCGAACGTTATTCAGCTGTCAAGTCATGTCCCCAAAGACTGCAGCATGCCAGGCTTCCTTATCCCTCACCATCTTTTGGAGTTTGCCCCAGTTCATGTCCACTGCATTGGTGATGCCATCCAGCCATCTCATCGACTGTCGCCCTCTTGTCCTTCTGCCTTCAATCTTTCCCAGCATCGGGGTCTTTTCCAATGAGTCAGCTCTTCGCATCAGGTGGCCAAAGTATTGGAGCTTCAGCTTCAGCATCAGTCCTTCTAATGAACATTCAGGGCTGATTTCCTTTAGGATTGACTGGTTTGATCTCCTTGCAGTTCAAGGGACTCTCAAGAGTCTTCACATTAATTCTTCGATGCTGAGCCTTCTTTATGGTCCAGCTCTCACAACTGTACGTGACTACTAGAAAGACCAGAGCCTTGACTATATGGATGTTTTTGGCAAAGTGATGTCTTTGCTTTTTAACATGCTGTCTAGGCTTGTCATAGCTTTCCTGCCAAGAAGCAGTCATCTAATTTCATGACTGCGTTCACCATACGCGGGAGACCCAGGTTTGATCCCTGGGTTGAGAAGATCCCCTGGAGAAGGAAATGGCAGCCCACTCCAGTATTCTTGCCTGGAAAATTCCATGGACGGAGGAACTTAGCAGGCGACAGTCCATGGGGTTGCCAAGAGTCAGACACGACTGAACAACTGAACTTCACTTCACTCACCATATGCAGTGATATTAAAGCCCAAGAAGAGGAAATCTGTCACCAATTCTGCCTTTTCCCCCTTCTATTTGCCATGAGTGATGGGACTGGATGCCGTGATCTTAGCTTTTTAATACTGAGGTTTAAGCCAGCCCTTTCACTCTCCTCTTTCACTTTCACCGGGAGGCTCTTCAGATCCTCTTTGCTTTCTAACCATTAGAATCGGTATATCTGAGGTTGTTGGTATTTCTCCTGGCAAACTTGATTCCAGTTTGGCATTTCTCAGGATGTGCTCTGTGTACAAGTTAAATAAACAGGGTGACAATAAACAGCCTTGTACTCCTTTCTCAATCCTCAACCAGTTGTCCCATACAAGGTTCTGTAACTGTTGCTTCTTGTCTGGCATACAGGTTTCTCAGGAGAAAGGTAAGATGATCTGGTATTCCTATCTCTTTAAGAGTTTTCTACAGTTTGCTATGATCCACACAGTCAAAGGCTTTTAGCGTAGTTGATGAAACAAGAGGTAGATGTTATTCAGGAATTCCCTTGCTTTCTCTATGATTCAGCCAATGTAGGCAATCTTGACACCTGGTCCCTCTGCCTTATCTAAACCCAACTTAGACATTTGGAAGTTCTCAGTTCACATAATGCTGGAGCCTAGCATGCAGCATTCTGAGCATAACCTTACTGGCATGGGAGATGAGTGAAACCGTCCAGAGGTTTAAACATTCTTTAGTACTGCCCTTCTTGGGAACTGGGATGAGGATGGACCTTTTCAGTTCTGTGGCCACTACTGGGTTTTCCAAATTTGGAAAGCCTTTCAAAGGAGGCTTTACAAATAGCTGAAGAAAGGAGAGAATTGAAAGCAAGGGAGAAAGGGTAAGGTATACACAACTAAATGCAGAGTTCCAGAAAATAGCAAGGAAAGACAAGAAGGCCTTCTTCAGTGAACAATGCAAAGAAATAGAGGAAAACAACGGATCTCTTCAAGAAAATTGGAAATATCACAGGAACATTTCATCCAAAGATGGGCACAATAAAGGACAGCAACAGTAAAGACCTAATAGAAGTAGAAGAGATCAAGAAGAGATGGAAAGAATACACAGAAGTACTGTACAAAGATCAATATGCCAGCAGATTTGGAAAACTCAGCAGTGACAACCTGGAAAAGTTCAGTTTTCACTACAATCCCAACGAAGGACAATGTCAAAGAATGTTCAAACTTCCACATTATAGGGCTCATTTCACAGGCTAGCAAGGTAATGCTCAAAATCATTCAAGCCAAGCTTCATCAGTATATGAACTGAGACCTTCCAGATGTATAAGCTGGATTTAGAAAAGGTAGAGGAACCAGAAATCAAATTGCCAACATCTGTTGGATCATAGGAAAAACAAGGGAATTCCAGAAAAATATCTACTTGTGTTTCATTGACTAACAACTTTGTGTGGATCACAAAAAACTGTGGAAAATTCTAAACAGATGGGAATACCAGACCACCTTACCTGCCTCCTGAGAAACCCGTATGCAAGTCAAGAAGCAACAGTTAGAACCAGACATGGAATAACAGACTGGTTCCAAGTTGGGAAAGGAGTACGTCAAGGCTATATACTGTCACCCTGCTTATTTAACTTATATGCAGAATACATCATGAGAAATGCCAGGTTAGATGAATCACAAGCTGGAATCAAGACTGCCAGGAGAAATATCAATAACCTCAGATATGCTGGGCTTCCCTGGTGGCTCAGATGGTAAAGAGGAAAGAGTTCACCTGTGATGTGGGAGACCTGGGTTCCATCCCTGGGTTGGGAAGATCCCCTGGAGAAGGGAATGGCTACCACCTCCAGTATTCTGGCCTGGAGAATTCCATGGACAGAGGAGATAGGCAGGCTACAGTCCATGGGGTCACACATGACTGAGCAACTTTCACCTTCACCTTCAGATATGTAGATGACATCACCCTAATGGCAGAAAGTGAAGAGGAACTAAAGAGCCTCTGGATAAGGGTGAAAGAGCAGAATGGAAAAGCTGGCTTAAAAGTCAACATTCAAAAAATGAAGATCATGGCCTCTGGTCCCATCATTTCATAGCAAATAGATGGGGAAAAAATAGAAACAGTGACAGACTTTACTTTCTTGGGCTCCAAATCACTGTGGATGGTGACTACAGCCAAGAAATTAAAAGACACTTGCTCCTGGGAAGAAAAAGTACAACAAACCTAAACAGCATATTTAAAAAGAGAGATATCATTTTGCCAACAAAGGTGCATATAGTCAAACCTATGGTTTTTCTAGTAGTCATGTACAGATGTGAGAGTTGGACCATAAAGAAGGCTGAGTGCCAAAGAATTGATGTTTTCAAACTGTGGTGCTGGAGAAGACTCTTGAGAGTCCCTTGGACAGCAACAAGATCAAACCGGTCAATCCTAAAAAAGGTCAACCCTGAACATTCATTGGAAGGACTGATGCTGAAGCTGAACCTTCGATACTATGGCCACCTGATGCAAAGAGCAGACTCACGGGCAAAGACCTTGATGCTGGGGAAGACTGAGGGCAGAAGGAGAAGGGCTGACAGAAAATGAGATGACTGGATGGCCTCATCAACTCAGTGGTCTCAAGTTTGAGCAAACTCTGGGAGGTAGAAGCCTGGCATGCTGCAATTCATGGGGTTACAAAGAGTGGGACACAACTGGGGGACTGAACAACAACAACAGATAAAACAAGAAGATAAGGGACAGGAAGTTCTGAAAACCACAGGAAAGGAGTTTGGAGCTCTCTTTACCAGTTCTTTTAAGAGTTCACTCTGAAGATCAAAATAACATGAAGTAACATTCCTGGAAGTGGAGGCTTGAGTTAACTCAATTTTCATAGACATTAACTAAACAATTTTCACAAATTTCCAAAACTAACACTATGCTGTTTTCAAGGTATAGGTTTTATTAATATATACCTTTTTGAATATCCAATTTTTGAAGTTATAATATTCTACCAAGTTTAATTTTTCAGACATATTTTTAACCCCTTTCCAACTAACCACAGCTGAAATATGTATCTATAGCATTGTGTTACTTTAAAAAAGCTTTACTGGCAGCAGCATGGCAGCCATGGAGGATGAGCGGCTGCATCTCCTATGGGACCAACACGTGCAGTTCTTCCAGCGTTGCCTGCAGGAGGTAACTGGTGGCCACAGTGAGTGTGTGACATAGGCTGGTCCTGTGGAAAGGTGCTGTGGAGCCAGGCAGCACCCTCAGGGGGGCTGCACAGCCACCCACCTGGCACTGTCTCTACTCCCTGCCAGCCTGTGGTCATCCACGTTCCTATGAGGTAAGGTGCAGGGGCTGAGGTGAGCAACTGACTATTGCATTTTTTGCAATAGTTTGCATTTTGTTGTTGCAAAAATGCAAAAATATTGCATTTTTGCTCTCCATGCTTGAAACGTTGGACTCCTTGCATGTGGTGAACAGGGATGATATAATTGACTGGATTTACTCCCTGCAGGTCTTTCCCACAGAAGACACATCAAATCTAAATCACTGTGGTTTCTGAGGCTCTTCGTATCTGGGTATTCATTCAATCCATCAAAGAATCCTTGAACAGTTCACCCTCACGATAGTAGCCACATAGCAATGACCTACATTGATCTTTCATTCCTAGTTACTCTTGGAGATTGACTTAAGCCAAGTAAATAAAGATGTTTGCTTAGCAGGTTAGAGAACTTCAGCTAAAAGATGAAAGTTTTTACCTGAAGGCAGTAAAAATGACATGTAATTTGTATACCCAGGCTTCAACAATACGTGAACCGAAAACTTCCAGGTGTTCAAGCTGGATTTAGAAAAGGCAGAGAAACCAGAGATCAAATTGTCAACATCTGTTGAATCATAGAAAAAGCAAGAGAGTTCCAGAAAAACATCTATATCTGCTTCACTGACTACACCAAAGCCTTCGACTGTGTGGACCACCACAAACTGTGGAAAATTATTAAAGAGAAGGGAATACCAGACCACCTTACCTGCCTCCTGAGAAATCTGTATGCAGGTCAAGAAGCAACAGTTAGAACCAGACATGGAACAATGCGCTGGTTCAAAATTGTGAAAGGAGTACATCAAGGCTGAATATTGTCATCCTGCTTATTTAACTTATATGCAGAGTATACCATGCGAAATGCCAGGCTGGATGAAGCAGAAGGTGGAATCAAGATTGCAGGAAGAAATATCAATAACCTCAGATACGCAGATGATGCCACGCTAATGGCAGAAAGTGAAGAGGAACTAAAAAGCCTCTTGATGAAAGTGAAAGAGGAGAGTGAAAAAGCTGGCTTAAAACTCAACATTCAAAAAACTAAAATCATGGTTTCTGGTCCTATCACTTCATGGCAAATACATGGGGAAACAATGGAAACAGTGAGAGACTTTATTTTCTTGGGCTCCAAATCACTGCAGATGGTGACTGCAGCCATGAAATTAAAAGACACTTGCTCTTTGGAAGAAAAGGTATGACAAGCCTAGACAGTATATTGAAAAGCAGAGACATTTCTTTGCTGACAAAGGTCTGTATAAGTCAAAGGTATGGTTTTTCCAGTAGTTATGTACAGATATGAGAGTTGGACTATAAAGAAAGCTGAGTACCAAAGCAGTGATGCTTTTGGACTGTTGGAGAAGGCTCTGGCAAGTTTCTTGGACTGTAAGGAGATCAAATCAGTCAATTCTAAAAGAAATCAAACCTTAATATTCATTGGAAGAACTGATGCTGAAGCTGAAGCTCCATTACTTTGGCTACCTGATATGAAGAACTGACTCACTGGAAAAGACTCTGATGCTGGGAAAGACTGAAGGCAGGAGGAGAAGGAGACAACAGAGGATGACATGGTTGGATGGCATCACTGACTCGATGGACATGAGTTTGAGCAAACTCCAGGAGATGGTGATGGACAGGGAGGCCTGGTGTGCTGTAGTCCATGAGGTCACAAAGTGTCAGACACAACTGAGTAACTGAACTTAACTGTGCTTCTTGTATTTGCCATATACTCAACAACTGGTCTGGCATGGATATGAAAAAAGCCATCAACTATACTGAAAGTATGTCCTATGCAATGAGCTTGCACAGGGAGCCGGACTTAAATCTCATGGAGGGTCAACTTTTTGTGGCATTGCATCACTGTGCCTGATGGGTAAACTAGAAGCTTTTCCAGAAATAGCACTGAACAGCATGAAGAGGTGGTGTATAATGAGACAACAAAATGGTTATCATGAAAGACCTAATAAGCCAAAAGATACCTTTTTTTTTTTTGAGTGGGAGCAACTCAACTCTAAATTTCCAGTATTCTAACTTTGAGGTAAACAAAAATTACATCTCATCAACTCAAGATTGACTCATAGGGGGATTTGTCAAGTGGCCAGATAATCATTTAGATGCTTTGCATGTACACTTTGGAATCTGTGGCCTGTCACTAATGGAGGAAAGTGGCATTCATAAAGTTCATCCTGGTCTGAATGTAAGCACACGGACTTCTGAGCGCCTTTGAGATCTCCATCAGAGCTAGAAAACCAAGGACTGTCTGAACAGTGCTCAGAGAATGTACACATCTCCACTTGACTAACTTTGATTGGGAAATTGCTCAGAGAATGTACACATCTCCACATGACTAACTTTGATTGGGAAACTGCTCAGAGAATGTACACATCTCCACATGACTAACTTTGACTGGGAAACAGTGCTCAGAGAATGTACACATCTCCACATGACTAACTCTGTTTGGGGAACAGTGCTCAGAGAATGTACACATCTCCACATGACTAACTCTGATTGGGAAACAGTGCTCAGAGAAGGTACACATCTCCACATGACTAGCTTCGATTGGGAGGGTAGGAAGGATTTGTAGCATAACTGTAGCTCAAGGCTAAAAGCCATGTATAACCAAGTGTAGGGCTTCCCTGGTGGCTCAGTGGTAAGGAATCCACCTGCCATTGCAAGAGATGCACTTTCAATTCCCGGGTTGGGCAGATCTGTTGGAGAAGGAAACGATAACCCACTCCAGTATTCTTGCCTGGGAAATCCCATGGACAGAGAAGCCTGGTGGGCAACAGTCCAAAGGGTCGCAGAAGAGTTGGACATGAGTTAGCAACTGAGTAACAACATAACCAAGTGTGCTCTTTTTTAAAGAAGTAGAGTCTTACAACAGAATCTTGTGCTGATGTCACTCTGGAATCTGGTCTTGAACCAGTAACCTCTCTACTAGGTTCAAGAAAATCTCCATTCAAGTTTGAACCACAGTGGACTCTGCTGTGGTTCTTAAATGTTTATACTGTATCTCTAAGTTCTGTGAGGCAAATTAACTATATGTACTGTAGGTTATCTTTTTTAAAAAAATTCTTCAGTACAAAATTGTATCATATTAAAAATGTACACAAATCTTCAAAAGAAGTTAACAGCTTACACAGCATTGATAAACTTCAGGTATTTGAATACTTAGTGATCATTTAAAAAGCCTGACTGCTTATGGTAGAACACTGATACAATGAACAAAGTATCTGGGACTGTTCTTTGAAAATGGAATATCCCATAATTTTTAAAAAGAAGAATGACTTACTTTGTCTTATTCTTATGTAAAATGTGCCAATTAAACTTTTGTGGCCTATACAAATGAAACTAACTTCACAGCAAGAATAAACAGCTTAACTAATACAATAATTTTCTAAAGGGAGATTTATGTGCTGTGTGGTTCATGTATTTTTAGATGCTGCTGGGGTAAATAATAGTTATATTGGATTATAGTTGCAAATCATTAGTTGCTTTTTTTTTTTCCTTTCTGCAGAGAAAACAGTCTTATCTAGAAGACATTTAGTGGTTTTGTTTCTTGTACTGAGATAAATGATACTGTAAATTGTACTTTTATAACTGAGTTATTTTTAGCCATTTGATTTTTTTTTTAGTTTGTTGCCCCTTTGTGTTAACTGCTCTAATTCAAACTGATGGTTCTTTAATTTTTTCTAATTAGATAAGTAAACATTTAAGTAAGAAAAAAATAAAACTACTCAAGTAAATTTAATGGTATAGCTCCATACACAGTCATTCGTATATTTGTATATTCAGGTAAGCTGGAAGGAAATGTAACATTTAGAGGTTAAGGACTGGGGATTTGCTTTGCTTTGCTTTGCTTTCTTCATTCTGTGACCTACTTGAATTGTAAGGAAGTTAGTATAAAACTTACTTTTATTAGTGATCAGTTTATCAATAAATCATATCCATCACTGTTAAAACAAAAAATAAAATAAAAAAGCTTTACTGGATGCACAGTGGTGGTATGTTGAACAGAGAGAGAGAGGCAAAGGACAGAGGCAGGGATCTGATTAATAAATTTATACAAGTGAGCTTTAAAGGGGTCTTTTTAATAACTCTTCAGTGTAAACTATCACCTAAAAATTTTAATAATCTTTATATTAATGCCACGATATTTTATATTATGGCAATATTATTCTACCACAGTTAAAAAAAAATGTCCCCAAGTGTACAATGACCGTATATACAATGCACTGACAAAAAATACACACTGACTGCAACAAATCACATTTAGTACATGTCGTTAACTCAGCTTCAAAAGTCAGCAATCTTTGGGCACACAGTGTCAACATGACTGAAAAGAGACCAAGTCTACCATAAATCTGTCCTCAGATCTAATATTGGATGCCTACCAAGCCATCACATATATCTGCTATAGACAGTACTTTCCTCCATGGAATCAGATGCTTTGACATTGCTCCATCAGAACAATGGGGCCATTTGAAGGGAATATTAAATAGAACAATAAGGATAAGGCAGGAGAGGAAACAGACGTTCACAAGATCTCTTAAGGAAAATATCTATTCTCAGCTCAGTTCAGTCGTTCAGTCATGTCTGACTCTTTGTGACACCATGAGCTGCAGCACGCCAGGCCGCCCTGCCCAACACCTACTCCCAGAGCCTACCCAAACTCATGTCCATCAAGTCGGTGATGCCATCCAACCATCTCATCCTCCGTCGTCCCCTTCTCCTCCTGCCATCAATCTTTCCCAGCATCAGAGTCTTTTCCAATGAGTCAGCTCTTCGCATGAGGTGGCCAAAGTACTGGAGTTTCAGCTTCAACATCAGACCCTCCAATGAACACCCAGGACTGTTCTCCTTTAGGATGGACTGGTTGGATCTCCTTGCAGTCCAAGGGACTCTCAAGAGTCTTCTCCAATACCACAGTTCAAAAGCATTAATTCTTCGGTGCTCAGCTTTCTTCACAGTCCAACTCTCACATTCATATATAACCACTGGAAAAACCATAGCATTGACTAGATTGACCTTTGTTGGCAAAGTAATGTCTCTGCTTTTTAATATGCTGTCTAGGTTGGTCATAACTTTCCTTCCAAGGAGTAAGCATCTTTTAATTTCATGGCTGCAATCACCATCTGCAGTGATTTTGGAGCCCAGAAAAATAAAATCTCTCACTGTTTCCACTGTTTCCCCATCTATTTGCCATGAGGTGATGAGACCAGATGCCATGATCTTAGTTTACTGAATATTGAGCTTTAAGCCAACTTTTTCACTCTCTTCTTTCACTCTCATCAAGAGGCTCTTTAGTTCCTCTTCACTTTCTGCCATGAGGGTGGTGTCATCTACATATCTGAGCTTATTGATATTTCTCCCAGCAATTTTGATTCCAGCTTGTGCTTCCTCCAGCCCAGAGTTTCTCATGATGTACTCTGCAAATAAGTTAAATAAACAGGGTGACAATATACAGCCCTGATGTACTCCTTTTCCTATTTGGAACCAGGCTGTTGTTCCATGTCCAGTTCTAACTGTTGCTTCCTGACCTGCATATAGGTTTCTCAAGAGGCAGGTCAGGTGGTCTGGTATTCCCATCTCTTTCAGAATTTTCCACAGTTTATTGTGATCCACACAGTCAAAGGCTTTGGCATAGTCAATAAAGCAGAAATAGATGCTTTTCTGGAACTCTCCTGCTTTTTCAATGATCCAGCAGATGTTGGCAATTTGATCTCTGGATCCTCTGCCTTTTCTAAAACCAGCTTGAACATCTGGAGCTCATGGTTCACATATTGCTGAAGCCTGGCTTGGAGAATTTTGAGCATTACTTGACTAGCATGTGAGATGAGTGCAATTGTGCGGTAGTTTGAGCATTCTTTGGCATTGCCTTTCTTTGGGATTGGAATGAAAACTGACCTTTTCCAGTCCTGTGGCCACTGCTGAGTTTTCCAAATTTGCTGGCATATTGAGTGCAGCACTTTCACAGCATCATCTTTCAGGATTTGAAATAGCTCAACTGGAATTCCATCACCTCCACTAGCTTTGTTCGTAGAGATGCTTCCTAAGGCCCACTTGACTTCACATTCCAGGATGTCTGGCTCTAGGTGATGATCACACCATCGTGATTAACTGGGTCGTGAAGATCTTTTTTGTATAGTTCTTTTGTGTTTTCTTGCCACCTCTTCTTAATATCTTCTGCTTCTGTTAGGTCCATATCATTTCTGTCCTTTATTAAGCCCATCTTTGCATGAAATGTTCCCTTGGTATCTCTAATTTTCTTGAAGACAGATCTAGTCTTTTCCATTCTATTCTTTTCCTTGATTTCTTTGCATTGATCGCTGAGATAGGCTTTCTTATCTCTCCTTGCTATTCTTCGGAACTCTGCATTCAGATGCTTATATCTTTCCTTTTCTCCTTTGCTTTTCACTTCTCTTCTTTTCACAGCTATTTGTAAGGCCTCCTCAGACAGCCATTTTGCTTTTTTGTATTTCTTTTTCCTGGGGATGGTTTTGATCCCTGTCTCCTGTACAATGTCACGAACCTCTGTCCATAGTTCATCAGGCACTCCGTCTATCAGATCTAGTCCTTTAAGTCTATTTGTCACTTTCACTGTATAATCATAAGGGATTTGATTTAGGTCATACCTGAATGGATCAGTGGAGAAATAACTTAAGAAAGAATGAAGGGATGGTGCCAAAGCAAAAACAACACCCGATTGTGGATGTGACTGGTGATAGAAGCAAGGTCTGATGCTGTAAAGAGCAATATTGCATAGGAACCTGGAATGTTAGGTCCATGAATCAAGGCAAATTGGAAGTGGTCAAACAGGTAATGGCAACAGTGAAAGTGGACATTCTAGGAATCAGCAAACTGAAATGGACTGGAATGGGTGAATTTAACTCAGATGACCATTTTATCTACTATTGTGGGCAGGAATCCCTTAGAAGAAATAGAGTAGCCATTATAGTCAACAAAAGAGTCTGAAATGCAGTACTTGGATGCAATCTCAAAAATGACAGAATGATCTCTGTTCGTTTCCAAGGCAAACCATTCAATATCACAGTAATCCAAGTCTATGCCCTGACCAGTAATGCTGAAGAAGCTGAAGTTGAATGGTTCT
>NW_011494956.1:17169404-17172822 GCF_000754665.1 Bison bison bison | reverse complement strand
ATGCCCTGACCAGTAATGCTGAAGAAGCTGAAGTTGAATGGTTCTATGAAGACCTACAAAACCTTTTAGAACTAACACCCCAAAAAGATGTCCTTTTCATTATAGGGGACTGGAATGCCAAAGTAGGAAGTCAGGAAACACCTGGAGTAACAGGCAAATTCGGCCTTGGAGTACAGAATGAAGCAGGGCAAAGGCTAATAGAGTTTTGCCAAAAGAATGCACTTATCATAGCAAACACCCTCCTCCAACAACACAAGAGAAGACTCTACACATGGACATCACCAGATGGCCAACATCGAAATCAGATTGATTGTATTCTTTTCAGCCAAAGATGGAGAAGCTCTATACAGTCAGCAAAAACAAGACCAGGAGCTGACTGTGGATCAGATCATGAACTCCTTATTGCCAAATTCAGCCTTAAATTGAAGAAAGTGGGGAAAACCACTAAACCATTCAGGTATGACCTAAATCAAATCTAGTCTCAAGGAGAACCAAATACAAAAAATGTATCGAGGGTAACTACTTGATCACAAGACAAGAACTGGTCACTTTAAAACTATATTAACTGTTCCAAAAGTAAATCCACTTATTCCTCTTTCTCAGGAAATATTAGAACTATTTCATAAAACTAAACAATATTTTTCTTAATGTTAATATTAAACTTTAAATCCTTATTTCCTACTGTCTCAAAGATCTTTTCATTTCTCCAGCTTTTTCCTAACATCTTTTAACCAATTCATCTTAATATAAATTTAATATTTAAATAATAAGTCCAGGATTTCCCTGGTGGTACAGTGGTTAAGAATCCACCTGCCAATGCAGAGGACACAGCTGCCATCCCTGGTCTGGAAAGATTTCACGTGCCACAGAGCAACTAAACTCGTGCGCCACAACTACTGAGCCCGTGTGCTGCAACTGCTGAAGACCATGCATCCTAGAGCCTGTTGTCTGCAACAAGAAAAGCCACCTCCATGAGAAGCTTACATGGTGTGACTAGAGAACAGCCCCCACTCACTGCAACTAAAGAAAACCTGTGCAGAGCAATGAAGATCCAGTGCAACCAAAAATAAATGAAAAACACGTCTGTAAGATTGCTGATGTATAAAATGTCAACCATAATGGAAACAAAATAAGTAATGGGACTCTTAAGTATTATTTGAAAATTAATAATGAAGGAATAGCATAAAATGGAACATTTTCTGTTGTTTTAAAAATAATAAGCCTTCTCTGAAAACTACAGCTCTCTCTCTGATACCACAGTATCACAGCAGTTCAGAAGACCACTCTTCCTGGGCATATTACAAACATGAGTTTCTCCTGCTTGAGTCTGTTCAGGATTGTGGCAGTGACTTTCCATGGCACTGGGCAAATAGGAGTAATAAGAAGCACTCTGCACCAAACAGAATATCTGGATAACTTAACAGATTTCTCTTCTTCTTCTAGAAATAATCTCTAACGTTCACAAAAAAAATTATGTCAATGAATACATTTTCATGTGTAAAAAGTGAAAGTGTTAGTCACTCAGTCGTGTCCAGCTCTTTGCAACCCCATGGACTGTAGTCTGCCAGGCTCCTCTGGCCACGGGATTTTCCTGGCAAGAATACTGTTCCCTTCTCCAGAGGATCTTCCCAACCCAGGGATCAAAGTCAGGTCTCTCATACTACAGGCAGATTATTTACCATCTGAGCCACCAGGGAAGCCCACTTTTCATATGCCCTGCACCCTAAAAACTGTTCAAATACCTTAAAGGATCTCCTCATTGCCACAAACTACATTGCTAAGACTAGCAAGGAAATCATTTCCTTGATTTGTTTTTTTCCAAGAAAATGCTTTTTAAACACTATGTAATACCACAAAGACAAGAAAACTACCATGAAAAACTCTTAATTGTGCATTTCTAATTGCATTTGTCTCTTAATAGAAGGTAGCCTCTTAGAAGAATTATGTTAGCTACTATAATTAGCTAAATAATTCAAAGAAGATATAAATCAAGAAATCTGTTTTCAAATAAAGGAAAAGAAAGTCACCAAAAAAAAAAAAAAAAATCTATGGCAGTACCACATCTGATGAAAACAGAATAAAAACAATATCCAGAAATTCTTAAGAATGGTTAGGATGACATCATATCTTAGAATAATATTAGAGATTTATAACTAGTCAAATCTAATTGTGCATATTTCCTACATTCAACAGTTAAAAGCTTATATTAACATTCTAAGAATGTCGACATAGTGAAATATTGAATCCTTCCAGTAAAAACTGTTAAAACACAAGCCAGAAATGCAATGTATTATTTTTAAGATGGAAAACATTAATGTATTTACAAGGAGAACTTTTAAATATAAAGGAACGCAAAAATATTAAGGGTCTTTCAAAGGGCAGAGAAAATGTCCCTTCCAAGGCAGTAATATCATTTGTTTGATGTTACATTAATAGCTAAAACAGGTATTTTACATGCATAGATATTCTGGTGGGAATGGAGGTTACACTACTTATTTTGCATTTGACTCTGAATGAAGTTTTACAGCCCAAAAGTAGACTGTTAAATGTAGTTTTTTAAAATCCCAACTCCAGGAAAATGGACACATGTATATGTATGGCTGAGTCCTTTTGCTGTCCACCTGAAATTATCACAACATTATTAAATGGCCATATGCCAATATAAAATAAAAAATTTCAAAATTAAAAAAAAAAAAACAACAACCAACTCCGTCCTTAAAGGAAAAGTGGGATCAGAATACATGATTATACATTTTCAATACCAAAGTTAAAAGGCAATTTAATACGTGTGCTTTAATATAAGAATTCAAAAAATATTCAATCTCACCAAACTGAAAGGCTGGATTTTTACACTAAATAAGTCCCATCAGAGTCACAGGAAACGGAAAGGTATTTTCATTCCTTTCAATCTCAATTATCCAAGACAAAAGACACTTAAGGGAAAAATATATCTATCTTAAAAGAAATGACATTATAAGAATCTAAAGAAGACAAATCTGAACCTTTTAGGATCTGACCATGTTAAATGTAAATCGACGGGTATGTTCACTATCATGTTCTAAATACTGCTCCGAAGAACTTGGGTCACACAGATATTTCAAGTTTATGCTGACACACTAAAAGTAGAGATGATTTTAAAGTAATCTTCCTGTTAAGCTTCTTACCAGTAAGACTGTGGTGATTTTTAAAAATAAAGCCATCAAGTGATCAAGTAACAGGGTATTTGGTATGACTATATCCTGACGGAAGGCAAGTTCTTATATATGAACTCTTGTAAAATTTGTAAAATATAGTAACAGTAAGAATAACTGATCCTAACTATGACTGCAAGGAGATCCAACCAGTCCATTCTGAAGGAGATCAGCCCTGGGATTTCTTTGGAGGGAATGATGCTGAAGCTGAAACTCCAGTACTTTGG
>NW_011494956.1:17106552-17169265 GCF_000754665.1 Bison bison bison | reverse complement strand
GGTGATGGACAGGGAGGCCTAGTGTGCTGCGATTCACGGGGTCGCAAAGAATTGGACACGACTGAGTGACTGAATTGAACTGAACTTAACTGAACTATGATTTTGAAATATTTGCTTAACTAAGCAATGTATGCTCTACATGGACCCTGCCAGCTAATACAGCACAGTCTACCAAGCTGAAGAGATGTAGATCATGGGGAGGGAGGAGGGAGGAGGGTTCAGGATGGGGAGCACATGTATACCTGTGATGGATTCATTTTGATATTTGGCAAAACTAATACAATTATGTAAAGTTTAAAAATAAAATTAAAAAAAAAAAAAGATGTAGATCATATTGCTTAGAAATATATTATTAACTGAAACCTCATTAGTTGAAGTGTATCATCTAATTTTTGCTCTGGAGTTCCTGTGAAATATGTGATAAGTGTTACTAAAAATATCTCCTTAAAAAATTTCTTAATACGGCTTAAATATACAATGGAATACTTACACAGAAATAAGCAGATGCATTAAGTTAAGCATGCATATTTGGGGATTTTCATTGTGCAACCAAACAGTACCATCATGCATACCCTCTGAAAATTTTTCTAAGAGAATAATCAAACAATCCCCAATCCCTTGAAGTTATCTGGCATTCCTGAAGACTGTAATCTCAGAAATACGTCCAGGTTTCCTGCCTGTTAGACTAGTTTTGAGTTCACCATGACTGCCACCTCATGTCTGCTAAGGCAACTATGCTATATTTCAATGAGTAATAAAATCATAAAATTTTAACATCAACCACTGAAAAGAATATTAACATCCGAAGAGATGAATAAATTAATCTTTTAAATTAACTATGGAATGATATTTTCAAAGAAAATGTAAGGAAAGTTTCTTTTACTTTTCTACATTCAAAGTGTTCATATGTAGGCTTTCCTACTACAGGGGTGAATTTGAAAACCATACAGCTCTAATTCAACCGATATTATGTTTTAGAATTATGTTCTAATACCAAAGTTAAACTCAATTTTCGCCCCCATGAGAACAGTTTTGCTTGGTGTAGAAACTGGTATTTCATCTACTATTCAGAACTTCTGAACATGGGTTTGGCAACCTGAAAAACAAGCACTTGAATATAACCGGTCTTTACTGTCATTCAAGGTAGCAGCTGTGTGCTGGCCTAAATTCTGCCTTCCTTTTTAAAAATATCATTTGAGAAACATAAACATAAAAAACAAAAAAGCCACCCCTCCTTCCCTGCAAAGAAGTCCAGGTTCTCTTTACGTAACTATGGAATTATGTAAGCTGCTTTGTGTATCTGTACTGCTTTACTTGGAATTTTAACTTTGTGACATTAATGTTAGAGAAGTTTTATTATCACAGCTCTGGAAGAACAGACTAGACCTAGTTCCCCGCTGCATACAAGCTGAACCCTCAGGGCTCTGTATCTAAGAATCAACATTTATTTCTCCCACTTCCACCCATTCTCCAGCAGAACCCACGCCTCTGGCTGGCAAAGACTGTCGCAACATGAAGCTAGTTTCTATCCACTATTAACCTTAGCAGCTGCTCCAAGAAGCAGAAAACATCCTTCTTATCATCATCCATATATTTTTTTAATATTTATTTTTATTTGGCTGTACTGGGTCTTAGTTGCATCATGTGGGATCTTGAGTTGTAGCCTGCGAACTGTTAGTTTCGCCATGTGGGATCTAGCTCCCTAACCAGGGATCGAAACTGGGCCCCTGCATTGGGAGCACAGAGTCTTAGCCACTGGACAACCAGGGAAGTCCCCATCATCAATATTTACTCTGCCCATCTGACAAGTGTCAGATAAGCTGTTTTACTTTATTTTTACAGAGAGTAGCTGACTTTAAATTAAATTAAAACAGAATTTTGTAGATATGCATAATTTTCATTCATATGTAAATTTTCATTTACAGGAAAAAAAAAAAAAACCTTTAAAAAGTACATATGTAAATTGTTCATTCACATCGAGTGAGTACATTTTATCAAGACACCTGGTTTGCAGAAAGGCACAATGTATCAAATAGCCAACCTAACTTCTGACAAAGAAAAAACAAATTTTAAGTAAAAGATTATAATAACAAGAGAGGGTTTCTCCCCAAATAAATTATTCTCATTTCAAAGGGTTTAAACTGGAATACCTGCTTTCAACAAGGAAATATTAAATAACTTCAATTACTGAGGGGTGGATTGAATGGTGGCAACAAAGATATGTCCACATTCTAATCCCTGAAATATATAAATATCACCTTATATGACAAAAGCTGTGATTAAATTAAGGACCTTGAGAGTAGTAACTTCTGGATTTTGAGGTGAGTCCTAAATGCAATCATACGTATCACTGTAAGAGAGGTAGAGGGAGTTTTGAGAGATAAGCACATGGAGGATAAGATGATATGAACATGGAGCAGAGAGATGTAACCACAAGCCAAGGAATGCCAACAGCCACCAGAAGCTGGAAGAGGCAAGGAAAGTTTCTCCCTTAGGAGCTCTGGAGGGAGCATGGTCCTGCCTACACCCTGATTTCAAACCTGTGACTTCCAGAATTCAATTGTGAGAGAATAAATCTCTGCTGTTTTACCACCAAGGGTGTAAACAACAGCAATCACAGGATACTAATACACTGAAAAAAAGTGTGTATTAAATGAGAAGTCCTTAAACAACACAAACTTAGTAAAAGGGTAACCCTATATTATAAATAAATCGCTGAGACCCAGGATACAATGATATGGTAAGTCCGATTTGTACAGCTGAAACTTTGAAGCAAATTACCCTACAAAATTTTACATGCAACACTAACAGATCCTGGTTGATACAGGGGACTTGGAAGCAGAAGTTTTACCTAATCTCTAAATATTCAGCTATAATAATAAAGCACAGTAAGCGAGAGACAGAAAAATAATTTTCTAAATCAAACTAAAATGTGACAGAAATTAAAAACAATTAAAATATCTGCAAAATACACACCAATAAATGTGGCTTCTGAAACTATACATTGCTAAGTTTAAAGGATCCCACTATATGATCTCCTTGAATAAACAGAACCACCTAGACACTGACAAGGGGGAAGAGAGTGGCATCTGGGGAATTATAAATTATACAGGCCATAAAACCTGGAAGAGGTCATTTGAAAAAAAAAGAAAACAATAAATCTTTACTATCTGACAGCCACTTGCTCACTCTGAGACTTAAATAGCCTATCTTCAATACCATTACCTTTAAAACTGGGATGGTGTCTACCTCTCTCTCACTGGTTATTGTGAGGATGGAATGAGATTACACACAGTGATGGTCCATGGTTTGGGCTGCAGCTCGTCTCCACAAATTAGCTGACAGGGAGCTAACTACACTTGTTTCTGAGTAAAAAATTTGGGGGAACAGGTACTAGATTAAAAAAAGTGGAAAACACTCAAAGTGTTCGGAGCCTCTTCTACATTTTGTTGCTATATGGGCGTCTCAGCACTTACCACATCACTAGCGCTGGAGAACTCATTATTAACCAGACTTTCAAGAGCCATCCACCTAACCGGCCTGTTTTCATTGTCTCCCAAACAATGATAGTCCATGGGGAACAAGTCTCTAGAGAGGGCATTGTCTGTGATCTTAACTTGAAGTGTGTCATCAATGCTGAAAAGGAAAGACATGAACATCAAATACAATCAGCATACTGAAAAAAAATAAGGAGCACAGTCACTCTTAAATACAACACAATCCCCACTGTGACTCCTCGAGAGAACCCCAAATCCAGGGAGCGCTGAACATCAAACCACAGTGACAAGTCATGGCACCTACACGCAGTTCCTAGCAGCCAGGTCTTTGTGGATGACTTCCCTTCTGGCCAGATAGCTCATTCCACAGGCAATCTGAATAGCCATGTGGACCAGGTCTTGTTGAGAAATTGCCTGAGGTAACAGAAAATGACAATGCTCGTGGTTAGCACAAAAACATTAATGGTAGTTGTTTATTTTATCCCACATCTTACTCCATCCCCAAATACCTTCTTTATACCTGCACACTGAGTTTTAAAAAGCTACTTCTTGACTAAGAATATGTTCCCATAGCTTCTTATATCTACTATAGTCCTTATAGTTGACCATTTAGTTTACTATCTCTCATTTGTTAGGCATATCACCCCAAAATCCAGAATATACAGTAGTGGCTCAATAAACAACTGATCAATGAATGCTGAATTCTCCATATTTCTAATGTTTATAATTCAATAACTTGTTATTTTATAGGAGGTTATCCCCTAGAGACCATTTTCAAACTAACGCAAGTTTACAGCTAACTCTGATGTGCTCTCTGAAGCCAGTGTGCCTGAATTGTAGGTTAAGGAATGAAATTTTTCCCCAGATGATGCTGAGGGACACAGCCTCCAACAACTTGTTGGAAATCCTGGTTATCACCTTATTCCCCACAATGTATACCTCTGGCTATCACCAGATTTTGGGGGGAGTACGACCTCTGTAAGGTCTATTTTCATTTCTAGAAGGAAGATCTAGTGCAAGTACCTTCAAAGAATTATCAGGAAAATGACTGAGATGGTGTTACAGAGGGTCTGAGGTGGTTATGAATAACACACAATGGGAAACCTTCAGCACCAGCCTCAAGACAAGAATCACAAACCATCTTCCTCTAAATCAACAGGTTAGCAACACCTTCTGGTTCAGTGTGAGTTTCTTTTTGCAGTCTTCTAAACAGTTTGTATGTTAACATCTACTTTCAAAGATATTATTTAGAAGCTACTGGCAAATAATTGGTATTTGGGCAAATTTTTCTCACCTGCGGATTATTGGCCTCTACTAATTTGCACTGCCGTAAAAACAATTTAAGATTCCCCCAATTCATGTAAGGCAATATCACCATGGGCTTTTCTCCTTCTTCTATACACACATTGGTAATAGGAAGAAGATTTCTATAAAATAATAAGAAATCAGGAGAACACAAGTGAAATCTGAAACTTCAGGGGGCTATTTTTAATTAAAAGTAGTAAAATAAAGATAACCTAAAAGAAAACAAGAAAATCTCAAACTTATTTAAAAATATATAACCATTTAAATTGTAAAATTATAAAGCTCTTTTGGAATAGACTTTAATGCTTCCCATGTATCCACTTTCTTGATAGGGAAAAAACTCAAAAGCTATTTCCTGTGGACTAGATTCTTCTAAGATACTACTCTAGCCAGACTAAACCGTTACTCTAAAGGGTAATCAGAGAGAGACCCAAAAAATGACTTGATCATGAGCATATGATAATAGCTTACTTGGTTCATTAGCAACACTTAAAAAAAAAAGGGCCCCAATGCAGTCTACAGAAAAGAATATGATAATCAAGAGCCTAAAACTATCTCACAAAGCCAAAGAGTTCTTAGCAGTTCACATGAGATTTCTAAATCCTAAATTTACCATTTACTGTCTGTGTGACCATCTTTCTTGGCCTTAGTTTCCACATCTCTAACATAGGGACACCCCCAACCATACAAAGTTGCTGTGATATGCAAAAAGCCAAGCATGTAATTTAAAAAAAAAACAAAAAACTTGTTCCTTTTAAAATCTCCAGGGCAGACATAAATACATACATCCTATGCCTAGTGACATCTCTTCCACTGGTACTGGAAATAATTTTTCCCAAAGTTACATAACTTTTTACATAATTATTAATACTTCATTTCCCCCACTAAGCTGAAAATTCCTAGATGGCAAAAACTAAAGTGAATTTTTTAAAATACCCAATGCTTTGTATTCTGTGTCACAGAAATAAGCATTTAATAAATATCTAAAAAATAACACCAAATGACAACCTTAAAAACACTTCTCCTCCTTAACTTAGAAAATTGTCTCTAAGCATATAAATAAGGAAACATTATTTAACATAAAGCTATATGAACAAGGATTGTTAATGCAGGATTATTACTAAAAAGTTGCAAACAACATGACTGTCCAAAAGTAAGAAAGTACAGCCAAATAATAGGCTAGTATACAAAACAAGTAGCCACAAAGAGATGCTACGAGAATATGAGTAAAAGCTTACATTATAGGAAAGCAAGATACAAAATTCACACGTTTGCAGGATAATTACAAATATAGTAGAGAAATAACAAAACTCTGCACAAAAATGTGCCAAGAGTTGTTGTCTGAGTTGTGGGACTTTAGATTATTCCTACCTTGCTTTTCTGTATTTCCTAAGTTGTTTCAATTGAGTATATATTTATTAAAACTGCAGTCACACAATTTTGGCCTAACAGTGCACAAGTGAAAGCTACGGGCCCCCCTTCTGCTGTGCAGGAGCTACTAAGACGGAAAGCACTGATCCTGAGGAACCAGGAAAATGAAGACTAGATCAGTAAACTTGTATGTGGTAACCTCTCTGTAAGGCTTCTTGCTTGTATTACAGCCTGGGAGTGGCAGCGATGATTAGTTCCACTTCACAGAGGAGGTAATCCATGCAGGGGTAAGTGATAAGGTTATCTGCCAAGAACAACTGCAAGCACATGAAGGAAAAAGTCAAGTCTTCATCTGATTCTAAAACCCTGTTTTCCCCTGGATCACTGGATATTCCCTACCAGGGAAGCAAGGCAGAGATTCTTTTCACACCAAGTCCCATACATCCTAAAATAACTGCAGCAGGAGGATTGGAGAGAGGTGATCCAAAGGCAAGGACTTCTCATTATAAGTACTGAAGTGAAGTCACTCAGTCGTGTCCGACTCTTTGCGACCCCGTGGACTGTATCCCACTAGGCTCCTCTGTCCATGGGATTCTCCAGGCAAGAATACTGGAGTGGGTTACCATTTCCTTCTCCAGGGGATCTTCCCAACCCAGGGATCGAACTCGGGTCTCCTGCATTGCAGGCAGACACTTTACCCTCTGAGCCAACCTGATGACTACAGCTAACACTGCTGTAGAAATGTACAGGAAAGTGGTTAAGAGAGTAAACCTAAGAGCTCTCATCACAAGGAGGAAACTTTTTTCCTTTATTCTTACTTTCCCTTTTATTGTATCTATATAAGAAGATAATGTTAGCTGAATGTACTGCAGTAATCATTTCACAATATATATAAATCAAACTATCATGCTTTATGTTTGAAACTTATACAGTGATATGTCAATTATTTATCAATAAAAGTGGAAAAAATGATGAACAGGTGTGCACTCAGGTTTAAGTGAACCTACTATGACTTCAGAGGTATGTGAAGAGCTGTTCAATCTCTTTAACTTTCAAAATTATTTTTCTGCTCCTTTCCTCATGACTGAAATTCACTAAGCAGAGTTAAAGGAATCTGACTCAAGCACAGTAAGTTTGCTGGATGAGATCAAAGCATTTATTCTTTATTTAAAAGCCCTCCAGGAGAAATAACACGCTGCACAAAATTCTTTCAAAGAACAGATGGCTGCTCTTCATTTTTCCCAGTTTATAAAGGGAAGGATGATAAAGAGGAAGGTCTGGGATCTATAAAAAGAGTGGATGGGAGCAGAAGCAGGTGTATAACGGAAAGGTAGGTTCCGGGGAGAGTAGAGACAAGAACTAGTACAATTCTCCGTCTTGCCGAGTGGGCCTGCAGCGTGATTTGAGAGGCATTCAGCAAAGTGCCTACCATCAGGCACTCTTGGGCCAATGGAGGGTCAAACCACAAGAAAAATAGCTCAAGTACTTTTTATGAAGCAGTCCTAATGGAATTTAAGTAAACTGATAGCTATCTTTTATTTATACAGCTATTTTAACTTACAATAAAAATTATTCTCAAAAATTCCACTGGAAAAAGGAGTGAACAGAATTTCAAAATGCTTTAAAATATTTCAGTCCTTTACAACTCTTAATCATAGAAGGTAAATAATGAAGTAAATATGATGAATTACACATCTAGTTTTTTAAAAAAGGTAAAATCAGAAACCAGGCGTCATTTGTTGCTGAGTATATTGAATTTGCTTGATAAATTCTATAATCTGATTACTGAAGATCATTATCTCATTTTTAACCCTCATGCCTGGCAGTGTTCCAAGTGCAAAATGGGCACTTAATAAAGGAGAACAAAACAATGAATAAACAAATGCACACACATAGCCACGAGCAGTCTAGACAGTTCAGTTCAGTCGCTCAGTTGTGTCTGACTCTTTGCAACGCTATGGACTGCAGCACACCAAGATTCCCTGTCCATCACCAACTCCTGGAGTGCTCAAACTCATGTCCATCAAATTGGTAATGCCATCCAACCATCTCATCCTCTGTCATCCCCTTCTCCTCCTGCCTTCAACCTTTCCCAGCATCAGGGTCTTTTCCAATGAGTCAGTCCTTCACATCAGGTGGCCAAAGTATTGGAGCTTCAGCCTCAGCATCAGTCCTTCCAATGAACAACCAGGACTGATCTTCTTCAGGATGGACAGGACTGATCTCCTTCAGGATGGACTGGTTTGATCTTCTTGCAGTCCAAGGGACTCTCAAGAGTCTTCTACAACACCATAGTTTAAAAGCAACAATTCTTCGGTGCTCAGCTTTCTTTATAGTCCAACTCTCACATCCATACATGACTGCTAGAAAAACCATAGCTTTGCTAGACAGACCTTTGTCAGCAAGGTAATGTCTCTGCTTTTTAATATGCTGTCTAGGTTGGTGATAGCTTCTCCCAAGGAGCAAGTCTTTTAATTTCATGGCTGCAGTCACCATCTGCAATGATATTGGAGCCCAAGAAAATAAAGTCTGCCGCTGTTTCCATTGTTTCTCCATCTATTTGCCATGAAGTGATGGGACCAGATGCCATGATCTTCGTTTTCTGAATGTTGAGTTTCAAGCCAGCTTTTCCACTCTCCTCTTTCACTTTCATCAAGAGGCTCTTTAGTTCTTCTTCACTTTCTGCCATAAGGGTGGTGTCATTTCTATATCTGAGGTTATTGATATTTCTCCCAGCAATCTTGATTCCAGCTTGTGCTTCATTCAGCCCAGCATTTCGCATGATGTACTCTGCGTATAAGTTAAATAAGCAGGGTGACAATATACAGCCTTGACGTACTCCTTTTCCTATTTGGAACCAGTCTATTGTTCCATGTCTGGTTCTAACTGTTGCTTCTTTACCTGCATACAGATTTCTCAGGAGGCAGGTCAGGTGGTCTGGTATTCCCATCTCTTGAAGAATTCTCCCAAGCTTGTTGTGATCTACACAGTCAAAGGCTTTGGTTTAATCAATGAAGCAAAAGTAGATGTTTTTCTGGAACTCTCTTGCTTTTTCGATGATCCAATGGATCTTGGCAATTTGATCTCTAGTTCCTCTGACTTTTCTAAATCCAGCCTGAACATCTGGAAGTTTACGGTTCATGTACTGTTGATGACTGGCTTGGAGAATTTTGAGCATTACTTTGCTAGCATGTGAGATGAGTGCAATCGTGCAGTAGTTTGAACATTCTTTGGCATTGCCGTTCTTTGTGACCAGAATGAAAACTGACCTTACCCAGTCCTGTGGCCACTGCTGAGTTTTCTCAGCATTCTCAGCATTTGACTTCACATTCCAAGATGTCTGGCTCTAGGTGAGTGATCACACCTTTGTGGTTATCTGAGTCATGAAGATCTTTTTTGTATAGTTCTTCTATGTATTCTTGCCACCTCTTAATATCTTCTGCTTCTGTTAGGTCCATGACATTTCTGTCCTTTATTGTGCCCATCTTTGCATGAAATGTTCCCTTGGTACCTCTAATTTAGGGGTCAAAAAGAAATGTAGACCCTAGTCCCCTTATAAATGAAATAAATTCCTACAATGAGTAGAAAGAACCATATACATTCTACATATTAACAATGAGTTTTGCTAATTTAAAACCTAGGAGTCCTGGTATCACTTTATGACTGGAAAGAAAAATTAATCAGGATCAAACCATAACCTATCTTTAGAAGACTGTTCCTAATCACTGAATGTTCAGTAACAAATATCACTAATTCAGTAAGTCATCCCATTCCACCATCTAAGGGTATCTTGCTAAGTCACTTCAATTGTGTCCGACTCTGTGTGACCCCATGAACAGCAGCCCACCAGGCTCCTCTGTCCACAGGATTCTCCAGGCAAGAATACTGGAATGGGGTGCCACTTCCTTCTCCAGAGGGTATCTTGTGGCTACTAATTCATCCTAGTTGGATGCTGGAAAATCCTGTAGCATAAAGCTGCCTGAGAAAATGCTACAAATGCTTGCTCTGAACATTTTTCAGCCAAAGCATCTTTGGGCTACCATGGATATAAAACTGCTTCATGAGAAAATTCTAGCTTTGTCTATTTTTATCCCTGCCACCCACTTTTGTGCTGATGTGGTGTAGATCTTTCATCAGGGTAAGAATACTAGCTAAGCACCTAAGTATTAGGTTAATATTATACACTAGTATTTAACATTTTGCTTCTTCCTCCGAGGGTCAGCATGATAAATCAAGTACTCCCAACACTGTCAACAAGAACATTTCCCAGGTCATAATTACCCAGTTCTTATCTTGTTACTCAGAGGAAATAAAATGTAGCTTTTTTCACAAAATATAATCTAAGGAATGAGTTATCTATCCATTCCTCTTCAAATGAGTTCTATTCTTAGACTAAATCAGTGAATCAGGCCAATGGAAGTTAATATTCTTAAAAGTACACGACTTTTAATCCTTCAAAAGGACATTTTTAGCCCTCCATTACTGTGTGGTCAATTTTTTTCAAAAGTCTCTGGCTGCTTTATTTTCAATGTTCATTAACTTAATCAATGTCCAACATATATGATAAACCTAATGAGACATTTGTCTCAGAGTATGAAGCCAGAAAATCTTTTCTCCACCAGGAAACATATACATTTCCTTCTCTTCTAATACTGAGATTTAACAAATTTTAATACTTCCTTCAGCCTTGCTTGCCCAGAAGCTAAGAGTTGCTTTGTCTCCTTATTGTTGGCTTTTCCAGCATCACAATGCCAAAAACCTCAGTTTCGTTTTCATTACCATTTTTTTGATCTTACTATAGCTGCCTTTTTAGGTCCTCAAATTCTTTTGAATATGAACTGAAGTATAAATAAAATTCAAAAATAAAACTGCACAGTCATTTTTTTTGCAGAACTCAAGTAACTGCTCAAAGTACACAAAAATTACACTGTATAATGCCTTTTGCATATATTACTTTATTTTTTCCTAGAAGTCTATAAATATCTTCCAATAAGGATGGTCACCCTCCCATTTTTCAAACATATGTGACCAAACTTCCAGTAGGCACACAAATTAAACTGACTCTGTACAGTGCTTTAAAACAACAAACACCTTGCCCAAACACTGATACCGCTACATAATGTGATACTATAATTATGCCCTTTTTGGCTCAGAAGTTAGAATATCTTGTTATAGCTCTTGAAAAGGACTGCTATCAAGCTTTTAAAAAAAGTTCTTCATATAATAGAACTATATGTATCTTTTAAAAAAATCATACTGAAAACTAATGATAAGAGTCTGGTTAAATAAAATTTGATGCACCATTTAATGAACTATAAGTAGTCTTTTTAAATATGGATATGAATCTATAGTTACTTACATGAAAAGTTAGACACATTGTTTTGCTATAAAGAAGGATGCTAACCTTATTAAAGATAATAGTATTGTGATTTTGTAGGAAAATATTCTCAACATTTTGGAAAAATGCATGCTGGAAATGCATTAAAAGTGCTGAGATATCCAATTTAGTTTAAAATATTTCCACAATCACAACTACCTATCTAGCTATATGTGTCTAAATAAATGAATGATACATACACATGCACAGCACAAACGGCAAAATGTAAACTATCAATGAATGTAAGCTGCGGGCTTACTGGTGTTTATATTCTGGTCTTTGGTACTCTACATTGGAGGTCCCCAACCTGTTTGGTACCAGGGACTGGATTTGTAAAAGACAATTTATCCACAGATGCGGCAGGGGCGGGGGGATTCAGGTGGTAAACCGAGCAACGGGGAGCGGGAGATGAAGCTTTGCTATATCACCCACCATTCACTTCCTGCTGTGCAGCCCAGTTCCTAACAGGCCTGGGGGACCCCTGCTCTATATGCGCAAAATTTCCTAACAAATATTTTTTTAGCATACGTATATCATTATCCTACTTTTTAAAGGTAGATATACACATAAATATAAGCCTTTTCCTGAAAGCTCAGCTATAATTATCTAGATGTGGGCTTATATACTTTTCTTTACATTTTATTATGTTTTTAAATTTTGTGCAATGAGCATGCATTTCATTTTTATATTTAGGAATAAAATTAAGCTATTCCAAAAAGGCTTTCAATTAAGAAAACATTACAACATTTTTTAAAAACGCAGCATACTATGTTATAATATATTAAGTGTATTTAATACTTAAATGCTGAGTGGTTTCTCCTCTCACCTGTGATGAAGACCTCGGAGCTTACAACTTTCGGTGAGCATCATTGTCACCTGAATTTCAGAAGCTTGATCTGTATATAAAGAAAAAAATATTGTCATATATGGTATGATAATATTATACTTATGACACCAATATTTTCTGATATTAATAAGGAACTATCTCAAAGAAGGCTGAGAGCCAAAGAACTGATGCTTTTGAATTGTGGTGCTAAAGAGGACTCTTGAGAGTCCCTTGGACTTCAAGGAGATCAAACCAGTCAATCCTAAAGGAAATTAACTCTGAATAATCACTGGAAGGACTGTTGCTGAAGCTGAAGCTCCAGTACTTTGGCCACCTGATATGAAGAGCTGACTGACTGGAAAAGATCTTGATGCTGGGAAAGATTAAAGGCAAGAGAAGAAGGGGGCTGCAGAAGATGAGACGGTTGGATGGCATCACTGACCCAATGGACATGAATTTGAGCAAACTCTGGGAGATAATGAAGGACAGGGAAGCCTGTCGTGCTGCATTTCATGGTGTTGCAGAGTGTCAGACACAACAGAGCAACTGAACTGAACTGAATCTGTTCCATTGATCTTGTCTATATAACACTTCTCTTGATTACTGTAGCTTTCTACTATATCTGAAAATCAAGTATAGGGTAAATTCTCCAAATTTGTTTTCTTTCAAGATTATTCTGGCTGTTTTTTTATCTTTAACATTTCCACATTAATTTTAGCATCAGTTTTTCTATTTCTATGAGAAAAACCTGCTGGAATTTTGATCAAGATGAATTTGAGCCAACTCCAGGAGAGAGTGGTACACAGAGGAGCCTGGAGCGCTATAGTCCATGGGGTCACAAAAAGTCAGACGTGACTTAGTGACTGAATAACAGACTATATGGTAAATTTCCATTAAAAGTTTTAGGTAAATCTAAACAGGTCTAGCCTAAAATTCTATTGTAGTACATAGAATCTCACTGACAAGGTTAATATTTACAAACGCCAGTAAGGATAAGCTTGACTACATAAAGCTGAAATTAAATAAGGTTTCACAAACAAAGTAGAGAAAGTAATAGGCTGGATAAATATCTGTAACACATAAGGCATGCTGCTGCTGCTGCTGCTAAATCACTCCAGTCGTGTCTGACTCTGTGCCAATTTCCTCCCCTTAGAGTTCATACAACAGGAAAAAAAAAATTGAAAAATAGGCAAAGGATATAAACAGTTTACTTAAAAAAGAAACATAAAGAATCAGCAAAATTAAAAAAGGATTTTGTGCCTCATTCCTAAATAAAGAAATGCAAATTAAACTGTGAAAGTCGCTCAGTTGTGTGACTCTTTGCGATCCCACAGACTGTAGCCCGCCAGGCTCCTCTGTCCATGGAAATTCTCAAGGCAAGAATTCTCAAGGGAGTGGGTAGCCATTCCCTTCTCCAGGGGATCTGCCCAACCTAGGGATTGAACCCGGGTCTCCTGTATTGCAGGGGGATTCTTTACTGTCTGAGTCATCAGCAAATTAAACTAGGAGATGCCATTTTCCTCTTAAGATTGGAAGAGACAAAAAAGTCAGCTACCTGCCAGTTTGGGCAAGAGTGTAAGGAAACAGACTCAAGGTGAACAGCATCTTGGTTAGGTAGAGGAAGCAACATCTAACAAAATTTTTAAATACATATACTATGTACCATCATCAATCCCACTGCTAAAAGTCTACTCACAAAAACTCATCTATACATAACTTAACAAGAATACTGTTCAGTTGTAACAGCAAAAAACTCAAAACAACCAAAAACCAAAGTGCCCATCAACAGAGACCTAGTTAAATGTTAGCATGCAAGAACATTAGGCAGATATCTTAATTTTAAAAATCAGACTTACATGCACTGACACAGGAATATTTACAAGATACATTAAATTTTAAAAGCAAGGTAAAAAACTATGTTTATGGGATCAGCTATATTACAAAATCAAATTTATTTGGATGTCCATCAACAGAGGAATGGATAAAGATGTGGTACATATATACATGGAATATTACTCAGCCATAAAAAAGTATGAAATAACACCATTTGCAGCAATGAAGACGGACCTAGAGACAGTCATACAGAGTGAATTAAGTCAGACAGAGAAAGGCTAATATCACATGATAAGGTGGAATCTAAAAAAAATCATACAAATAAACCTCTTTACAAAACAGAAATAGAGTCACAGACGTAGAAAACAAACTTATGGTTACTAAGGGGGGAAGGGAAAGAGGGATAAACCATTGACTTACACACACTATTATATATAAAATAACTAACAGAAACTTACTGTATAGCACAGGGAACTCAAATCAGTACTGTGTAATGACCTACATATATGGGAAAAGAAGCAAAAACAGTGGACGTATGTGTATGTATAACTAACTCACTCTGCTACACAGCAGAAACTAACACAACACTGTGAATCATCTATACTCCAATAAAAATTATTGTAAAAAATGGTTTTTGAAAATTAGATATATTTGGATGTTTTTCTTCTTACTGGTAAAGAGTCATAAGAAATTCTTTAGGGTGGCTACTTTTAGAGGTAGGAGAGCTATATTTTGTACTTTTCTGTCCCGTTTAAATTTTCTAACTTTACAAACAAACTAGAAAAGAATGCCCACAAGAGACTGTGGTGCATTTTATTGTTTCCTTCTTACCTCTATGTAGCTAGACAAACAAAAAGAACTACCACTACATTAGTAGAAAAAGATTTAATTTTCATATACTAGTCAAAATTAGTAGGATTATTCCATTTTATTTTTAGCTTCTGAACTCATGGTTTTCTCTCCAGGTAACAAAAAGAACTAAAATTGGCTTTTAGTTCAATGTTTTAGAAATAAAACACAATAATGCAATTTATTAATACCTTTCACCTTCAAAAGAATCCAAAGCCATCAAATATTTGTACAAATCTATAAGGATTCCTCTATCTTAATAGAATAGAGGATGTTCTCTCCTGTTTGAAAAGAACATTTCCATTAAGTGAATAGTATATTTTCATTATGTAACTGAAAATGAATTTTAATTTTTTAAAATGGTTTTTAGATACTAAAAACAAAGTCAAGAGTATATCTTTAAAAATAATTTCAAAGACACCAATAATGTATGTCAACAGTAAAAAAAAAAAAAATAATTTACACATCTTATGATCAATCCAGTAGGAGGGAGAAGAAGATACAAAGACTGGAAAAGCCAACATCCAGCTCCCAGTCCTACCTAGGAAAATGTTGAACCATCAGTAAAATCCAGACCACTAAACACAAGCACCGTGATTACATACACATTCCTTAAAGTGGAGCTGGCAAAGCTGAGAAATTATTAATTTCACTTACTTCCAAGACTAACCCATGGAATCACTCCAGATGGCTTCACTTAAAACTTTTGTAGGTATACAAAATGGGTAGACACAAACCCAAGGACCTGAAACACTTGCTACTTTGGAAAAATCACTTTACCCCAATGTCTGTTGAAATAAATTTTAGTTGTTTAGAAACTGTTTAAAATTTAGGATCATTCAGTAAATGGCAGGATATGTCTTTTTTACTCTTTTTGTAATATAAATAATTTTTAATGAAATTATGGTCAGAACTATCAGTATTTGGGGGCTGGAAGGATTTTTTAGAATTTAAAACTAGTAATAGTTGGAGGTCTGCACCTAATTGGTAAGAGTTTATCTTCCTGCCAGCTAGTACAGAGATCCAAGTAAAATAAGAAGTAAATTTCACAGTGTCATGTTTTGCATAATTTTTCAAGTTCTTAACTTTGATAAGCATTCTATTAAGCAAGGGACACTTGAGCTGGATAATGAGCTAAGAAAACTTTGAGGGAAAATAATTTTATACATTTAGTAAGGAAAAACCACTTTCCTGGATTCTTTACCTAGTTTGGCCCTAGCCTTTTAACTTTAAATACTGAAAGGTCTAACTCAAAATGAATGTATTTGAAAAGAAGACTACACAATAATTTACATTCTAAAAGTTTCAAGAAAGAACAAAATGATTTTTAAAAAGCCTACTTATTTCTAAGAAGTTACAAAAGAAAATAAGAACTTAATTAACCTCAAATTAATTAATTTATTTTATGGAATTCAATTTCACAATATTCAATGTGTGAAATTCAGATTCCTAATTTCAATCTCTGGAAATTTATATTAGCATATCCATTAAGTTTCTGTGAAAAACTATGAACTTTTTAAGAAGCCAAACTCCAATTTTGTGCTTATGCCTAAAGGAAAGGTCACTGATCTTTTAAAAACTTATTTTTGTATTTTTAGCTGTACTTCTAATTATACAGCATGTAATAAAGCACACAGATTTGTGAGAGAACTTTGTCAGCTCTATGCGGCTTCAATTAAAAAATAAAAATAACATTCCAAAATAATAAATCTCAGAGACAATCATGTGGAGCTATAAAACAATTTTAAAGCAAATACTGTGGTCAGTACACTTCCTCTGTGTTTCCCACACAAACCATGACCATATCTTGGCTAAGGACTCACTGTGCTTTCTCTGGTTTCCGTATAACTCAGAGAGAACATTATAATTACAGTGGTAAGATACAGAAACAAGCAAGTGACTACAATGCAAATGTATACAGACAGAGAAATCTTATCTTGTGAAACAGTCCCAGTATCTGCATTGTGTTTTCTTATCACTATTATTTCCTTCTCTCCCCTATTCCAATCCTAAATCAACCCAATTCTATATAGAAACCTCTTTAGTTAATTCTACATTTATTCAGAACAAATTAATATTAGCTCAGTTCTAAATTATCCATAGAATATTTACAAACCTCAGAAGAAATATTAGAATTAAGGGGAAATGTTTCCTTTAAAAAGTGGAGAAAGTGTAACAAAAGACAGATGTTATTAAAATTAGGGCTCAAATTTTACATTTACAAAGAGTAATATGTAAAGTATCCTTCAACACTAGTCGGAAAACCTAGTGGGACCAAATTTAAATATCCATTTTTAAAAGTGTTTTTCGGTTAGGAGAAGTGAATGAATAAATATCGAACGCAGTAAGTTAAATCATTTATTTAGAAAAGAAAAGCGTATGTTTGTGCTTGTAGCATCCTTAAACAATTTTGCTAAATTAAAAGAAAGTAAATTCCTAAGATTTTTTTGGTTAGATTAGTACAATCCAACTTTTTAGAAATGATAAACATAATAAGCCCTTCATACTTTCCAAGAATTCCTTTAAGTAAATTTAGAAACATAAATTCTTATAAATTAACATTAAACATAAGTTCTTATAAGTTAACATTGTCAACTTCATAAAATTGTCACTTCCTACTCATGAAACTGAATTTAGTTTTACCTTCAATTTATGCATTTGAAATGCTAAATTTGTTTTTCTAAAATATTCTAGTTATCTCACCTTAGATCAGACACTGTCAGGCATTAAGCACTCTTTAAATTACCACATTTTTTCCTTCTCTTAAAATTAACAAATAGACTCAACTAAGCATTATTTTAGTTCAGTTCAGTTGCTCAGTCGTGTCTGACTCTTTGAGACCACATGGACTGCAGCACGCCAGGCCGCCCTGTCCATCACCAACTCGAGTTTACCCAAACTCATGTCCAGCAAGTCGGTGATGCCATCTAACCATCTCATCCTCTGCCGTCCCCTTCTTCTCCTGCCCTCAATCTTTCCCAGCATCAGGGTCTTTTCAAATGAGTCAGCTCTTTGCATCAGGTGGCCAAAGTATTGGAGTTTCAGCTTCAACATCAGTCCTTCCAATGAACATCCAGGACTGATCTCCTTTAGGATGGACTGGTTGGATCTCCTTGCAGTCCAAGGGACTTTTAAGCTTTTATAAATACCAATCATAAAGCATTAAAATTTTAATATCATAAAAAGGTTTGCTAATTTACCAGTATTAGGCAATAAACCATATTAAAAATATTCTAGTACATTTTTATAGGGAATCTCTAACTGAAAATTTTATATAAATCAGTAAGTGAAAATCTAAGCAATATATTTCTCCAAAAGGTGAACATATGAAAATAGGTATTCTGTTTATGAAAATATAAACTAAGCACTACCTTTTAGAAAACAATCTGGCAACTATCAAAATTTTCAATGTAAATACCTCATGGCGCAGCAATTCTAACTATGGCTGTATCTGTAAAACTCTACCAAGAAAGAACACACACAAATGTATACTTTCTGCAAATTATATGTAATAGCAAAAAAAGGGGGTACCAGGAGTGAGAGGAAGGCAAATAACAGCTCTTCACATAAGGTACAGTGGTTCATCTTTTTCTTTACAATTCCTCAGTACTGAGGATAGGGGGTGCTGAGATGTTTTTTAAGAAGGAAAAACCAAATAATTGGAACCTAGGAAAAACATAATATTAGATATAGGAAAAAAGAAGTTAATTGGATGCAGTTTAACTGGAAGCCTGAGTACTATCTGGGGTTCCCCTTGTGATTCAGCTGGTAAAGAATCCGCCTGCAATGCGGGAGACCTGGGTTAGATCCCGGGATTGGGAAGATCCCCTGGAGAAGGGAAAGGCTACCCACTCCAGTATTCTGGCCTGGAGAATTCCATGGACTCTATAGTCCATGGGGTCTCAAAGAGTCGGACATGACTGAATGACTTTTACTTCTGAGTACCATCTAACAAATGCATAATGTCTCAACTATTAGCTTCTATTTTCTATACCTTAATAAGAACAACACAAATCTCCTAAAAGTTAGCCTGTATGAGCTAAATTAACATGGACTGATTGAAAGGTATGTCACACTTTGAAAATCTGAAACAATTTCACTGGCATAAAAGCCACCTTAGACAGAAAAGTATTATGGAGACAGGATGGGAACAAATCCTACCTTTAACTGTTTTCACAAATGCTTGTTTTTCTTTATTTGGATCTTTTTCATCTACTAAAATCCCATGGAAAATACGCCCAAAAGTACCTAGAAGGAAAAACAATAATTACTGAGATCATATGATAATGCTTATAAAATTATAAGTACAAAATTTTCTGGCACAATACAACTTAAATATAACAAGGCCAAATGTGATCAACATTACTCCAGCCCTAGCATAGAAAGACTCAAATCTTTATTTTTCTTTTTAAACTACAAAACATCTTAACTTGCTTTTAGAAAAGATGTATTTAAACTGTCTATGAGAATTCATTCTGAAATAGCCTAAACAAACTAACGATACAGCTAGGAGCACTGGAGCTCAGTAATGGGCTATCCACAGAGACATTTATGAGTTTTGAGCCTCAGAGCAATGACAAAGGAGAAAAATGGACTCTCCTTATACATTCAAAAACACACAATAAAAACCTGCTTCCGTTAATGACTATTTGCCTCTGGGACAGTTCAAGCCCCTCCCTTAGCTGTGACTGACAAACAAGCATCTCTAACTGACAGATGAATTCAGAATGACTCACAGGCATCTAAAACACTTCAAACTGAGTTATGGAAGGGGAAAGTTACTGTCTATTGAACAACTTGAAGAGTTCAGTAAAGCATTTTATTATTAATTTCTGTCCTCTTCTTTCAGCATTGTCCCCAGTCAATACCCTGAAACTCAAAAAAGAAAGCAAGGACCAGCGAACAGGGAAGGGCAGGGTCTTATCTCTCAAACACTTATCATGTGTTACTTCATGTAATGTACATCAGTTCATCTAATCTTCGTGTCTAAAGTAGAAAACATAAGCCCATATTTACAGACAAGGAAACTGGCTATGGAAGACAGGAAATGATTTCTCTAAGGTCATCTAGGTAATAAACTGTGGGACTGAGACTGGAATTTGGGCATAACTCCAATACCGATGCATCTCCTTCTGCTGGAACCCCTGTACTTTCCATCACAGAGAAAATTACTTAGACTGTTTCAAAAAGGCCTGTGAGCAAGTGATCATCTTTGGACAAGAACTAAACAGGAAATATCCTTTTAAAGGTGATAAACACTAATAATCATGCTTTAATATACTTGAATATCAAAATCGTTTCAAAGCTTAATAAGGCAAGTTAAAAATCTAAAGAAAGGGAAAACAAAGATCAGTTTTATACAGGAAATAAATTGTGCACTGCTTTCTACCTGACCTGTCCCTTGAGAAACCTGTATGCAGGTCAGGAAGCAACAGTTAGAACTGGACATGGAACAACAGACTGGTTCCAAATAGGAAAAGGAGTACGTCAAGGCTGCTTATTTAACTTATATGCAGAGTACATCCTAAGAAACGCTGGGCTGGAAGAAGCACAAGCTGGAATCAAGATTGCCGGGAGAAATATCAATAACCTCAGATATGCAGATGACACCACCATTATGGCAGAAAGTGAAGAGGAACTAAAAAGCTTCTTGATGAAAGTGAAAGGAGAGTGAAAAAGCTGGCTTACAACTCAACATTCAGAAAACTAAGATCATGGCATCTGGTCCCATCACTTCATGGGAAATAGATGGGGAAACAGTGGCTGACTTTATTTTGGGGGGCTCCAAAATCCCTGCAGATGGTGATTGCAGCCATGAAATTAAAAGACACTTTCTCCTTGGAAGGAAAGTTATGACCAACCTAGACAGCATATTAAAAAGCAGAGACATTACTTTGCCAACAAAGGTCCGTCTCGTCAAGGCTATGGTTTTTCCAGTGGTCATGTATGGATGTGAGAGTTGGACTATAAAGAAAGCTGAGTGCCAAAGAATTGATACTTTTGAACTGTGGTGTTGTAGAAGACTCTCGAGAGTCCCTTGGACTGCAAGGAGATCCAACCAGTCCATCCTAAAGGAGATCAGTCCTGGGTGTTCATCGGAGGGTCTGATGTTGAAGCTGAAACTCCAATACTTTGGCCATCTGATGTGAAGAGCTGACTCATTTGAAAAGACCCTGATGCTGGGAAAGATTGAGGGCAGGAAGAGAAGGGGATGACAGAGGATGAAATGGTTGGATAGCATCACTGACTCGATGGACATGGGTTTGGGTAGACTCCGGGAGTTGGTGATGGACAGGGAGGCCTGGAATGCTGAAGTTCATGGGGTCTCTAAGAGTCGGACATGACTAAGCGACTGAACTGAACTGAACTGAACTGAACTGCTTTCTATCCTTAGGGATGAAATGAGATGAAATTCTTAAAATGTGAAACAAAAAAATATTTATACTAACAGTAAATCTTCCTTGAAAACCTGATTTTGAGAGAATAGGTACCTTCTTGGAGTACATCTTTTAGAGTTATCCTCTCCCTGGATATTGCGATATCCTTCACCTTAGCTTTCGCCTCCAAAAGAGTGACACTTCTCAGGTCATTCTTCTCTATCCGCAAGGTAGGATAACCTGAGGAGCCAACAAAGCCAAACCAAGAAATATAAATACCTTCTTATGGCATCAGGATCAACTAGTTCAGTTAGAACCCCAGGAGTCAAGTCACAGGAACAAATGAAGGTAAGAATCAAAAAGGAAAAAGGCACATACAGGGAGAATTATTTATGAAGGCCATACTAAATTTTAAAGAAACACTTTCCCACCTACCCCAAAACCTTTAAATGCAGAATTAAAACAAGAAATACTAAAAATAATATTTTATTAATACCACTTCAATTGCTTTTCTGCCAAATGAAACAAGCTTTGACTCATGGAATTAATCTAATCCCTTGAATGAACTGCTTTTTTCTCCAAAGATTTTCTAATATAGTCTCCTAACAAAAAAACTTCAAATGAAGAGATGTTTGTAAAAATAGCTTTTCTTAAAAAAAAAAAAAAAATATATATATATATATATAATTGGTTTAATCATTCTAGCATCCATACAGCCAGTCATACCTTTGTGAGATTCATATTCGTTTTTCAGTTCCCTTGATTCATATTCATTCTTAATATGATGATAGCAAAACAAAATTTCTGGCCATAAATTAAAATTCTCATTGCAACAAAAAAAAGTTAGAATAAAAGGAAGATCTAGTGTTATTAGCAAGCAGAAATTGGAATGGTTATTTTAGGGGAGAAAAATCCCGAAAGAAAGGGTGGACTCAGACAATGATTATTGGTGGCTGCTGGAAGAACTACATGAAAAGCTTTGAAAAACTTTATTATAAAAGGATGCATTAGGATGACAAAACCTGATCCCACTGATCAGCAATTTGACCACGATATGTCTAGGTGTGTGTGTATGTCTAGTATATATGAGTGTTTAATCCTTCCTGGAGTTCTCTGAGTTTCTTCCATTTGTATACTATTGTGTTTTGTTATTTTTGAAAACTCTTGACTCCTTTATCTTCAAGTGTTTTTTTCTGCTCCTTTCACTTTTTTTTATTTACAGGCAAATATATTTCTGTTGGTTTTTTTAAAAAACACTATTTATTTTGTATCATACGAAGTATCTATCTCCTTAAGGTAATGTCTACAAAAACAAGTAAACTTATTGGTGGTAAACTTATAAATCTGTCAAAAAATAATTGTACTTCCACTGACTTTTTAAAATGCATTTTGCTTTTAGCATATATAATAATTTGCTTATCTACCTCTTTAAGGTTATATCCACAATCAAGAATGACTCTAATGAGCAAAGCTAAACATTTAAAGCAATGATGTGTTTCTTAGGAATAGTCTGAACTACCCTCACATCTATCATTTTATATCCTGAGGGACATACATCTTTCTTTCCTTGGTGGAGATGTTAAATGCTGCTATGATTTCTCTCAGATTTCTCTCAGATTAAGCTACAATGCCCACTTCTTTCCCCTTTCGTTTTTCTTGCCCCATCTTACTAAAGAAACTAGATCAACTATCCTGGAGAAAGTCCAGCATCTGACTCTTCCAGTGTCATCTAACTCATTCCTCTATCCCTGTAAACTGAAAGTCAGCCTTATAGCCTCAATTAGATCCAAGTTAACTCTCTGTGGGGGAAGAAGACAAGAATATTCCACCTGGGAATACAAACTACCTAGCTATCCTACTTTTAATGATGCTAAGTTACAGGAGTGGATTCAGGCAGTAACACTATGATCCCTCAAATGGTAAAGCTCCCTACCTCTCTTTGTTCGTATAGTTTAAAACATGGACAATCCTTTCCTGAATCAAGTATTTTATTAGGGGATACAAGTATGACATTCTGATTCTACTATTCCTTCTGCATTTATTAGCTGGGATTTTTCTGTTAAAAAAAAAAATGTTCCCTTCGTAAGCCAGCACTATCTGGTTACTGCAAAATAGTTCATGCTCAGCTGTCACAGTAAGGTATTATTGGTGCCTCAGTTAACTCCCATAATAAACTTTTTTTAAAAAAAGTATCACTACAAATTTGTGGATTTTTACACATTTCTACATTTCACTTTTATATCACTTCAATCTATTGCAGTCATTATTCTTTTTGATGCTCAATGGTTCCAATTTGGAAAGCTCTTGTCTTTAGTAGTTTCCTTGATTTTTGGCTCAACAAATGTCCCAGGTTATCTTACTTATTCCTGACCCAGTCCTGATATCATCCATTTCTCCAAAGAATCCTGATTCTTCTTAATGAGAAACAATACTGAAAGACCATAGGAGGGCACTGGGTGAAGAACAGATATTCTTATTTTTTAAATAATGTTGTTTATCATTTTTTTAAATTGACTGTACATTTTGCATTCCCTCCTAGGATCATGTGTTTATTTGGGGGCTGTGCTGGGTCTTGATTGCTGTGCCTGGCCTTGTCTCTAGTTGTGGTGTGTGGGAGCTGCTCTCTAGATGCAGTGCATGGCTTCTCACTGTGGGGGCTTCTCTGGTTGCGGAGCACAGGCTCTAAGGCACACGGGCTTCAGTATTTTGCAGCATGCAGATTCAGTAGCTGTGGTCCACCGGCTTAGTCGCTTTGTAGCCTGTAGGATCTTCCCAGTCCAGGGATCTAACCTGTGTCCCCTGTACTGGCAGGCAGATTCTTAACCACTGGACCACAAGGGAAGTCCAAAAACAGATATTCTTAATTTTAGTTTACTAGAAAGTAAATGTCAGTCCAAGGGAGATAAAGGTATCTTGCCTATAAGAACCTAATTAATCAATGGCACCAATGAGTTGAGTCCTGACTTGTGGCCCACTGTGTATCCTGATGATTGTGTTGTTTCTTGTTTGGTGAATGACGTTTCTCAATCCTCATTATGTCTAAATTATACTCCAAGAATGTTTATTTTCCCCTGAACAGCTACAGTATAAAAACTTTAATTAAAATCCTGTTCAAAATAAAGGAAATTAGATCTCCAATGGCAGCTAGTTTACCATCATGATCAGAAAACAATGTAAAGTCCTTACCACAGCCCATGAGACCATCAAATAATTCATTAAAATCCAAGTCTCTGTCTTCATACAGCTCAGGAGCTTATTCTAACTACTTGAAAATCCTCCTTTTGAATTTGTACAGAAGTGATTCAGTAGCCCTTTTAACATAATCTATAGAAACCTCCCTAAAACTAATTCTAACAACTAAACCTAAAATTTTAATACTTTAATTTTGGAATGTTTCATTCAATGTTCTAGAAAATAAAAGTTTAAGCCTAATTCATACATGTTAGATTCTATGAATATAGCATGGCATATGTCCCATACGTAATTAACCAAGGACAAGACAGACAGGACCAAGGACAGACAGACCATAAACAATTTTAGTAAATCATCTTTAACTTTTAGAATTAAATTAACTCTTACTGGTAATAGGAGTTGCATTGTTGGGTGTGTCGGCTCTCAGATACTGAGTCGTCTGGGTAGATGGCTGAGACAGCCCTTGGGAACTACTGCTGGCACTGATGCTGCAAATAATTTTTAAAAGAGAAATACTTGGCAAGTCAGCTTCAATGAGAAATTTCCTTTTTCAATACCTACAAAATGCATGGAGCCATTATAACCAGCTTAAAACCTTAACAGAGATCACAATAATGCATGGATCTCCATCACAAATGTTTCATACCGAAATTTTACTCTATCTCATAATGCAGAGCTCTATTCTTTTTCTTTCCTATCTCCACAATTATCAGGTGATTCATCATATCAAAGTCACTCACAAAATGTAGCATTCTTCAAATACCATAGATAGCAGTCTTGAACCTCATACAATATGTTAGGGAACTGTGGACCAACACTTAGTCAAGAACTCATGCCACTCAATTTAGATTGCTTTTAAGAAAAGGAGTATAAAGACAGGATTCTTTTAATGACGGTCCATAACCACATGGCCTACAGATGACGGCATATGAAAGCAAATCAAACATGCTCAAAGCTTGGGAAGGGATATCCTACCTGGTTCAAGTCTGTTTAATCGAATACATTTTGCTTCTTCTACATCCCTAATCCCACCTTTTGGGAATTTATAGAATTTATTAGAAATTGTTAGCACTTGAAGCATTTTATTATCCCACATTTTTTAAGTAATCAAGAGACCCAGAAGATGCTAGGCTCAAATAACTTCATACTCAAGATAACTACAAGTCAATGTCCTTTCATTTTGTCAGTGCACAACCACCTTATCCCAGGTCACCCTCGACCACATTCTAATTACACTGCCTCAAGTCTAGTAATTCTGAAGCAGTGGAAAAGTAAAGCATAGAAATTCAGCATGAAGTGTGAAATCAAAGGCAAGATGTCATACCCTCAAGAGGAAAGGGCTACCTTCCATGTCTCCCTTAGCTGCAGAATCAGCAGAGTCCAATCAGAGACTCCAAACTTTCCTAAATATGAAAATCTTTTGAATGACCACACCCCACACAATAGTTCTGTATTTTCAAAACCCAGTGATTAAAAGTACACATAATGACAAAAAGCTGCTACTCAAACATTGATCTATATAGGTCTACATGTATAGTAGGTACAGGATAGCACAGTGAAGAGATGGAAAGTATAACCCTGAATCCAAACTGCCAGCACCACCATTTATTAACTAGCTGCACGACCTTAGGCAAAATAGTGCTTTTGGAGCCTCAAATTCCTGATGGATAAAATGACTATAATACTACCTCCTGAAAAGGTTGCTAAAATAATTACATGAAAAATATAATCCTTTTAGGTCAGTGCCCTCTCCTCAAATATACATTTATAAATTATTATTACTATTTATGTTCATTATTACTAATATTACCATCCCTAATCCTTAGTACCACAGAGCACCCGTTTTTGGAGTTCTGAGCACAACTCAAAGATCACATCAGAAATTAAAACTGTAGAAGTCCAGGATTCAATAATGGGGAGGGAAAAGAAGCATTATCATTCTCAAAGATGGAGAAAATAATAGAATACAAATACTTACCCATAAAATGGGATTAAGAAAACCCACATCCCAGGATCTAGGGGAGGCTCAAGTTACATAATATATGTGGAAAGTACAATTTAAATATTCCCTGCAACCAGCACCGATGACTGAATAAATATGCACAGATCCCAGTTACTGTGTTTCTCTTCAGCAATTCAACAGTAGGTGGCACTCTTGTACCACCTCAGAATTCTTGAAAAGCCTGGGCATGCAACATTATGAGCATGTACGTATTTAGTGGCTGAAAGTTATGACCAACCTAGATAGCATATTCAAAAGCAGAGACATTACTTTGCCCACAAAGGTCGGTCTAGTCAAGGCTATGGTTTTTCCAGTGGTCACGTATGGATGTGAGAGTTGGACTGTAAAGAAAGCTAAGCACCGAAGAATTGATGCTTTTGAACTGTGGTGTTGGAGAAGACTCTTGAGAGTCCCTTGGACTACAAGGAGATCCAACCAGTCCATTCTGAAGGAGATCAGTCCTGGGTGTTTTTTGGAAGGAATGATGCTAAAGCTGAAACTCCAGTACTTTGACCACCTCATGCGAAGAGCTGACTCATTGTAAAGACCCTGATGCTGGGAGGGATTGGGGGCAGGAGGAGAAGGGGACGACAGAGGCTGAGATGGCTGGATGGCATCACTGACTCGATGGACGTGAGTTTGAGTGAACTCTGGGAGATGGTGATGGACAGGGAGGCCTGGCGTGCTGCGATTCACGGGGTCGCAAAGAGTTGGACACGACTGAGCGACTGAACTGAACTGAATAATGAGCAAAGCACTATGTCAAGGGGTCAGAACAAACCTTTGAAATCCCAGATTTATGAGAGAAAGATAGAGCATTTGAGGATCAACCCTTGTTACCTATTAAAATCAATATTTACATAGCTATAGCACATGAGGTAAAAAGTGAGATAAAAATTGTACACTTGCTTACACTTAATAGTTTAATACCAGTCTAAATTAATTATCTCATTTAACTTTCATAAGCCAGTAAGATTAGCAGATATTAACTCTGCTATAGAGTTAAAGTTAGAATTTAGGGCAAAGATCATCATTTTCCTTCAGAGCGCTTGTTATAATTTATATTTATATATCTAATTCATTTATTCATTCAACACTATTTACTAAGCGTATATTAAATGCCAGACACTGTGCCAAGTGCTAGCGATACAGCAGTGAACACAATAAACAAAGGTCCCTACTTTCATGAAGCCTACATTCTAGCAGGGGTTTCTGGTTTAATATCTGGTTTAATATCTGTTACAGCAGACTATAAACTCCACGAAAGCAGGAAAAATACATGTTTTTTTATATATTTTTTATGAGAGCCTCCCACCACTCCTTCCTCCCCAACACTAAAGCCAGGGCCTGGCCCAAGAGGCCTCAAGTGGGCCCAACTGAGCCTCAGTGAGAGCTCAATTAACACTTATTGGATCAATCAATAAATAGAGAAAAACACACTTTCTTCATATAGAAGGCTATATAAAGCACACAGAATGGTTGCTTCTGATATGAGCTATTGATATGTATCAAAAGAGGCAAAGAACTACTGTCGCTCTAACAGAATGGCTTCCTGCCTCTCTCCAGTCATTCTTTCTTCAAGAAATTCTTCATGCAATATTCATTCAACGATAGCTATTAGACACCAGACACAGAAATGAATACAGGGAAATAAAACGGCCTTGTCGCCAGTAATGAGACAATGGAAAATGAATATATTGTCAAACAAGTTCAAGCACCCCACAAAGGAATGAGTTCTCCTATATTCAAGAGCCAACAGAGACAGACTATGGGGCAGACAGGGCAGAGGCCAGTCCCTCTGTGCAAAGACTTCACAGAAGCTCTGATTTTCCAGAACACACTCCCCCAGCACAGCAGAGACGGAAAAGATGAGCTTGTACTGTCACGACAGGGCAAGTCACACACGTGGGCTCCAACTGCCCCTGGCATGAGCACCCTCTTAGGCAGTTTTGGTCGCTGCCTCTAAATAAGCTGTGTAGAACAGGACTCTGGCTCCTGAGTGTCAGGTATGGAAGAACTCCCTATCATCTCTGTGCAAGGAATTCTGTGGAGCCATGGGTTCCATCAAACCTCACAAGGCTGTTGTCAAGACTAAGGGAATTAATGGATATAAAGCACGTGGAACAGTGCCTGGCATGTAACAAGTGAAAAAAGAAGTGAAAGTGTTAATTGCTCAGTTGTGTCTGACCCTTTGTGATCCCACAGACTGTAGTCTGCCAGGCTCCTCTGTTCATGCAGTTCTCCAGGCAAGAATACTGGAGTGGGTAGCCATTCCCTTCTCCAGGGAATCTTCCCAACCCGGGGATTGAACCCAGATCTCCTGCATTGCAGGCAGTTTCTTTACCATCTGAGCCATCAGGGAAACCAAATATAAGTGCTTTATACAATTACAATACTGAGTTATTACAATACATCTATTACAACAATTGGCCTTCCCTTATGGCTCAGACAGTGAAGAATCTGCCTGCAATGCAGGAGACCAGAGTTTGATCCCCAGGTTGGGAAGATCCCCTGGAGGAGGAAATGGCAACTCACTCCAGTATTCTTGCCTGGAGAATTCCATGGACAGAGGAGCCTGGAGGGCTGCAGCCATGGGGTCGCAAAGACTCAGACACGGCTGAGCGACTAACACTTTCACTTTCATTACGACGACGAGTCCTTCCTGTTGCTCTGCTCTGGTTCTAGCAGCACAACCTGAAGAAGTTATTTAATCTCTTCAAGTCTGTTTCTTCATCTTTAAAACAAGGACAGCATCATATCCATTAAGTGGCTGTGAGCATCAAATAAAATACTACACATACAGAGCCTGGTGCAGTACTAGCAGACAGCCCCTGATGAAGCGGTAGTCACTGTTATCTCACAGGCCCCAGTGCAAAGAGAAGAAGCAAGCGCCTCAAACACTATTAGATTATTACATGGGAACTTTCTAGTCCCCACTATTAGCTTGCTGTCAAGTAGTAAGTAAAAGCTAGTAGAAAAGGCAGAGAAGGCAATGGCACCCCCACTCCAGTACTCTTGCCTGGAAAATCCCATGGATGGAGGAGCCTGGTAGGCCGCAGTCCATGGGGTCGCTAGGAGTTGGACACGACTGAGCAACTTCACTTTCATGCATTGGAGAAGGAAATGGCAACCCACTCCGGTATTCTTGCCTGGAGAATCCCAGGGACGGGGGAGCCTGGTGGGCTGCCGTCTATGGGGTCGCACAGAGTCGGACATGACTGAAGCAACTTAGCAGCAGCAGTAGAACAGGCAAGAGTTGAAGAAGAAATCAATCCATTACTACCAGCACTGCAACTTTCTGAAAAGAAAAAGCCTAATAATGGCACTTACCATAATGCAGGGCTTGTTCTAAGAGCCTACAGTTTTATTTCACTAGAACTTAACAACATGCTTACTAAGTATGTGCCATGATCATCTCTGCTTTAGAGATAAGGAGAACCAAGACATAAAGAGGCTACAAAACCTCCTCTGGGCCACAAAGTTAGCAAGCAGCACAACCAGAATTCAGAGGTGTGCTAGCTCCAGTCCGTGCTCTTAACCACTAGGCTATCCCCTGAAAACAAGTGATGATGAAAGATGCTTCTCATCAGGCATCGTTTGGAAATCTTTGTCAAAAAACTAGAGAGAACTGGAACACCAATTAATGGGTGGTAACGAATTATTTCAGCAGCAAAGGTATAAGCCCCACAAATTCTTAAGTTTTTGTACAACTCTGACCTGACTGTACATGGTTCAGAGCCCTCACACACAAGCAAACCCTCAAAAACAATGTGTTTGTCAAGACTAACTCTGAAATGCTATGCCTCCCAGTCACCTTTAACTCTGCCATATCCTCTCGAGAGAGTTCCATCAAAATGTTCCTGTTACCTCACGACCTCCTTAGCTCTTCTCTACAAAACCCAAATCTAATGAACACAATCATACACACAAAACATATTCTGAAACACCTCACCCATGTGTTTCTTTTCTTACTCTGACCTCCTTTCTCTTCTTTCTCTGCTCAGGTAAAAAAAGTGTAACAGAGGGGACAGAGAATACTTAGGGGCAGGAATTAATCCAACCAGCCCCCCCCATTCCCTTGTGCTGTTTCTGCCGGACATATGCTTACCCACTATATGTGTGACACCACATAGGACTGGGCAGTCAGCAGTCAGATGCAATGCTTCCCAACTGGAAAAAGCTTACATTCGAGCAGGAAAGACAAGTACATAAGAAAAGGTACAGTAATTGCTACCAAACAGAGAGAAATGAGAAACAGGGAAGGAAAGAGAGACAAAAAGAGGAGGGAGAAACTGATGGCTGGGGGGCTTAAAAAAGACTTCATGAAAGAGATGGCAACGGAGTTGAGATGTGAAGAATGGAGAGGGTTTGAATCCATGGCAAATATAGGGAACAAAAGAAGGCATGAACAAAAGTCCTGGAGGGCAAAGAGTAGAGCAAAGGTGAGGAACAAGTAATTATTTGACTGGAGCATAAGAGGCAAGTTCAAAGAGGAAGGGGTGCTTATCTCTACACTTGAAAGGAAGACACCTTGAAAGCCAAGTCACGAAGCTGAGACTGTCTTCAGTCAGCAAGCGGGAATCACTAAGGAGGGAAACGAGAACTGTGGGCTAGGAAAACAAACTCATCTATCATTTCATCTCTACCTCTCACCCTATCCTGTCTACAATGTACTTCTAGTCATCCTGACTCACCCAGGCTGGGACAAGCTGCTATATTCCCACACTATAATACATATCATCAAATTTATAAACTTTTATAAATATGGTTAATGTCAAAGATTAAATACGAAGCCATGATAGTACATCATTATTTTTTTATTCCTAGCACTTAGCATAATATCTACCAGTGTATCTCAAACGCTACACATTAGAGTCACCAGGGAAGCTTTAATAAAAAAAAATACTGAATGCCCAAACACCACCCTAGACCAATAACATCAGAATTTTTGGAAGGGGTATTGATATATTTTAAAAGTTTACCCATGACTCTAATAGGCAACCAGGTTGAGAACTAATTATTTAAATCATAGCAGGTTCTCAATAAATGTTAATAAACTGGATTGATGAATGGATGAATGGACCGATAACGATGGAGGGACAAGAGAGGAGGAAAAAGCAGGGCTATTTCAAAAAGGCAATAGAAGTCTAGAAGACAGTCATGTCAAAGGGGATAGAAAAAAAACTGATCTCTACTTTTTCACCAAATAATAAAACTGTAATTTATGACTTCACAAATTTTTTTAAAAAAACTACAGAGAAACACAAAGATGGTATTTTTCATTTGGCCAGGGCCCGCTGAGCATGGGTGTGGGTAGGCTCCCATGTATATGCAAATAACTGCTTTTATTTTTTTCCTTTCCCCAAAGATGTACGATACCTGTCATCCAGTTCAATCCTTTTCATACTATGAAGGTGCAAAACAGCTAATATTATTGCTACAAGAAATATTACTGCACAGCAAACCCCTACGCTGATATAAAACACACGCGTAGAAGTGGTTGGAGCTGCATGTACAGGATCATCTGAAATAAAAATGAATAGCACATTAAGCTTTTGAAACAAATGTCATCAATTGCTTTGTAACCCAATATACACAATGAGTATCCTGTTCTTTGTAAAAGAGATCTTCATTTCACGTGTCCTTTTTTTGATAAGATCGGTTACCAGTAGTGTGTTGCTATAAATTCATACAATTTAAGAAGGGTTTTTGTGTAGTTTAAAAAAGTGTCTTTAAATAGAACTTTTGGTTAATTAGTACAATTCACAAGTGGCATACACATAATAAACCATCTATCTATAGTCATGCTGTCCAACAGGGAAATGCTCTGCAGCATGCCATGCAGTACAGTAGCCACTGGCCACCTGTGGCTATTAAGCACTTGAAACGTAGCTAGTACAATGAGACAACTGAAGTTTTAATTCTATTTCATTTTCATTAATTTAAATAGTCACATATGGCTAGTAATTACCATACTGGACAGCAAGCTCTACAGACCCTTCCTCAACAGTGGCTTCTGGTGTGAGAGATAAGACATCTATTTTGCCAATCACCACTCCCCAAAGGGGGAGGAATATACAGCAGAGCAACCCATGAGGTAAAACAAACATTTTTCATCGTTTTCTCTTGAGAGTTAAAAGAAATTATTTTGCTTATCTGTTTTTAAAAATAAAAGCAGGAAAATAAGACTCTACTCATGAAATAATATTCATCTTAATGTTACTCAAAAAGAAAGCCTCAGCAACAGAGAAATAATTTAAAGACACAGAGATACATGTGCACACATACACACAGGAGCAACAGAGAAAGACACAGAACCAAAGATCCACACGATAAGAGCAAGCAGAATGGAAGACAGAGAAACAGAAATACAAACGATGTAACTGGAACTGGTGTAACTGAAGATTAATGAGTACTCACATCAGCATTCTACTGAAGAATCTGAGTTTTATCCTAATGATACGGGAAGTCACTGCAAGCCTTCAAGCAAAGGAATGGCACACATAACAATACTCGAAAAAAAAAACACCAAAGATGACTCTGCATGCTATAAAGAACACTGTGGGGAGGAGCAAGAGCAGAAGTAAGAACACGCCAAGAAAGAAACAGCCATGGCTTGGACAAGGATGTTATGGGGAAGGTAAGAAGTTCATGGACTGGGAAGCAGAGTCAACAGAGTTTGCTAAAGGGATTATGCCAAAATAGGAAGAAAAAGAGGAATCAAAGCTTTGGCTTAAAGACTTAGGTGGAAAAGGTACCTTTATAAAGAGGAAAAAGAAGCAGGTTGGGGAAAGAGAGAATTAAGAGTTTTGTTTTGTCCAAGAGCACCTGTACATGTCTATGTGGAGATGTCAAACTGACAGATATGCAAATGCAGAGTTATGGGAATACATCAGGACAAAAGATATAAAAGTGACAGCTTTCAAAAACTTTTTTTAAGATTGCTTTCTAAAATTTAAACTTTGAATCAACAAATAATGAACCAGCACAGATTGATGTAGAGAGACCAAATGGCTTCTAGAACAGCTATACTTGACCTGCAGCCTGAATGAAAGCAGGACTTTCCTTAAGAATGCTAGGGGTCATTCAATCTTGAAGGGCTGGGAAAGGAAGGTCCCAAAGGTTGATGTTGGCAGCATCCATCTCAGCACATTCCAGGGCAAAGGAGAGGACACCGCTCTGCTGGGCACATGCCCAGATGCACCCTGCCTGATTACCTTTAATTCCAGACTAGTGTATGCACTGTGCCCATTCCCTCATTGACATGTCACCTGCTACCACCTGGTTACCCTTCGGTCTCAGATGAGATGCCACTTTTCCTCAGGAAGCTGCCCCGCATTTCCTCACAGGAGGTTACACACCCTTCTCCTCAGGGTCCCAAAGCACCTGGGCTTGCCATGCCACAGCTTGCCACAGGATACTGTTATCACTGCTTATGCCTATCCATTTCCTCTGGTGCATAAGAAGCCCCAGGGGGCTTACAAAGTCTGTTTCATTCAAGGTTTAATCTTCTGCCTCAATCATACCACCTCGCGTGTCATAGTGTAAATGTTAGGTAGGTGAAAACAAAGAAAGGGAAGGGAGGAGAGAGGGAGCAAGGAAGAGACCAAGGATAATCAACACTCTATTCTCCTTGTCAGAAATAATAATCCTAAGCATAAAAGGAATGGATAAAATCACCAGAATTTTAAAAGTAAGCTTGGGGAGCAGTGATATTTTAAAAAATAGTTTAATTTCTTCTCAAAGACAAATTCAAATGAAATATTTTTAAAAGGCAGATAAATCTCATATTATTTTCTCTTTAAAAAAGGTATACTTTGAAATACCCAGAACTATTCAATTTAACCAAGTACAAAATCTAACTACCAGTTTAGAAGAGAGAAAAACATGTTAAATGGCACCATTAAAATGCAGATGTGGAAAATTCTATGAGACAAATGAGTCAATTTCTTTAACAAATAAATGACAGTGAAGGGAAAGGGGTGGTTTCTGATTAATACATGCCAACCACATACAGTGTAAGTTTGCTTCATTTGGATCCTGATTCAGGGAAGAAACTATACACAGACAGCTTTGAGACAATCAGGTTAATGGGAACATGGATTCGCTATTAGAAGACATTAAGGAGTTAGTTTTGTTACATGTGATAAATCAAATACAAGAAAAGAGGTGTTGGATGATTGTGGCTTGTTTACTAATGACTTCTAAAAAGTTCTTTACACTGAAACATTTATAGGTGAAATGGCATGATGCCTAGGATGTGCTTTAAAAATTCTACCCTTCCCTACCTACCACCTGTCTGAAAGAGGAAGGCATCAACAGTACAGGACTGGTAAATGTTGATGATTCCTAAGGAGGGTGATGGTCATATGGGGGTTGATCAAAACATTCCCTTGATTTCTCTATTTCTGAATTTCTCTTCCCCAATTTTTTTTTAGTTTACTTCCATAAAGAGAATCTAATAACATTTTAAGATGCTGCCATTAAAACGGCTTCAGGAAGAGTAAGACTTAATGATGCATCCGTATCAGAAAAGGAAAAAGAAGTCTAAGTTATACAATCTTACAGAACCATTACCAAAAAATAAAAACCTATGTTGAGTTTCTGCTCTGTAGGTTTAAACAACAGAAAACAACAAAGCTGTGGATCTTTCAGCTTGTATTTTCAGCTGAATGAAACTAGCCAAGAGCTGCATCCAGGCCATGAATTAGATTTTCTAACTTTCTGTTAAACAGATGAAGATCTTACACATATTTCACATTTATACTTAATTATGGCCACTTGAAATGATAATATAAATTCTTGCTTATAAAAGTTTTTTAGAATTTTACTTTACAAAATTTTCAATATTCAAATAGTTTCATCTAAATATACCATTCTACAAAACATCAGTTAAATAAGTAGCATGGCATCACTTAATCTTTTGGAAAATTGGAAACCACAAAACCTCTAAGCTTCATGAAATCAAGTCTATTTGCAATCAATTATTTTTCATCCCTAATGATGGAAAAAGATAATACAGTAACACTTACAAATAGTTCTGCTAGTGTTTTTGTCCAAGCCTGAAGTTTTTACTTCTTCAAGTTCTGAATTTAAAAGGAGATAAAAGATGCTTTAAAAATTATTTTCCATGAAAATCCTTATATATTGTAATTAAATTTTCTGAATTTTTTCTAACAGTTTTATATTCTAAAAGAACACTGCCTAAACTAAGTAACAAGGTATGTGTTGCAAAATGGTAAATGCTACATTACTATTCTGATAATCATCACTATACTCATCAATCAACAGTCTATGCCTATATTAGCCAATTACAGTTACTCACTCAAAAAGGGTTTCTGTGGTCAAGAAGTCTAGGAAAACCTACATACTATAACCTCTGTGGAGGCTGACAGTACACATTAGCAGAGTATAAAGGCACTGAGGAGTTTCAGACTGATGAAACTTGACTGAACCAAGAGTTTCCATCCTCGTATGATAAAGGACACTTTTCTTGCCCGTACCACCAATTAATATTCAATACAGTACATGCATGTTTTCTGTTGCAGACACTTTTCAAACAGTACTAAGCTTGAAAACCATATAAATAAATATATTAAGATCACATACTAAAGAATCATGAATGTAAACTGGAAGATTAGGGTGGCCAGAAGTACAACCACCAAAAAAAGAGACTGGTTCAATATTAAGTCTAAAACAGAATAGAAAACTACATCAATGGTCAGTTTTCATGTACATAATAAAGCAAATGGAGAGGGTATGAGATCATTCTGAACATCAGCTGAGCATTAAACCTCAGTGGGTACTAGCACTGGTGTGCTCCGTAGACTCCATCACACTTGGCCGTCATTCCGCCTTTAAGCACTAACAGTTGAAGCGCCATTGTACAGGCAGCGCCACCTCCTTAGGGACCAGGAGCCACCTGCTCTGCACTCTGTATCTAAAGTCCACTTTGGCTTTAAAATTAAATGAAAGTAAGTGTGTAACTGGATATGCAAGAACTGACAAATGTACCAAAACACTAAAGCTAAAATGGGGCTAACTTTTCATTACAAAAATGTCTATTCTGGATAAAGAAGTGGTGAAAATACACACACACACACAATAAAATAAAAAAATAAGAAAATCCTACCATTTGTAGCAACCAGGTAGACTTTGGGGCCTTATGCTAAGTGAAATACGTCAGACAGAGAAAGACTATGAGATACTCCATGATCTCACTTATGTTTTCAGAATCCAAGAATTAATTTCTTTTTTAATCATAAGAGAAGAGATTAGATTTGATATTATCAGAGGCCGGGTATGAGGAAAGAGGAGGACCCAGAGGAGGTAGTCAAATGGTACAAACTTCCAGTTACAAGATAATTACTACAGATATAATGTATGCATGGCATACATTATGTGTTATTCAACACTATATGTTAACTGTATGATTATGTGAGAGTTGTTGAGAGAGTAAATCCTAATTTATTAAATTCTCATCTCATGGAAAAAATTTCTTTTTTTGCTTTCTCGGTCTGTTGTTAACTACATGAAATGATGAAGTAAAGTCGCTCAGTTGTGTTTGCAACCCCATGGACTATAGCCTGACAGGTTCCTCCGTCCATGGGATTTTCCAAGCAAGGATACTGGAGTGGGTTGCCATTTCCTTCTCCAAGGATCCTCCTGACCCAGGGATCGAACCTGGGTCTCCTGTATTGCAGGCAGATTCTTTACCATCTGAGCCACTGGGGAAGCCCACATGAAATGATGGCTGCTAAGTAAACTTACTGTGATAATCATTTCACAATGTATGAAAATCAAACCATTACACTGTCACCTTAAACTTATACAGTGATATGTGTCATTTATATCTCAATAAAACTGGGGAAAATATAGAGAGAGAGCAATTGTTTACTCTTAATTAAAAGATTAAATGAGAGCTAAAAAAAATGCCCATTCTAATGCAGTACCACTTTTTTGCTGGCACATATCTGGACATTAGCCATTTTAATGCTGGCCTCAGGTGTTCTCATAACACTCAGCAGTAACCCTGACTAGGAAATGTGTTAAGAGACAGTTTGACAATGAAGCAAAAGCACAGGTTTGCAACCCAGCTCCACCACTTAGTTATCCGGCCTTGGCAAGTTGGTTGAACTCTCTGAGCCTCAGCTTCCTCCTTAGAAACTGGAGATAATGAGAGAAGCTACTGCCTCAGGCTGCTATAAGCATTAAATGGGTTTAAATGTGTTTGTAAAGCACTTGGAACATGGCTGTCACTCAGCAAAACCCAAACTCAGCAAGTTTTCTTTAGTATTTTTTTTTTTCTACCTTACATACTAACCAGCTCCACCACTGTGATGGGTAAATTCTGGCCACTTTAATCTCTATGGAACTTAAAGTGAGTGGGTTGGATTAGATAACCTTTAAGAAGAATTCTAAAATTCTTGCTCTATGAACTCGTGTGCTGAAGCTCTTTCACATCTGCTGCAATTTCTTGAGTAACAGATTATTCAAAGCCAAAACTACCAAATATTAGTAAGTATCCACATATAGTATTTTAAGTTTCATGATAGTAGATTAATCTAAAATCAACCCACCTACCTCTTAAAACAGGTTATTAGACCATTTTATAGATGGAAAAAAAAAAACAAAAAAACCTGAAACTTAGGTTAATAAAAGGAAACCTATTCCAATACTCCACCAAGGGTAGAGTTATAACACATTTTTCTGGGCCCAGGGCAATGTTTCTATATAAAAGTAATTCATAAAGGAAACATAGTTAACACCCCATTACTCAGGGGCCCCTATCTAAAGTCCGTGATTTCTTTACCTCTTCGGCCTGATCGGCCATCAGTGCTATTTCACATTCTAAGGGAAAACATTCTTACCAATTCTGACAAAAATTTTGAGAAAGCAGGGACTGAGTGGGGCCTAAATAAGATTCCTAGCTAGAAGCTATCATGGTGATTATTTCAGAATTTCATCAGTTAGTGCTCTTTTCATACTTGCAACTATAGTCAAGATTGGAACACAAATCTGTAAAAAGATGACAAAATCTATTTTTGATCTTCTCACATCTATATAAAATACATACTTTAGTAAATAAATTTCTTACTTTTATAGCACATTTTCCTTCGTTTAAAATTTAAGACTGTAAAGTTTTTTGAAGAATTTACTGTCAAGTTGAGCTGCATGAGTATCATAACCTCAGAATCTACTTTGCCAGTACAGGAAAGCTCGACCCGAAACACTGTTAAAAAAAAATAAATAAGAAAAAATATTTAAATGTTCTAAAAATCAACATTAATGTCCCATAATTTAGAATTTATTTCTATTGCAATAAAACTAAAAAATAATACATTTACATAAAATACTAAGCAAAAACTTTCAGAGAATTTATTTTTAGACTACACAGCTTTAAATATAAAGTACTATAAAAGTCAGCATTAAAGAACAAACAAGACAAAGGAAGAGAATTATTTTCAAATTTGCTCATGATTTTTAATACACCAATCTGTCTCCTAAATTCTCTTATTACCATATAGTAAAGATACAAAACCATAAGGCAAACTCCACTATCTTACCAGGCACAATCACCAACAGTAACAACAAAAAGTACTTGATAAAAAGGAAAGACAATTTCACCACCAAAAAGCAATTGTGTATTGTTGTTAAGGAAGAGATTAAATATAAAGCTGTAAAGGAAACTGATAAATTCTCACCTATGCATTAAAAAAAAAAAAAAACCTTTCCAAGCAAAAACTGTTTTAATTAATTACTGCAGCAATGGGATAACAGACTTTCATGCATTTTTTTTTTCAATCTTTCAGTTTAAGACTCTTTCTACAAATTTAGAATGCATCATTCTACCATCGGTATCAGCGTATGAACAATATGGGCATTTCTGAATTTCTTTACTAGCCCATAAAAAGTAATCAGCCTTCTCATATTTTCTTAAAGCTTAGATTAACGTATGCTACTAGTAACAGTGAGTTAAGAAAGTTTCATAACACTGGGGCTTATACTTTCAAGTTTTAAAACTTTTCACTTTCTTTATACCTCACATCTTCAGGAGGCCTTCTCAAAAGACTGGCTCAAAACAAACTGGTATAAACATGATACATATCATTTACTCAGACGTGTCCTGAGAGCCCATCCTATTCAGACGTTAGTAGGCACCAAGGGTAGACAGCTGAAACAGACAGCTCCTGCCCTCAGGTGGCCACAGGCTAGCAGTACAGACAAGGACAAAGAATTACAAAATAATGTGATCAATTTTAAACGGTTAAATAAAAGATCTTACAGGGCAGGAAGAATAGAAAGAGATAACACATGGAGGGAGAGGAGGCAGAAAAAAAAGAGTAAAGACTTTGAGTCTTGCAGAATATTTAATATGAACAGAAATTCAGATGCAGGAAAGATGAAAAGATGGTTTAAACACAGAGATCAACATGGGCAAGGCTTGGCTCAGAATCACATGCAGCCTGGCACTGCTGGAGCACAGGGGCAGATCTAGCAACAGGCTAGACAGATAGGCAGGGGCAGACGCTAAACACAGCACACCAGCTGGAGAATCCGGAAGGTACTCAACAGATGAGGGTGGGGCACTGAGGAAGTGATCATCCAGGCTGCAGTGTGGGAACTAATGGAAGAAAAACAGGATCAGACAAAGGGACTCGAGTCAGGGCCAACAATGCATAAAAGGAGACAAAAGAGCTGAGTGCACATCATTCTAGAGGGGATGGGAAAGAAGAAACTGTTTAAAAAGTCCAAATAATCCTTATTTACAAAAATCACTTGTTAAAGAACTTCTGCATCTTATACCTATGTTCTTTAAAGGTATGGGTGTGTGCGTTCATGCTAGGTTGCTTCAGTCGTATCCAATTCTTGTGTGACCCCATGGACTGTAGCCTGCTAGGCTCCTCTGTTCATGACATTCTCCAAGCAAGAATGCTGGAGTGGATTGCCACGCCCTTCTCCAGGTACAGGGGATACAGTTAAAAACAGCATATTAAAATCTGTCACTGAGACTCACCTGATAAAGTGCGTGGAACTTCCCCCTGAGCAGAAATGTTGACCTGGGGCATGTCCATAGCCACAAAATTGTCTACTTGGAATCCCAGCTTATATTCAACCTATAATATGGGGAAATAAACAAACTGGACCTGTGATAACAGACAGGGCTTAGTATAGCTTGACCACACTGATTTTGGTCATTAACAAATAATCTAGCTATATTTTTAAAAGTCCAAGTTGTCAGAAACAGTCTTAGGAATGTTCCTTTATTTTAACAGTCAAAGACACCAAGCCAGGGAAGTCTAATATACACAAAGCAGCCAGAGTGAGAATCCAGATCTGCTGGGTCTAAGACTTTTCCCCACCAAACTGTGCTGCTTCTTAAATGACTTATTAGATGACTGCCGAGGGGATGTGTTTTATTTGTTTATTCCAGTTTTATTGAGATATAATTGACATATATCACTGTATAAAATGGTTTCAGCATAATGACTTACATACATGATGAAATGCTTCAAGTTTAGTGAACATCTATCATCTCATATAGATACAAAATTAAAGAAATAGAAAAAAATTTTTCCTTGTGATGAGAACTCAGGATTTACTCTCTTAACAACATTCATACATAGCATGCAGCAGTTGATTATATTTATCAGCTTGTACATTGTATTCCTATCTTATAACTGGAAATCTGTAGTATCTTTTCATTATTTTCATCCAATTCCCCTCCTCCCCCTCCTCTGGTAACCAAATCTGATCTCATCTCTTTTTCTATGAGTTTGTTTGTACGTTTGTTTGTTTTTGAAGTATAACTGACCTACAACACTATGTTAGTTCCTGTTATACAACAGTGATTTTTTTCTATACATTTCAAAATGATCACAATAAGTAGTTATGATATGTCATCACAAAGATCATATTATTTAGTTATTGATTATACCCTCCACCCTGTAAATTTCATACCCTTGACTCTTTAATTTTGCTACTGAAGTTTGCACCTCTTAATTTCCCTCACCTATCTCTTTCCCCAACCCCTCCTCTGGTACGCACCTGCTTGTTCTCTATATTTATGACTCTGTTTCTGTTTTGTTATGCTTGTTCATTTGTTCCTGGGAATTTTCAATTGAATAAACATTCAGTCCAGTAAGCCACCCTCTATTTCATGCCCAGAACAGTACCACCACTCCTATACAACCTGCCATCTAGGATTCAGAATTCTGCTGAGGATCACAGTCACTGACAGAGAAGCCCTAGAGAGGCAGATAGATATGAAGAGCCAAGGAGTTGAGATGTATAATTTACAGACCATGACTAGTCACCAATGTCTTCTCTAGCTGATAAAAGCCAAGCTCTGAGGGCCTGTATGTGCTGGCAGATGAAGGTCTGATCTACATCAGATCCACTCACCTCACAAGTAGATTCCAAAGTACAAATTTCTCATAAAATATCTATGCTACATTCTCTGGTCCGGCTTTCACCACTAACAGAGTTAATGTTTGGATGTCCATCTAATCTCTGGATCTCAAGTGATTCAGAATCCAGAAAGGAAGAAAGATGACTAGAAAAATGTCCCTGGAACACCAATATTCTCTATCAATACCTGGCCTCTATAGGTGGCTTAATAGAACCAATCAGCATCAATCAATATCAAACATCAAACACACCCCTTTTGCTAGCAAGATGTTCATGAAAGAAACAGCTCAACCTGCAAAGTAATATCTGAAATTCAGAATGGATGCCATCTTCAAGACCCTCAACAAGGCCTTATATTTCCCGGTATTCTTTGTCCTGTCCTTGGGACTCAATGAGAAGGGCACCCCTCTCCCATTCAGTGGTCACAAGGCCTTCCAGCGAAGGCTGGGATTGGCAGAAGCCAAAGGGCAGAGGGTTAGGAAAACAGTAGTGGGAAAGAGGTTCAAGAAACCATTCTTCAAGAAACTTAACTAGAAAGAATGTAACTAGGTAATGGCAGAATAGACTTCAAAGCCTATCTTTCTTCTTTTTTCAATGGGAGATACTCAAATGTGGTACATGCTAATGGAAAAAACCAACAAATAGGACATAACAAAGATGAAAGAAAACAGGGACAGAGGAGCATCCCAGAGTGTGAGAGAAAGGGTGGACACCTGGGCACTGACTGAGTCAGGAGGTGTTTAACCCACAGATGAGAAGGGATCAATCCAATGACTATAGCTCCCTCTCTCGGTTCCCCTTTTCACACTTTACTTGAAAGTTCCAGAACACTACTGTTGCTGTTGTTCAGCTGCTCAGTCATGTCCAGCTCTTTGTGACCCCATGGACTGCAGCATGCCAAGCTTCCCTATCCTTCACCATCTCCCAGAGCTTGCTCAAACTCATGTCCACTGAGTTAGTGATGCCATCCGACCATCTTGTCCTCTGCTGTCCCCTTCTCCTCCTGCCTTCTTTCCCAGCATCAGGGTACTGGGCCATTCAGGTGTACCCAGAACGCTATAGGGATATGCAAGTATTAAAGCACTGCTTTACAGTTAAGATAGATATACAAACAATTGTTAAAAGTTGTATTTGTTAAGTGCCATGTTCATAACAAAGGAAATGCTCTCGCTGCTGCACATCAGTGACTTGGTGGTTCCTTGGCTAGAAGTGTTCCCTCTCACCTTAGCATGCTGCAATACTTAGTCACTGCCACCAGGGGGTGTGAGAGAGCCACAGCCCAGCAACTGTGGGCCAAGAATGAGCAGGCTTTCCAGCAATACTTACTAATATTAAGAAAATGCATTGACTATATTCCTATATCCATGCTATCTCTAAACAAAGCAATACATGAAAGGCAACTGCCTGAAAAAAAAATTCAGCACAGTCAGCAAGAACTGGATTGGAACCATGAGACTGTGTGACCATCAGATAATTTACTAACTTTTCCCAAGTTTCAGTTTTTATAAAATGCTGCTACTGCTGAGGATCAAGTAAAATAATTAACTGACACACCTAACTGTCAGTCGGGTACAGGTCCCCTCTGATAAACGCCGACCCCAGTAGCATCAGCAGTCATTCCAGGGTCGCCACACTATGCCCCACTGCACTTCCCCATATTGGCCAGCCTGCTCCTGACCTCCAAGATTCTGACACAAGCCTTCCTGTGCCCTGCCAAGACAATCCTGCAGCCCTCTGTATTGTCCCCTATTGGGAACCCCACTAGACTAAATAGACTCTCACACTGTCAGCCTCTTCCCAAGTGTCTTCCCTGCCTTTTCCTCCAGCCCAGCTTTTCTATCATTTGGTCCCTGTAACCCTCAACCCTCAGGGCACAGCAGGGTCAGCATTCCTTCAGGATCTTCAGGTCCTTTCTCTTCTTCCCCTCCTCATGCAAAAGCCCCTGTACTCTGAAGCTCACAGCTTCTACTCAGAAGAGCTATTTCTCACGCCATCATCATCAGTGTCACACAAGGACTTTACAGAGCCCATGGTACTCAGCTCGCTTTGTCTCCTGCCATCTTCCTGGTGGCTTTGATATTAATATTCAGCATTCCTATGTACTGAAGAATTACTTCATAACCAAAACAAATGTAAAAATCCCACTCTATCAAAGATCCCATTACCACCTCTGATTCCTACAAAACCAGTTCTTTGTTTCCAACACTTTGATTCAACCACCATTTATGAAGCACATTTGTAAACCAAGGGCTGTGCTCATAGCTGGGATGTAATGGCCAGTGACGCTATTTCCATTCTCTCCAGCCTATCCATCCAGGGACCTGGTTTCACTTTCCACACTGTGCCCCAGAGAAGACTAGCTACCAACACCGTCTTTTTGCCATCAGAACGCTGACCACCTCTCACGCCACCCCTGCTGCCCAGCACAACCGGGGGAAACCACAGACCAGAAGAGAAAGCTGCTCTTACACAATGATGATCCCCATGTTCAGGGTAAGCCGTTAATCCTGGTCAGCAGTCCCTTCCCTACTCAGCCCCTTCTCCCTAGTCTTCTCACTCCAAACCTCATGGGATTCACAGCTTCACCACCTGCTGCCCACCCTACTTTCCTACTCTCAGACAATGCTCCTGTCCCCTTCACCTGGCACACAAGAACCTGCACCCCCCCCCCAACTTTCTCCCTTTCTTTTCAGCTCCAGGCAGATTTGGTGGCTCACATGGTAAAGCGTCTGCCTACAATGTAGGAAGATCTCCTGGAGAAGGCATTGGCAACCCACTCCAGTATTCTTGCCTGGAAAATCCCATGGACGGAGGAACCTGGTAGGCCACAGTCCATGGGGTCGAAAAACATCAGACACGACTGAGCGACTTCACTTTTCACTTTCCAGGCAGATCTGTTAGAGCACTCTTCCTTTGCACTCCACTCCCAAGGAGAGATTTATTCTCCTCTCCAAATGATAAACCCTTCTCTCAGCATACTAGCCTTAGCCCACTAGACCACTAATGGGATCCTGTATCATCAACTCGTCTCTCTCACTCTCCTACATCTTCATTCTCTCCCATATGCCCAATAACTTACTAGACATATGTGCCTAATAATCTTACAGCTCTCAAACATAGTAGATTCAAAGCCAAATTTACTATGCTTCCCCACACTTGCTGTCTCCTTTACTCTAGGTCTCAATAATTGCAAGCAGAGGCACAGCCAGCCAGGGACCAGAACCCCTGGGGCAGTAGACAGAGCGAACTGCAAACAAGGTTAAAGGCCCTAATTGTAGTCTGAGGGCAGGGACCAGACCAGCACTGGAGAGCCTCAGTGTGGCAGGGGGTGAGGGCAGAAGGTAGAGAAATGGGCTTGTGAATGGAGCTGGGTAGCATCAGAGGCATGTGGTGAAGGGGTTGAGCAGGATTTCTGAGAAGCCCAACCCTTTGGCCAGCAGCAGCCTGGAACACTAAAAAGTGTGAAGGCACGACGCCTGCCCTCTGCTGCCTCCCTTTTTGAGGGACTGCCTAAACATGAAAGGCATTCCAAAGCAGTTCTCTTCTCCCTCAGGAATCTTCAGAATATAAAATTTTAAATTGTAGTTTCTGGGGTTAGAAACTGCTTATTATTAAAGGGCAGTTTTTTCTATTTTGGCATGCCATCAATCTATATGGACTCTCACTAGCCAATAATCCTTTGAAGAAACAGATCTGCTCTAAAGCTAACATTTATAATCTACTGGAACAAAGAAAATCTGAAAATCAGTTGTTTATCAGAACAAAGAATGAGCCAAAATACTTCAGAAAAGAAATGAGAAAAAAATATAAATATTTGAATAAGCTAAGAAATAAACATTTTTGGTAATCTTCCCTTACTTGGAAACAAATGGTAATTGCATATAGGCAGCTGCTGAGTAAAGCCACTTCCTCTTGGAACCCAGTACAGATTTAAAGTGAGTGCACTTTGCCTGAAGCCCAACAGCCTTTCAATTTCTCTGAAATTATCAGAAGTGCTGCCTTTCTCACAGAAATCCCACCCTGCAGGGGATACAGCAGGCTGGCCCCCAGGGCTGCTGTAGGAACTCTGGACAAGTTCCCTGCAGACCCTCCTGACAATGATGAATTCCTGAAACCAGAGAACAGCTTATAGGATGGGACTGAGTAGTGTAAGTATTCTGCTACCTTTTGGTATATTTTTGCCTTTCAGCTATCTAAAATATCTGACACTTAACAGATGCAACTGCAAGTTTTTTCCTGGATACTGGAGAATGTTCTGGAATGCAGAAGAAACTTATTATCTGTTAAAACCACCAGTAAGGGGACTGTGAAAGAAAAGCAACACCAGAGTTCTTACCCCATCTGGAAATGCAATTAACCCATTATATTTACCAACCACTGTCTAAGGCAGTGTGATACAATGTCAAGAGTAAGACACAGCTCCAGTCTCTGAGAAGACCACAAACCTATTTGGCAAGATAAAACACAGTCACTGCAGAACACTATTATCAGAAGCTTTGATAATGTTAAAATATCTACAATGAAGTGACATACCAAGAAGACTGAAGATCTTTGGAAGCAAGTATCTCATCCTCTGGTAATTCTTAAAAAGCAATAACTGCAAAGTGTTGGAGCCGAGGAGCCATGACCCTCCTTCTGAAAGTTCCTAACTGCATCCCAGAGCTAACAAGATCAGGTGAAGAACTCTTCATCATGTCTCTCCTGCCCCCTTGATGACTATCATTTCAAATATATATATATATATATATATATATATACACACACACACACATTCACATATCTAGATGCTTATCCATGTACAGACTATCTTTAGAAGGGGAGATCAGAATCAGGTAACAGTGGTTGCCAATGGAAGGGGAGTTAGGTGGCTAGATTGCTTGGGGATGATACTAGAAAGGGCTAGGGGATTTATTTTTCACTATACCCCTATGCCTTTCGCATTTTGTACCATATGCATAAACAAAATACTCAAAAGATTAACTTTTAAAATAGACAAACTTCAATTAAACAACTGTGCTAAAATCACAAAAGAAATTATGACCTAAAACTGGAACTAGGAGTTGCAATGGAGGTCAAACCTGACATTAGATTTAACATTTACACATTCCTTCACTTTTTTACTATAAAACATTTTAAGACATAGCATGACTAGTACTTTCCTCTAAACTCTTATCCCTTCTACAGATGAACTGTGAAATAGGCTTAGCTGTATGTTCAAACTGAATTCAACTCATTCAAAAATGAATGAGTTACATTCATTTTTTTCAAATTTAAAACTATATTTTTTCAAATTTACTTTATTCACAGTAAAATATCTGCAACATCCCAGGTGTGCAACTAGTTTGCCAAACAGTTTGTCAAGTATAGCCAACCCATGTTTTCACACTTCTAGATACAGGAATCCACTGCCTCTAAAGCAGCACATCCGAACTCTAAAAAGCTCCAACTGCTCAGAAGTTGCCCCTTTGCGGAGCTGCGCCTTGTGCCTCTCTTCCATAGTCAGTTAAGGAGCACACCTGTATCTAAGTAGCAGGTGCTACACCAGGCATGAGGGACCCAGAGAAAGATGAAAAGAGGTCCCTACCCTTGACATGCTCAGCGCCTCAAAGGGAGAGAGAAGAAGATCAACTACAAAAATATCCTTAAGAGCATGATAAGGGTGTGAAAGGAAAGGGCACCTGACACAGATGAAAAAGAGGTGAACCAGGTCTAAGTTTCATTAGCTAAACAAGAGTTAATGAAGTAAAGAATGGGGAAAGGGTATTTCTAGCACAGCCAGCACAGTAACAGAGTCCAGGGCATTCAAGAAATAAAAAAACACATTAAACAATTAGCTGGAGGGCGGGCAGAAAACGAGGACGAGATTATGAAGGCTCCCTATGAAATAGAATTTTATTCTGGTGGCAACCGAGAGCCTTAGAGCAGTTTTGCAGGGGGTGCAGCAAGAAGTCAGTCCAGAGGCCAGGAGACCAGTTACTACTACTACTACTAAGTCGCTTCAGTCGTGTCCGACTCTGTGCGACCCACAGACGGCAGCCCACCAGTTAGAAGGCTGCTATTCTTCCATAATCGAGTTAAGAAACATGAAAGCCTAAGTTAAGGAGGAGGCATTAGATCTCAAGAGAGATAAGAAACGAATTTAAGGTATAGTTATAAGAGAGAATCATCTGTATCATCTGGACTTGGAAGGTGTAGGAGGCGTCTAGGATCCTTTCTAGGCTTCTGCCCGTGACGAGTAAATAAATGGTGATGGCCTCCGGCAAGTCAGGGAACTTCTGACTTACAATGACCATCACACCAGTAAGGGCAGCCCAAATGTACACTAAGGATGGTGTTTAACACCTGCCACAGAAGTATCTTAGAAATTATGCTCTACAAGATAATGTGAAGAATGCAGAAGTACAGCAGAGCTATACCAAGGCTCCTCCTCACCCAACATGTACCCAGACCAACATTGCTTCCCATTCAAACATATACATTCACCTGAGCCCCTTCTATCTATTCTCTCCCACTCCAATTTCCTCCTTGTCTACAGGTTTCTAAAACTCCTCAGGTACCCATAAGCAGCCAGATCCCTGAAACTCACTCAAAAAAAAAAAAAAAAAAATTAGTGTATGTATATTTTTAAAAACAAATGAATAAGAGGTTTAATTCTGCTCAATTCTAACTGCCACATCCCACATTGCCTTTTTATTCCTAAATCACTATCCATACTCTTGCCTGGGAAATATTCTCATGGTGGATATATATATGTATATAACTTTTTTCCCAAGTGGGCCCCAAAACAATCACATCCTGTTCAAAGTCAGTAGTTCACTCAGAATAGAATCTCTACTATTTCATTAGATTTTCCACAACTTTAAAATATATGTATTATTTGTTTTTATATTCATCAACATTACAGATGGGAAAAGTAACAAAGGACTAACTGTCAATTTTTTGGAGAATATAAAAAGCTTCTCTACTTGAAACAATGGATCTCAGAGTTGCAAGGGAACCTAAAATTCAAGACCACCATTCCACAAATGTTTAAATTCCTTCTACAACACGCCCACCAAATGGTTACCCAGTGCAGATCTGACCTCTTTCAGTGAGAGGAACAATCACAATGGCTAAAACTGAAACCGAGTTTTAAACACAGGTGCAAAAACTAGTGTTTGAAAGGCTGTTGAGTTACAGAATTTTAATATATAACTTCAAATTGTGCATGCTAAGTCACTTCAGTCATGTCTGACTCTTTGCAACCCTATGGACTATTGCCCACCAGGCTCCTCTGTCCCAGGGATTCTCCAGGCAAGAATACTGGAGTGGGTTGCCATGCCCTCCTACAGGGGATCTTCCCAACCCAGGGATCAAATGTGCATCTCTTATGTCTCCTGCATTAGCAGGTGAGTATTTTTTTTAACCACTGGCACCACCTAGGAAGCCCTAATTTCAAATTATTTCCCCACAATTACTTGTTCATTATAAAGGAGAGAACCTTACAGTGGAGAAACCTGGTGAACTGAGCGATCACAGTAACATCCACAGTAAAAGGACAAGCTGACATCACGTGCAGAGGGGAGGACAGCTCTGCTGCGGTGCTACCACCACCGAGACACTCGTGAGCCCAGTCACAAGGAAGCCTCAGGCGACTCAAACTGAGGCGGCAGTCCACCGGCCTATATGTTCCTAAATGTCAAAGTCAAGAAACACAGAGAAAGGCCACAGGAGGGGGAAAAAAGGCCACAAAAGACATGATTGTGATTAACTGGTGAAGTGTGAGTTCTGGAGATTAGATAACAGTCTTGTGTCAGTGTTAAGTTTCCTGATTTTGACCGCTGTACTTTGGTTATGTAAAGAACACTCCTATCCTTAGAAAATATACACCGATGTACTCAGGGGTAAAAGGGCATGAAACATGCCATCACTTGCACACAGTTCAAGAGGAAAAAAGTCTGTGTGCATGAGAGTAGGGAGAATGAGAGAATGAATCATAAAATAAATGGGGCAGAACAGTTACAATCTGTGAATCTGGGTGAAGGATAAATGAGAAAATTCTTTGCACTGTTTTTGTAATTTTCTGTCTGAAATTACATAAAAATTAAAGGTTACTCCCCCAAATAATGATAAGGTCACCCAAGTAATAATAAAGTCACACATTACTGAAAAATGGATTAGGTTTGTCTCCTTGAAGAGTCCAGGTGCCTACTCATTCAAACTAACAAGACCTCAGATGAAAATGTCTCAAGTGAACCTTTTCTGAGTGACCTATGTCATTTATGCTGGCATTCAGCATATCCAAGTTATCATCTACTAAATGTTGTTAGATCACATGAATCTTCTCCCTCTGTTTTTGCAGATTTCATCCTAAAGAGATCTAACCACTCCTAAAAGGACATCCCCTCTTTGGATACCCCAAGGCAATAATGTTGGACTTAGGTGTTCTAGACAGCAAGGCACATACACGTCACCCAGGACCCAAGCTAACTGAACTGTAATCCAAACATTCCTGCAGGTGTATTTTAATGCACGTATATGTGTACGTTTCTCTAATATATGTGTGAGCATATATAAAAATGTGGATATATGCATATTTACATAATCATTTCTACTTACCTAACTGACAAACAAATATACTTAAAATATTTAGCATTAAGCAGTGAACTGAAATAAGCACCTTATTCACTTTGTAAGGAGTGTTGGCTTATTGGTACCATCTTGGCAGAGGGATGTGAGAAAGAATTTGGCAACAGCAGTCAAAATTTTAATCAAGAACATTCTCTGACCCAGTCATTTCACTTTCTGATCACAACGTACCATTCAGAAATAATGCCAAAAGTACACAAAAATTTCTGAACAAATTTAGACATTCTTTATATACACACACACATATACCTATATACATACATACACATTCACACACATATTTTTTCTATGATTCTATATTCATTAATAATAATGCTAGAAACAGCAACAAAAGATGACTACCAATTGTTTTTACCATCCCTTTACCATAAAATTTTTCTGCCAAATGAATGAAACTATTTGTAACAGGGAAGAGAAATGTTACTAAAAATCCATACGTCAATGAAGCACTTAACCATATATCATACATCCATACAATATCATATTATAAAGCCATTAAAGAGACTGAGTTAAATCTGTAATTAGAGAAGTGGAAAGTTGCCAAGACATAGTATCAGGTAGGGAAAAAATACTGTACAACACATGTATCAAATAATCCCCTTTTTGTTTAAAAAGGAAAAAGAAGTACGGTTTCAAGTATACCAAATTATAAACAATAATTATTTTTCTTGGTTCAGATGTACAAAGTCTGAACAGTTCTTAAAACAACTCTGTAATAGTTGAATTTTCCCAATAACCATTATTGTTTTCTAAGAAGATAAAAAGATCTATATTAAAGGGGTCAGATTTAAATGACTTGCTTAAGAACAAACACCACTTTGTAATAATTTTTAAAAAATAAACTCTACAATAGGTATTCTTATTTTAGTATAGCAAAAACTATTTTTCTTTCCCAAATAAAATCCTACTCAGAAGCTTATACATGAGGCTGACAAAAGAAACTGAAGTTGACTGGGGAAGGTGGACTCTACACTCAGCCTCTCACTGTTTGACTTAAGAGAAAACTTACCATGATAGAGGAGCCCAAACAGAGGAAATCTGAAGAATTCAGCAACACGTAAACCAGGCAAGAAGTTTGTTACAGTTAAAGAAGCTTAGCCAGCGCCAACACGAGCGCTCACACCTCCTGCACTTTACTTTCACTGCTTCTCCATAACTGGGAGAACTGTATCCAAGACCTCAAACATGTCTAAGCCACCTATCTTACCAATTCCCAACCCCTCACTCATATCTCTTCATCATAACAGCACAGTCATCAGCAGGTCCACCTGTCCCCTCTTCCAGCTAGAGCTACATCCTTGTTTGAAAAGCCTGAAAATAAGTGTTTGGTCATAAGCTAGTCACATATATGACTAGCTTTCTTTTCATTTTCAAATGAAAGGCTACTTTCATTTTCAAGGATTTGAAAGTCTAGAGGAATGGGCTCAAGATTTAAAACACAATCTGAAAAGACCCAGTACTGCTACAGCCCACCCGCCACTGACCCTCTTGTGCAGCTGGCAGCCCACCCCTCAGATCCATCCTCTGCCTCAGCCTCTGGGCCTGGGTGGTCCTGTCTTGGCCTCTTTGGTGGACCGCTCTCTTACCTTGGACTTTGCATGCCAAGTGAAGTGCAGGAAATTTGTCTCGCTGGGTACTAACAGGTTAAAGGATAGAGCGTAGTGACTAATAAGGTCATTTCTCACATAATAAAGTTCTGCATCAAGACCTAGGGGAAAAAAAAGAGAAAAAAATTAAATGCCCCAAATACCCTCAAAAGCATTAACCATCAATACTTGAAATACTGATCCTAACAGAGTAAAAGCACATCCCACCTGTGCTGCCTTATGAAGCAGGAAGAAGACTGGAATTTATCATTGCCAACAAAGATGAAGAAACTGAGACTTGGGACAATTAAGCACAGGGGTGCTGGAGCCAGAACCCTGGTTCTGAGAACCACCAATGCGACACATTTCCTTTTGGACAAAGACTTCTCAGATAAGTGCCTACAGACAAAAGCCCCTTTACCCTGCAAAACTGATGAGGATTTAGGAAAAGAGACAGGCACCTGGGGGGAAACATGAGTGTGAGTCAAGACCCTAGCCAGAGATGATCTTGGCTTCCTTCAGTATGACGTGCTGGCCACTTGAACAGCATGTTACCAAGGTACACTCACCCCACTGCCGCACAGACACACATCCTCTTCCAAATCTAAACTGCAAAGCAGAAAACACTACACTTTCATATTCTCAGGACAGTCCTCTACACAAAGCAGATGCTCGGTAAACTCCTGTTAGACAAGTTAGCACCACCGATAAAAGGAGAAAATATCAAGATGCCTAAGAAATGCTAGAGATTTCAAATTTCAATCATTTCCACACCACTTTCTTGGCCAAGGTTACATCCAACCTCTAACATATATCACATTACTCAATTTTGTGATAACCCCTTCATCCTACTTGTATTAAATATTTTCTTTAAAATTAATTCAACTTTTAAATAAAAATTTAAAATAAAGATTTAATCACCATCTTAAGTAGAAACCCAGTAATTACTGAGAACAAAATACAACGTAACCAAAAAAAAAATATCAATTAAAAGGGGAAAAAACCTACCTACTAAATGCTAGCTAAACACTATTGCCTACACCAAGGCAGTGAGCCTAAGCGCAGCTCACTGTTTACAAAAAGGGAAGAAGAGGGTAACAGCAAGTGCTTGAGAGGGGTAAAAATATTAGAAGTTTTCTCCACAATATAATCCAAAAGAACTGAAAGAATAAAAGCAGGGAATCAGAGCTCTCAGTTGATTTACTATTATTTATAGTTGTGGCTAGGTGTCCCTCCAGTAACGGACGACACAGAGCCCACACATGGGAGGAAAATCCCATGGCCTCCTACAGGGAAGGCCAACCGGAATGTAAGTTCCCTATTGACTGGGCCTCATACCATGAGTTTAAAACACCTTGTGGTGTGCAGAGAGGTCCAGGTGGGGCTCTCATACCTCCTAAGATACCCACTCCGGATTCTTGCCTGGGAAACCCCATGGACAAAGAAGCCTGGCAGCTACAGTCCATGCGGTCAAAGAGTCTGACATGACTGAGCAACTAACACTTTCACTTTTCACAACCTAGGTTAAACAAACATCTCTTGGACTGGCCACGCAAACCATGAATCCAAAGAGAAAAACTGATGAAGTGGTCATCATTAAAATTAAAAACTTTGCTCCTCAAAAGATATTAAGAAAATAAAATTCAAGTCACAAACTGGGAGAAAATATTCACAACACATCTACCAAAAGGACTTATTTTTAGAATATGTCAAGATCTCTTATGAACCAAAAATTAAAAGACAACACAATTAAATAAAAAGGGCAAAAGATGTGAACATACATTTTGTAAGAAAAGATATGTAAATAGACGATACGCATATAAAAAGGTGCGTACCTTTTTATATGCGTATAAAAAGGTGCTAAACATTATTAGTCATCAGTGAAATACACATTAAAACCACAATGAGATATCATTTCCACTCAGAAGAATGACTAAATGTTGGCAAGGATGTGGAGCAAATGCAGCTCTCACACATTGCTAAGAATGGGACAACTTTGGAAAACTGGCAGTTTTCTTATAAAGCAAAGTGTACGTCTACTCAGATTCAGTCATTCCACTCCTAGATAATTAACCAAAAGAAATTAAAACATATGATTCCACAAAAAAACTCGTATGTTAACATTGAGAGCACTCTTATTCAGAACAGCAAAAACTGAAAACAACAGAAATATCCCTCGGCAGATAGATAAATAACCAATTGTGTTATATTCATTCACACAATGGAATACTACTCAGCAATGAGAACAAACTGTTGAGACTTTGTAACAAGGGGTGACTCTAACAGACCACGAATCAAAGAAGCTGTACATCCTATATTAATTATTACTATAAAACGTTCTGTTGCTGCTGCTAAATCGCTTCAGTCGTGTCCGACTCTTTGCGACCCCAGAGACGGCAGGCCACCAGGCTCCTCCGTCCCTGGGATTCTCCAGGCAAGAACACTGGAGTGGGTTGCCATTTCCTTCTCCAACGCATGTAAGTGAAAAGTGAAAGTGAAGTCGCTCAGTTGTGTCCGATCCTCAGTGACCCCATGGACTGCAGCCTACCAAGCTCCTCTGTCCATGGGATTTTCCAGGCAAGAGTACTGGAGCGGGGTGCCATTTAGGAGCAGGCAAAACTAATTTGTGATGATAGAAATCAAATCACTGTGTTATTAAGGGAATTTCCTGGGGTGATGGAAATGTTCTGTATCTAACTAGGGTTATGATTACATAGGTGTATGTATTTTTCAAAACTCAACCAACGGTACATTTAAGATCTGCATGTTTCATTATATATAAAGTTCATCTAAACTTTCTTAAAGACGGAGAAAAAAAGACTCAACAATAGTTTTTACCTCTCTTTTCTAATCTCAAAAAGTCTTCATACCATAGTAAGTTACTAGCACCAACATAAAGTTTTAGAAAAAAATAATCATAAGTGATCAACAACTTCCAAATTTAAATTCCAAACATCATTCACAGGGAAATAAAGAAATCTGTTCCTAACAAATAACAGTTATAATTACTGGTAATAATAACAATGATGCGTAAATATTTGCGTTTTCCAGACACAGTTTAAAATGTTAAGAGCATCTAGTAAATTCAACTCCACACAAAGCTCCTTCCCAGTATCTTAGCTACCTCATTCACTGAGATACTGGAACCAGTCAATGAAATTTCTAAACACCCTTCTCCTGTGACTTATAATGCCAGATTCCCAATGTACGTGAGACTAACCCACTCTCAACGTGTTCTTCAATGTTCCTTTTATTCCCCAACTCCAATAACCTTTATCCATACCAAAGTAACCCATCTCTATGGACAGTGGAAATACATAAATTGCTTTACCTCCAAAATCTTGAACTGTAATTATCTCAATACTTCAGTAGCTCTTCAGTTCCTTCCCTTTATTGTTACAACAGCTGTTCTCTGGGCTCATAATACCTCCAGGGTCCATAATCCTCTTGTTTCTCCCACTTGATTATAGCAATCATTTCCTTGTTTTTTTCTTACTGACCTCAACCCCAATTACTGCCATTACTTTCTTACCAGTACCCTCAACTTTCTCCCACAGCTAAGACATGCATACCCCATCCTGCAAACACCCAATCCTGAACTGTTTTGACTCCCCTGTCCCTTGTCTTCTCTGGTGCTATAACTGAATGCTGCAAAATCCTGGATGAAGGAATGCCCACCAATGAGAGTCACTATAAAACCATGCTTCTATGTTCAACAAATAAATATTTATAAGCTGTTGACAGTTTGGAGCCCTGTGATCCATATCTATAAACAATGGCCATCAAAATAAAAACTGAAATGTTAAAATTCACTACCCTAGATTTAGGTACTGAAACTGTAATACACTAATACTGTAAAACTGTAATACAACTGCAAACAGAGTTGCTGTTTCCTGATTCGATTTTGACAATTTGTTTTGAAATAGCCATTCTTTACTAAGGTAGTTATTCCTAGTTTGAAAGGATTTGAATTTCTTCAAAGAAGCCATTAAAATGAAGTTCAAATTTTCACCCATCAAATTAGTAAATCTAATTCTTTCATAAAACATATTCCTAAACATCAATTAGCATATCAGTGGTTAGGAAATTAAAATACCAGTACAACATATTAATAGAAACTGTGTCAGTTAACATTTGTATCTTCCCAGACATGGGGAACTAGAATAGCAGGTAAAGAACTATAACTTTCAGTGGAAAAGGAAAAGACCCTCACTCAGTTCAGCTACTGCCAGGCAGGAGTCCCGCTCGGCCCTATTTTAAGAAAGCTAAAACAGTGAAAAAGGAAACTAAAAATAAGCATCCGCACAAAAGGTTCTCTCCTCAGAGGAGCACCAGCAGTCTCTGTGTGGTTCCTAGACCCAAGAAGCTGCACGCTCTCTTAGGCCCAACTTGATGGCAGCACCACCAGCTTAGAAAGCAGCTCTCATCTGCACTACCTCAAAACCATGCAAGCCAGTGATTTCCATCCTATTATTTTTTATCATCTTTAACTCTCTTCTGAAACTGCCTCAGCCACCCTAAGTGGTTTGACCAAGCTGTTAAAGTTATCCCATAAGGTACCAATTATGCTTTTATTAGTACTTGGTTTGAAAATTGCAGAGGTCTTGAATGGTTTACCCTTAACCTTATTTTTCCCATAATTCCTGTTATTTTTAATGATTTCAAAATCTTAAAGGTTTTTGTTTGTTTGTTAGGAATGCATTTGATGTTGGAAGAGAAATGCTTATATTCTTTCAATACAATACTGAATGTTAGATAGGGTGTGGCAAGCAAGCAATTTGTGAACATTTATCAATGATTTATAAATGTTTATACTTTAACCCAGTAAATCCAATTCTAAAAACTCATCCTTAGAAGACCAAATATACACACAAACATTTATGCACATATATTAATCAAAATTATATTTAAAACTGAAGAAAAGTAACAATATAAATTACCACTAACAGAGCAATGATCAATAAACTATAATCCATCCCTAACAGAGAACAACAGTTTTCAACAATTTCTCTTTCTTTGGAGGAGAGAGATGGTGTTCCAAGCCACTGTACCCTTTAGTCAAATCTCTCCCTGCTCACCCACGAGACATACTGAAATTCCCCTTTGAAGACAGGTTTTAACGACTAAAAAAATTACTGGAAAGGACTATGAAGCCATCAATAAGACTATATAAATAAATTTTAACAAATTGAGTTTTGCTTATAATCACATTAAATAAGGACAGGACTATGATTTACTATACATAGTAAATTTTAAATATGTCTGTCATTTATAATGGGTCTCCATTATGTGTGTTCCATTTTCTCAAAAAAGAAAATAAATACCAAAAAATATGAACAGTAACTGATTTTAAATGGTAAATTATGGGTTATGCTTTTATCCTTTTTCTTTTATTTTTCATAAGAGTTAAACTGGGAAAATTAAAAATTAGTTTTCAAAATCAGGTTTAAAGAAATATTCATTCAGCTGCAGCAATTCACTAAACAAAAACCCAATTACTGTCTAAAATAATATATGAAGGCCAGTAAAAGCTAGAGGAAAAAGCCCTCAAACGACAAAATTAAAAAATCACATTGGTAGAGATAATATCTTTGATATATTAAGATTAACATAGTAATAACAAATTGCTGCTGCTGCTGCTAAGTCACTTCAGTCGTGTCCGACTCTGTGCAACCCTAGAGACGGCAGCCCACCAGGCTCCCCCGCCCCTGGGATTCTCCAGGCAAGAACACTGGAGTGGGTTGCCATTTCCTTTTCCAATGCATGAAAGTGAAAAGTCAATGTGAAGTCGCTCAGTCATGTCCCACTCTTCACGACCCCATGGACTGCAGCCCACCAGGCTCCTCCATCCATGGGATTCTCCAGGCAAGAGTACTGGAGTGGGTTGCCATTGCCTTCTCCAATAACAAATTACTAATGACTAAAACACCTTTCCGTCAACTTTCCCTTAAAATACCCAACCAAAAGGTTGTCATTGTTGTTGTTTAGTCACTAAGTCGTGTCTAACTCTTTGTGACCCATAGACTGTAGCCCACCAGGCTCCCCTGTCCATGGGATTTCCCAGGCAAGAATACTGAAGTGGGTTGCCATTTCCTTCTCCAAGGGATCTCCCAACTCAGGGATCAAACCCACATCTCCTGCATTGGCAGGCAGATTCTTTACCATTGAGCCACCAGCGAAGCCCCAACCAAAAGGTAAAATTTGGAAAAGCATTACAAACTGAAAAATATCAAAGCTCAGAATTTCACCATTCAACAATGACAATGAGGCTGAAATGAGAAGAAAATCCTTGAACCACCCAGGCTCACTGTCTGAATAAGGGTAACCCAGGAAATCCCAAGATGATAGGTTTCAGGGGAATCAGAAATGCGCCAAGAATTATATTCCCAGAGAAATTCTCATCATGTGCAAAGACAACAGATTCTCAAAAAAATACCAATTACGTATCCTTCTCCATAAAAGTCACTCCAAAACATACTGAAAAGTTAATAACACTTTTATTTTTAACATAAGATAATCATTTTATACTGAGAAAAGGTTTATCATGAGTAATAATTCTAGTATAATAATTATGAATATAGTTCTAAATCAAAATGTAGAATCCCAAAAATCCCTAAATATTAGAAATTCAAAAAGAACCCAATGTAATCAATTTCCCCAAAATAACAGAAATATGAGGAGAATCCAATATATGTTTAATCATGTTACGAAACTATCAGCCTATGATTGATCTTAGCATGTAGATATGTGTATCTCCATCCACAATTAATATGGGGGAGTGGACACATAGACACATCAAGACCATACTTTTAAAGGAAATTCAATTCTTCCAAAGCAACCATAGGAGATTTAGAAAAAAGTGATCAGCTATAAGGAAAAGCACAGTTTGTAAAGTAGAAAACATATAGTCCACAACCTGACTACAGGCAAGGACACAGAGAGGGAGGGAAAATATAACATTATAGATTCTGATGTACCATCTATCTCAAAGAGTTACCTATATTCTAAGATTTCAACTGCATAAAGAAAAATGAGAACATGGAAAAATGCTGGAAAGATAGTTACCAAAGACTCCCAATGCATAGTTAAATAATGTGTACTTTTCTTCTTTTTTATAGTTCTGTATACTTTCCAAATGGCGTATGTTTTTATTCAGATAATCAGGCAATAGTTAGAAAAATAAAAAGAATTTTAAACAAACTGATTTTTAGAAAAAGATGAAATCTGTAAAGACTATCATACATGTATTCCTGAATGTAATCTTTATTCCTTCCTTCCCCATCATGCTCAAAACAATTTTTAAGAAAGAGAAAAGTAATAGACAATTGAAGACAGGATCTAGATAATCTACTCCTTTCTAATTCCTACTGCTAATCGCTAGTGTTTCAAGTATGACATAACAATTAAATGCAGTCTCAAAGCAGGGCCAGCAGATGGCAGGATTTATCATTATCTGGGAGTGGTGCTGTAGGTTCTGCAGAGAAGTGGGCAGTGAAGAATGGTTAGAGAGGCAGTGAAGGAAACCATTTATTCAGTGATGCTTTACTCAGCCAGCTGTGCACAAGCCAGGGAAAGGGCAACTTTAAGAGACCAGGAAACAGCTTGGTTCCAGTAGAAGGGATTGACTACAGCAATCCCTTCAACACCCTGATCACAGCAAGGATGCTCCAAGGGCTGAGAAAAGAACCAAGTCCAAATTGGCCATTTCAATGAGTGCCTATTTAGAAAAGCACCAGCACAGTCACAAGTAATAAGTGAGGGAAAAAAAAAAATCATAGTAATGTTAATATCCTCTGGGATAAAGGGAGGGAAGTAATGAAAACAAGTCACTGAGGATCATCTTACAACTCAGTGACTCCAACAACCCTAATGGGTCAAAGGTCCTATAAGTAAATCTCATTGATATAAAAAGAGAAGAGGATGCTGAGTCACTGTCCCAGGGCAAAACAATCAAAAATCAAAGTAACAAATGAAGGATATAATGCATGATAAAAGCTGGTCCCCTAATGAACAACCCAGAAAGGAAATTAAGAAAACAACTCCAATCAATTAAATTAGGAGATGAAAGTTTTATACACTGAAAACTACAAAACTACTGAAATTAAAGAAGACCTAAATAAATGGAAAGACATCCCATCTTCATGCACTGAAAGACTTATTATTACTATTTTTAAGGTAGCAATACTACCCAAAGGGATATATCAGTGCAATCCCTATCAAAGTTGTAACTGCCCTTTTTGCAGAAAACAGAAAAGCAGATTCTCAAATTAATATGGAAATGTAAGTGGCCTCAAACAGCCAAAAGAGTCTTGAAAAAGAACACAGTTGAGTTACGTTTTCCAACTGCAAAACTTACAACAAAGCCAGAGAAACCTAAACAGTGTGGTAATAACGTAATGACAGAAATCTAGACTGATGGAAGAAAACTGAGAGTCCAGAAATAAGCCTATATATTTCTAGCCAATTGACTTTTTTCCTTAGTTTTTTTTTTTTTTAATGGATTATAGTTGACTTACAATGCTTTGTTAGTTTCAGGTATATGGCAGTAATTCAGTTATACATTCATTCTTTTTTAGATTCTTTTCTCATATAGATTATCTGAGAATATTGAGTAGAATTCCCTGTGCTATACAGTAGGTCCTTGTTGCTTATCTATCTTTTTGATTAATTTTTACACAGCTTAAGTGCAATAGTTAAAATGTTTAAAGTTTTACACAATGGAGTACTACTCAGCCATTAAAAAGAATACATTTGAATCAGTTCTAATGAGGTGGATGAAACTGGAGCCTATTATACAGAGTGAAGTGAGCCAGAAGGAAAAACACCAAAACAGTATACTAAGGCATATGTATGGAATTTAGAAAGATGGTAACAATAACCCTGTGTACGAGACAGCAAAAGAGACACTGATGTATAGAACAGTCTTATGGACTCTGTGGGAGAGGGAGAGGCTGGGAAGATTTGGGAGAATGGCATTGAAACATGTAAAATATCATGTATGAAACGAGTTTCCAGTCCAGGTTCAATGCACGATACTGGATGCTTGGGGCTAGTGCACTGGGACGACCCAGAGGGATGGTATGGGGAGGGAGGAGGGAAGAGGGTTCAGGATGGGGAACACATATATACCTGTGGCGGATTCATTTTGATATTTGGCAAAACTAATACAATTTTGTAAAGTTTAAAAATAAAATAAAATTGTAGTTGGAGAAAAAATAAATAAATAAATAAAGTTTTAAAGTTTTACACAATTGATGCAGGTATAATCAGGCCTTTGATACAAAATATTGTGCAACCAGAGATATCGGTCACTTAGCAGTTATTGCTTCTTCCCAATCAGCATAAAAGACTTAGCCAATTAATGTAGAATTTAAGGAACCAGTAAAACACTAATTTTAAACAAACTACAAAAATATCTTCCAATGAAATGGGCAATGTTTCTCTATGCAACTTTTAAAAGGGAAAATGTGTTCTGTAGGGTAAATTTAGGTTTCTTGGCGCAGTGTTTCAATCATGTATAAACATTGGCTCCATTAGCTAGTACTAGAACAGAACAAAACCCATAGTTATTTTAACCATCATCAAAAGTGGTACTCAGTTCCTCAGGAACTATATGGTAAAGGATGTGTTATGATGCATGGCAAAGAAACAACAGACAGGAGGGAGTGGGGCACAAGGGCAGACCTGGGAAACCTTGCGAGGCCAAGGCTGTTCATGACCTCAACATCCACCTGATGTCCAAGTAGACATCTAGCCTACTGATTATTGTTAAGTGTGCCGAGACCACTTAATGGGGAAAGAAGAGCCTCTTTAACAGATGCTGCTGTGACAACTGGATATCCATATGCAAAAAGAATGAAATTACCTCATCCATATATAAAGACTAACTCAAAATAAATCAACAACCTAAATATAACACCTAACCGCTGGATCATGGAAAAAGCAAGAGAGTTCCAGAAAAACATCTATTTCTGCTTTATTGACTATGCCAAAGCCTTTGACTGTGTGGATCACAATAAATTGTGGAAAATTCTTCAAGAGATGGGACTACCAGACCACCTGACCTGCCTCTTGAGGTCTGTATGCAGGTCAGGAAGCAACAGTTAGAACTGGACATGGAACAACAGACTGGTTCCAAATAGGAAAAGGAGTACGTCAAGGCTGTATACTGTCACCCTGCTTATTTAACTTATATACAGAGTACATCATGAGAAACACTGGACTGGAAGAAGCACAAGCTGGAATCAAGATTGCCAGGAGAAATATCAATAACCTCAGATATGCAGATGACACCACCGTTATGGCAGAAAGTGAAGAGGAACTAAAAAGCCTCTTGATGAAAGTGAAAGAGGAGAGTGAACAAGTTGGCTTAAAGCTCAACATTCAGAAAAAGAAGATCATGGCATCCAGTCCCATCACTTCATGGGAAATAGATGGGGAAACAGTGGAAACAGTGTCA
>NW_011494956.1:17090830-17105663 GCF_000754665.1 Bison bison bison | reverse complement strand
ATTCCCAGTCGGTGAATTAAGATCCCACATAGGGTGGAACAGGCTTCCCTGGTGGCTCAGAGGGTGAAGCGTCTGCCTACAATGCAGGAGAACCGCGCTCAATCCCTGGGTTGGGAAGATCCCCTGGAGAAGGAGATGGCACCCCACTCCAGTACTCTTGCCTGGAAAATCCCATAGACTGAGAAGCCTGGTAGGCTACAGTCCACGGGGTCGCAAAGAGTCGGACACGACTGAGCAACTTCAATTCATGGGGTGGGACAACTAAGCCCACACACCACAACTAGAGAGAAGCCTGCATGCCACAACGAAGATCCCGTGCCCCTCAACACAGATCCTGTGTGCTGCAACTGAGACTCCATGAAGCCAAATAAATAAATATTTTTTTTTAATGGGCAGAGAACCTGAATAGACATTTCTCCAAAGAAAACACACAAACAGCCAACAAACATATGAATATCATTTGTCATGAGGGAAATACAGATCAAAACTACAATGAGGTATCCCTTTACACTCACTAGGATAGCTTTAATTACAAAACAAACAGAAAACTGCAAGCGTTAGCAAGGATATGGAGAAGTTGGAACTTTTGTACACTGTGATGGGACCACAAAAAGGCTCAGTCACTGTAAAAAAAAAAAAAGTTTGGTGGTTCTTCCAAAAGTTAAAACAGAGAATTACCACATGACCCACTCTCAGGTATACACCCAAAATTGAAAACAGATAATCAAGTACTTAACACACACGTTCATAACAGCACTGTTCACAAAAGTAAAGATGTGGCGACAGCCCAAATGTCCATCAAAATATGAATGAATAAACAAATTTTGGTATAGACACAGAATGGGATACTATTTGGTCGTGGAAACGAATGAAGGACTCACACATGCTACAATGTGAATGAACTCCCAAAACACAGTGCCAAAAAGAAGCCAGAGAGAAAATGCCTCGTATTTTATTAGTCCATTTATATGAAACACCCAGCATAGATAAATCCACATAGATAAATGGAACACAAATTGGTGGCTGCAAGAGGCTGAAGAGAGAGGAAGATGGGAAAAGACTGCTTAATGGGTAAGGAGTTTTACTCTGGAGCAATGGGAATGTTTAGAAACTAGACAGGGTTGGTGGTTGCACAATATGACATATAAACTAAATGTCACTGAATTCTTTCTTCACTTTACAAAGGTGAATTTTATGTCATGTGAACGTCACCCAATAAATTATTATTTTTAAAAAAGAAAAGAAAAAAAGCTGACCCTTACCCCATAAATGCAAAGGGAATGTACTAAAACTGTTTTCCAGCAACTGGAAAGGATTCTGAGGAAAATTTCACTCACAATTAGGTTTCAGTTAGGCTGAAGAGAAAAAGCAGCACTATGAAAGAGTCAGAGGAGACCTCAAAACAAAACTTGAGTTCCATAAGGTAAAAATGAAAGGGCCAACAGAAAAGAGGACAGAGCAGGCCAACAAGCAGATGGAAAGTGGAAAGAGACTGCCGGAAGGCTGACAGGAACAAGGGGGGACAGTCATGGACTGAACAGGGAGCATGCTATTCTTAAAATGTACAGGACTGTTCTCCTCTAAGCTGAAGAACATTTCAGTTCTTCAACTATCATAACCAGACTTAAATTTCTCACCGCCAATTCTAGCACACTAGGAATGTTACTCTCTTGTTAGAAAATATGACATTTATTCGTAAGTTATTTTTAGATAACCCAAATTCCAAGCTGAAAAACCAAAGTTATTTCTGCAAAACGCTCAACATCCATCAAGGAAAATTCACTTTCCCCTAAACAATTTTAAGCTCAAGCTTAATTCAAGGCTTATGTTCTACATGACCTGGCCTGTGCAGCTTAAGTTCAAATAACATAACAGTTTAAAAATTATTCTAAATGATTTTAAAAGTTAACTATTGGTTTCCTAAGACCACAACAATGGTCGAACATTAGTGCCAGTGACCAAACCATCTGTCTTCCCTGCTACCTCGCATACCTCTCAAGCAAGGCCGGAGTGTTAGTGTGCTTGTAGGCACTCAAATGTTAGATGCATGAATGGCTGGCTATTGATAGAAATCAACTACATCAAAGACGAACATGAGGAATCAGTTAAGGCAAAAAGCAAAAGTAATGTAGGAACAGAACTAAAGTGGAGTTTTTGCTAATGAGTAGCTGAGTGACCTTTGGCAATCCATTACTTAACCACCTTCTCCAGGCATCAATTTCCTCAACTATAAAACAAGGGAGTTAAACCAGACAAAGTTAAAGTCCCTCCTCAGCCACAAAATTCTATTATTCTATGATATCATGATGGTTTCAAAAAGTCAGCCAAAACTCTATTATTCTATGATATCATCCATGGTTTCCAAATGTTAGTCAAACTAAAGTTGAAAATTTAGTCAAGATACCCTTCTAGGTTCTGAGGACAGTATGGTATGCGAGCCAGAGGAAAAAAAGGCTAAATCGTTTACTATGTTTGAAGCCACTAAATAGTCTGTATTTTAATCAATGTTCAAATTAAATAAATACAGAGCTCTTGTTTCAAATTTTCCCAGTTTATGGAAACTAACAAACTGAAATGGATACAATAAAGTAATAATTTGTCCACCAGAAGCTCATAAATCTAGCTATAGTCAAATTATACCTAGAAAATTAGCTGAGGCCTAATATTTAACTACATCATAAGAAGAGAATTTACAAATGTTACACTGTAGGAAAGGGGCATCTTTTCTTCAGCTCCTATCTAAGGATAGTGAGTAACAAAAATATAACCCATAATCTCTAGCACTGTAACATAAAATACGAAGCATGCCCTGCCATAGTGCCAGAACGTTCTATCTGGTAAAATGATACTCTGAAAAACAATTTATCATTGACTCCTGCACTATTTAAAGAAGAAAATTATCTTACCAAGCTCATGCATGTATTGCGAGCACAGCTCTACAGTAGAGGTGAAGTAATTCACTCACAGTCTGACATAACCACCTTTCACTCTCTTTCAAGCCAATCCCTAACAGGAGCACACACACTCTTTCAGTCAGCTGTGCAGCCATTAGTAGCTCAGAGTTGGCTGTTACAGCCAGGAAATCAAAGACACAACAGAGAATTCACAAACATTATTCCTCCCTGCAAGCAACTCCAAGTGCAAATTTGGAGCCCTGTCCCAAAGTTGCCTGAATTTTTTTTGCCCCAGGCAAGTCACTCGTCTCTCTGCTAAAAGTTAGTTGTATGAGGACAGGGATCTTTAGCTGTTTTATTTCACCAAAACATGTCAAGCTTCTAAAATAACGTCTAGTGTAAACTCAGTAATTATTCAATGAGTGATAAATGTTGCTACCGAAGGCAATCAATCAAGCAGGTGATATCTAAATAACCCCTTTAACATTCTATGATTTGAGTTTTTATCCAAAAACATACAAATCCCCCACCAATAACCAAAATAAATTATTCTGAGGATTATATGGCACTTTCATATACAGCAACTATGCAACAGACATCCTGTTATACACTGAAAAGCATCTCATATATGAGGAAACCAACACTCAGAAACATTAATTACTTGCCTGCCCACATATAACAGAAGGAGGAGATAGATTTAAAACTCAAATATGCAGATTTCAACTCCAATATTATCCCACACCATATTATCTACTATAAACCCACATTTTTGCACATGTGCATACATGCACACATACACAAACTTTAGAATTTTTCTTGAAATTGGACTGAATTATCTTAACAAATAATCTAAGGAGTTAAACAATTTTTGAAAAAACGCAAACAATCAAAAAGATAATCCTCGGACATTTCCACTTCTGGGCGAGACCAAGTAACAGGACCAGATAAACTCTCTTGTCTGAAATAACCAAAACCAGACAAAATACATGAGTTCAGAAAGGCAAAGACAGCTTGAGTATGTAGGACAAATTTCCAGAGAAGAGACAGCTGCATGGAGAGAGAACTTCCAAGATCTGCAGAGGGCTGCCCCTCCAGCCTTTGGCTGAGTACTGCTCAGAGCATGCATAAAGAAGCTACACAGAACAGAGCAAAAATAAAAGGTTAACAGAGGGTAACACTTCACAGGTTCTGGAATATCACCTACTCACATCTGCCAGAGTCACAGGAGCAAGTACAAAGAAAGGTCTTGACTCAGAAATACTTGGACCTACACTGAGCCTGCTCCTGTCCTATCTAACAAGTCTAAATACCTAGACCTGAAAAGATCAAACTGTTTCCAAGTAACTTAACTGAGTACCAGAATAAAACCTAAAAATATTTACAGAAATATAAAAATATCCAGGACCCAACAGGATAAAATTCATAATGCCTGTGTCTATTCATAAACTATCAGGCATGCAAAAAAGCAAAATAGATCAACTGAAACCAACGCAGAACTGGCAGATGTTAGAATCAGCTGACATGAAAACGACTGTAACTGTGCCCCCACAAAAAGTCAAGAAGAGACATGGAAGACATGAAAAGACCCAAATCAAATTGCTAGAGATGAAAAAATACACTGGCTAGGGTTAACAGCAGATTAGCATTTCAGAAGATTAGAAATCTGTTTTCCAGCTTTTAATTATTTTGCCAGAATCTCTGTTGAATATTTTATATCCTTCAGCTGTAGTGTGGACCAGCAGTCTGCTGAGAGACAGCTGCGTGCCAAGCCACAAGGTAGCCTTAGTGAAGCAGGGCACTAGAGAATGTGATGGGCACAGTGACCACATGGTTTATACACGGCATAGAGCTATGGAAGCCAAGGCGGGGACATCTCACCCAGGGAGCGGGGTTCAGGGGAGAGAGAGTTGGGAAAATTAGGCGACTTCAAAGGAAGCCATTATAACTAATTTATTTAAACGTCCATTTGCAAGTTGACTCCAATATCCTTTTGGATAATAACTAAGTGGGCAAAGGGAAATGATCAAAAGAATGAGAACTCCAGTAAGGCACAAGATGGTGAAGTAAAAAACAAAAAGTATGATTCATTCACTAACTCATTCACTGAATTTTAACTGAACAGTACCTGACTATGTGCCAGGTACTGTTTCAGGTGCTGGGGATATAGAGTAAAACAGTATAAAAGGGTCGCCTGGTGGGCTGCCGTCTATGGGGTCGCACAGAGTCGGATACGACTGAAGCGACTCAGCAGAGGCAGCAGCAGCTATTCAAACAGAATTAAGTTTCCTACAGAGGGAGATAGAAACAACAAAAGTCAAAGTGTTAGCCTCTCAGTCGTGTCTGAGTCTTTGGGACCCCCTGGGCTGTAGCTTGCAGGCTCCTCTGTCCATGGAATTCTCCAGGCAAGAATATTGGAATGGGTAGTCCCTTCTCTAGAGGATCTTCCTGACCCAGGGATTCAACCCAGGTCTCTGGCACTGCAAGCAGACTCTTCACCATCTGAGCCACCAGAGAATCCCACCTAAAAGAAAACAAAGTGACAGAACCGAGTAGCACTGAGGGTCAGCCCTAGAGAGGCAAAGCTCTCTGAGGAAGGAACACTAAGCTGAGATACAGAAGGCTCCAGCCCCAAAAAGATCTGCGATAAGTACATAAGGCAGAGCAAGAGTTGACTGCAGACCCTAGGGTGAGAAGAGCTTGGCATCAAAGGAACTAAACCGTGGTGTGGTGGGGAGCAGCGACAAGAGAAGAAACAGGTGGCAGGCAAGAGTCTCCATATAAACATTAATTTATAAAGCAGGACGACGGAAGCCCAGATATATGATATTTATGAATCACTGTTAATTTCTTAGGTGTGATCTTGGTTATTATAAATTTTTAAGAGTCCTTATCTTTTAGACACACACACCAAAAAATATTTTATGCAATTTTCTGAGTTTGCTTCAAAATAATCCAAGCAGAAGACGGGGGGAAGTGATAACAAGGGAGTGGATTGCGAGTGGAGAGGTACAGACCAAACAAAACTGGCTCTGAGATGATAACTGTTGAAACTGGATAATGGATACATAGAATTTCACTATACTAGTCTGTCTACTCCTGAATGTTTGAAATTCTCCATAATAAATACATTTTTTAAAAGCAAACTTACTTAAAATATAAGTAATGGTATTAATAAACATAAATGCCCCCTTCACAGGGGAATTTTCAGGGCTGCAAAATTATTCTGTGTGATCCTAGAGGGGATGCATTTGTCAAAAGCCACGTAATTACAACAGAATAAGCCTTAATGTCTGCAAACTTTTTACAAATTCAGGGGGCAGGAGGAGTTGATGAAGGTAGTCAAAAAGCACAAACTTGCAGTTATAAGATAAATAAGTACTAGGGGTATAATGTATAACACAATAATTAACACTGCTATATGCTATATATGAATGCTGTTAAGTGAGTAAATCGAAGAATTCTCACCACAAGGAAAAAAACTCTGTTTCTATTTCTTTAATATTGCATCTACATGAGATAACAGTGTTCACTAAACCTACTATGGTAGTTATTTCATGATGTATGTAAGTCAAATCATTATGCTGGCCATGTTAAACTTACACAGTGCTGTATGTCAATTATATCTGAATAAAACTGGAAGAAAAAAAATCACGTAGGAGGTCAGAGAATCTGACCTGATGATATACGGAATGTAATAGATGCTCCCTTCCAGAAGCAGCTTTCAAGGGGTTCAGATGTATCCATAAGCTTTCATCAAGAGGCCCTGCAAAACCCTCAAAGTCTAAGAACCCCCATCAGAGTACACAAAACTTAGTGTATGTGGGATCCATACCCTTGTCTAGGGAAAGGCTCTAAGGCTTTCACAAAATAAGTTGAGAACCACTGATAATTCTCTTGACAGCAACTTCCCAGCCGAAAAGCACGTTTCCATTGCTTTTAAACCTAATGCCATTTTGGCCTTCCCTGCAAGGACATTACTACACAGCCATTACCACAAATACGTTATCACCAGTGAATTTTACAATTCTGAAAGAAAGTTGTGACAGATACCCAAAAAACAAGAAAGGTGGCAAATTATATCTAAGTCTCCTTTACAATTTCATCTTGTTAAAATACTGTATTTCATTTAGTCTAAATGCACCGTTATTTCTTGTGCCATTAAGAAAGAAAAAAGGCTGTCAATTACCTGATGACTCACCACTGATTGTAAAATGATTCCAATTTCAGAGATGTTCAAATGTGAAAAAGCCGTACATCTGATAATTCATGAGACATACTGTTCAAAAACCCCATTGGCTGGACCCCATCTCAGATCTCCTAAACAAATTGCTCAGAGTAGGTCTTTGAATCTGTATTTTGTTTAAGCCCCTCAGATGACTCTGGTTAGATAAAGACTATGTAAACTGTTAACTTTCAGAGGCAGCACAGTAGAGAAAGCACGCACTTTAGAGTCATACAGCCCCAGACATCTCTGTGACCTCCAGCAAACTGTGTAATTTCCCAGAGTCTCAGCTTTATCTATTAAAAAATGCCAATGCCATCTACTGCCAATGGTTGATAAATAAAAGAAATTAAGTGAAACTGATGACCTAGAGCAAGACATATTTATAAAAGAACATGTTCATTATTTATGAACAAGATACAACATATTCGTCTTAAGAACAAGAATGGGACGTCTGAAATTTCTTTTCAAAAATAGTCTGCCACTCAGCACTATTACTTGCTGAACACAACTGAAAATTTTCAGTAAATGGTTTATTATGTAATTCAGCAATACACACATTTGTTTTGGCACATCACATTTTTAGAGGTCCTACATAAATCAAAGTTGTTTAATAACATCTTGATTAGAAAATATTATACTTGGTATACATCAACAATAACACAGGAAAAAACATACTTTTAAGCATAATACAATTTCAGAGTAGGTAATGGCTCTATTTCATGTCAAGTTTTTGTTTTGTTTTAGTATATATAGCTGGCAAGTCTTTTCAGAACACTGGCATAATTGTGTTAAAACCCCAAAAGTAGTCATGTGGAATTTCTCAATTCAGGATGCTAAAAAAAAAAAAAAAATACCCACATTTCATTTGTTTCTAAAGTGACCCTTAAAGTCCAAACAGTATTTCAGGCAGCACCTTCAGAACAGACGAGTCACTCAGGATGTGACTCACAGGAGACAGGTTTAGCCATAACTGGACAGTTCTCCCACGTGTGTAGAATGAAGACCGGAAAAAAAAAAAAATTCAAAACCCAAAACTGCACAATGTCTCAGTCTAGCTGTCCCAATGAAGAACACATGGATTCAAATTAACATTGTATCAATACCACCAACCCCACCCAAAACATCCAGGCTTCGGAGCATGCTGCAGCGTGCTAACCCACCTCCACCAGCACCACCTCCTCAGAGTCTGAGCAGCGGGAGGACAGGCCCCGCAGCAGCAGAAAGAACACGCTCACTGCTCCCCCACCCCCAAACACTTGGCTTGAGGTTGAAAAGGAAGAGAGGTGCTGGGAGAAAAATGGCTCATCTCATTTTTCTTTTCCTTCAACCATTTTCAATAAGAAAAAGCTGCTCAAATCTGAAACTTTGATTCCTCTCTGCCTCCTCCCTTTTCTTTAGCCCTCGGTTCTCCCCACTAAGTCTTCTCCAAACTCCCTGCAAATTCCTCATAAACCCATGCCACACCCTCAACTGCCCTAGCTGATCCCCTAGTGGCTGAGATGGTAAAGAATTTGCCTCCAACATAGGAAACCTGGGTTCAATCCCTAGGTTGGGAAGATCCCCTGGAGGAGGGCATGGCAACCCACTCCAGTATTCTTGCCTGGAGAATCCCCATGGACAGAGGAGCCTGGCAGGCTACAGTCCACGGGGTGGCAGAGTCAGACACGACTGAGCGACTAAGCACAGCACAACAAGGCTAACTCTCTTCCATTCCCCAATCCATCTTTCCAGTCTGCAAGCCACCCTTTCACTGGAGCCGAAGCTGTCTTCTCTATAACCCCTCTGTGTACTCTCCTTTCCTAAATTCAACAGTTTCGCATTACCTATAAAATAAAATTCAAATTCCTAATCTAATTCCAACCTACCTCTCAGCTTTATATTCTGCCACTCCCTGGTTTTGCCAAATTTTCTCATCTTAGCCACATTACATTGTTCCTACTCCTTGATTTCACACATACCTGCTTCCATACGCCTATGGCTTTGTACTATTTTTTTTTTTTTGCCTAACATGAAACGCTCCTCTTTACTGTCTTTCAAGCTCACCTTTGGAGATGAGACTCAAATGTCCCCTTTCCTAGAAAAACCTTCCCTAAACCCAAGACCCTCCACCCTTCTACAGTCAAAAGCAATCATTCCCACAATAACTTACATCAATCAGAAGTATAACTCTTATCTTAATGTGAGAGTTGTAGCTACAACTGTTAGTCTCTCTTATGAAATTTTGAGTTCCTTAAGAGAAGGACTTTAGTAACTTTGAATTGCCATTTTCTACCACAGTATGTGGTACTTGGTTGGGCTTCAAAAATTTTTACTGGACTAATTCGAGAAGCAATGATCTCAACTAGTGTTAAACTGATTTTAAATAAGATGTTAACAATGCTTAACTCTTCCAGAGGGTACTTTGTTTTAATGGAGAGGCGGTTATCCAGAGTGAATTCCTAATTGGTGGAAGGCGGAGTCTATTCTCGGAAGTTCCCTAGACTCCTACAGATGCCCTAGCGCCAGCAACTCTGCTATCATGAACAGTTCATACCATACCCACCGTCCACCAGCAACTTTTCCCCACACCCTAGCTCTGCCCCAGCCACAGACAATTTTCACCAGCTCTGGACTTCCAGGGAACTCAACTATCAGAATTACCAATTAGACAGTGAACAGGAGAGAACGTGGATAATAGTGAAGACAGATGAGCACATGTGGCAGCACGCTTGTCAATTCTACTCCTTAAGAATTTCAGTTAATCACAGCTCCCCCAGAGCTGACATAGAGGCAATATGGATTCTGGACTGAGTTAAGACCTGGCCCTCTACTCACTGCCCAAAGGGCCCCAAATCAGAGTCCTCATTAGTAAAATGGGGAATCGAATGCCAACACTGCAGCCTAAGCAGGGCCTGGAGCAAACAAAGGGATTCCACATAAAGCTTCTGAGGCTTTTGGAGTCTCTATACCGATAGACTTAAATCAAGACTGCATGCCCTACTACCAGGGAAGGAGCTGGTTACATACTTCCTTCAAATCTATAACAATATGCACCCAAAACAGGGATTATTTTGTACCTGACATAGGGAAAAGATTGCAACATGTCAGCAGCACTCTATAAAGTGTCAACGATTACTGTGACCACCACCACTACTCTTCCTAATATTGTTATTACCAAAAAACTACACGTCACCAGCTCTTCAACAGTCAAAGCCCAACCCACTTCACAGTGTGCCATTTACACACTGTGAAGTGATCACTAGCCTTTAACCCCATCTTCCTAGGACGCCTCTAAAATGACAGTAATGAAATCACAAAGATACTAAACTACAAACAAAGGGAAAGTAGACAACACCACATCAGATATTTCAACAAATTTTTGCATGATGTGCTCGTGTGTGCTTAGTCGTGTCCAACTCTTTGTGACTCTATATGCAAGATGGGACACGGCTGAAGGAGTGGTCAGTGCTTCTCAGGACCCCTGGAGGGACTCAGCCCTGGATGCACCAAGAGCCACCAGCCTGAGGCTCTAGCCTGCCAAAGGGGGAGCCACTGGTGAGGGGCATTCAGAGCTGTTGGGCCCCCAGGTCTGGCAGTTAACCCAAAGTTTTTCTCTGAAGAAACTGAACCACAAAAACAAGAGAGTTGTAAACAGAAGTCAAAGTCTACAGCCTGAATAACGGCACCCTCCATCTCTCCCCAACCAGATAATTCAAACCCAGGCAGCTGATGTATCACCAAGCACATCTGAGACAGCAGAGTGGAGGTGTCTTCTCCACAGATGCTGACCAGTCCTAAAGAAGAGGTGAAGGCGCTGATATATGGGAGGAGGCTCCCAATGAAAAGTCCACTCGCACCCCACGCGAGGCCAGGAGACCTCTCACACACATACACACAGGCTTGCTCTCCCCTAATCAACTTTTCAGAATCTCATTCTTAATTAACTACAGACACGGGAGGATCAACAGATATAATTTAAATGAACAGAAAAAGAACTCTGAAATAAACAGGCACATTGAAGGAAGCAGAAGAAGTATTTTTAAAATATTAAACATACAGAAAAAATTAAAAACAACATACGCCTGAAAGATAAATGAAGATAATATATCCATAAAATTAGAATAAAATGAAATTTAAACAGGGAACAGAAGGAGTTCTAAAATTTAAAATAATCATTAAAATTTTAAAAATACAAGAGCTTAGAAGACAAAATTGAGAAAATTTCCCCCTCCTTCCACCTCCAAATATGAAGATATAAATAAGAGGCAACATAAGTTAAGGGTATCTGAAGATCAATTACAGGAGATTCAACAACCAAACCAATAGACATTTCGGAAGCAAACAAAAAGTGATGGACAGGAAATTATCAGAAGTAACAGGCATTCTTTAAAACTGAAGGATATGAGTCTCTAGATTGAAAGGCCTCACTAAGACAAGAGGAACCACAGACAGGAGAAGGGGCCACAGAGCAGCTTATAAAATTACAGATTTCTTAAAGACAAAGACCTTAAGCTCAAACAACAAGGAAAAAAAGCATCAGAATGCCTTTGGATTTTTCATCAGAAACCCTTAAAGCCAGGTAACTGTGAAAAATGCCACCAAAAGTAGCAAAAATATATGTATTTTTTTCTAATATGTAAATTCTGTCAAATCACCTAAAAGCATGAGGATAGGATAGACATCTCCAGACATACAAGGCCTGAAATAATTTACCTCCCATGCAACTCTTCTCAGGAGGCTACTGAGGATACACTTCAGTAACATGACGCAAACCAAAAAAAAGAAGGCAGGAGATCCAGGATCAGAGGAAAAGGGGACAGAAGACAGAAGAGAAGGGTACAGAATCTGCAGAGAAAACAAGCCTACCGTTTTCTCCCTCCAAAACAAGGAGGCTCTAAGAGGAAAACAAGTGGAACTGATAGATGATTTGATGTGTTACTTGAAAAAAAAATATCAAAAGGCATTTAATATATTTCTTGGAGTGTATGAGAGAATGTAGCCATAGATACAGAATAGACTTATCAAAAAGTTTAAGTCTCTTATTTGCTCCAGGAAAAACAAAAGCGTTTTGGAAAAGAAAACATAACCATTTATGGGTCACCATTTAACTCAGAAGTCAATTTATATTTATGTGTGTGTCTGTATACATACATGTATACATACAATAATGTATAATAAAAATTTATAATATAAATATATGCACAATAATGTAAATACAGACTGCTGGTTTTACTAAAAATGATGTAACTAAACAGGGGGGTTTGGGCATGAGAAGAGGGCAACTGCTCAGTTATTATACTAGGATATCTACACTGATTTCAAAATATGAAAAGTAAAAAAACAGGGAGGAAAAAAAGAGCTAGCTTGGGAAAGCAGCTTCCACTGGAAAGTAGGGCCTGGAAGATGAAAGGCCCAAAGCAGAAGACTATTGCTTTTTAAGTCTTTTAGCGTTATTGATTTTTTAAAAAATATGTGCATGTATGAACTGCATTAAAAAAAATTATTCTCATGTCAAAAACAATTAGTTCAATTTATGAAGTCACTACCAACTTCACTTATAAGTTTTGCACTTGGCAATGCAAATTCGTTGTCTTAGAAATATTATAGTGATGGTTAGTTTCTCAAATTAGCTTTTAGAAGGCACTTAAAAAACCATAAAGATACAAAAACACGACACAAGCAGTCTTAATAAGAGTTCCTATGGGAAACTGCATTCTGAGAACCCAGTACGCCTGGTACACATCGGCCCCACCCACTTGCTCTTTCCCAGCCAGGAGTAGCCAAGGAATACTTTCAAGTTAGAAGAATAGATAAAGGAAGAAGAGGGCCTGGATCTGAGCAGGATGGAGAGTCAAGAGACCCACTCTAACAGGTCAACTCTTTCTGTATTAAAGAAAATACTACAGGTCTCCCCTGTCCCAGAGGTGACTGAGGTTTTGATCAGCAAGGAAATTCTCTCTCCCTTCTTCCCAATGGCTCATTCCTGGGCATAAATTGGATGTTTATCAATCAGGTAACAAATACAACATTTCAAGTATTAAATAGCAATTATTCTTTTCCACCACACCATGATCAAACTTCTATTATAAATATCTTCATTTCATTCAATGAAACTTTGTGGTCTATGTCAACACTACGTTTGATTTTTTAAAAAAAGATTATTACATGTGTAGCCTTGAACAAGTTACTTAGAAGTCTCACTTTCTTCATCTTTAAAATGGGAATAATAATATTCACCTCACTGGGTCACAAGAAAATTAAAGAAAATAACATGTATAAAACATGGAGGAGCAAGTATATGGCAGGCACTCCATGTCAGCCTCTGGTTGTCCCCTGTCCCTTCCCTCAATCCAGTTCAGTTGCTCAGTCGAGTCCAACTCTTTGGGTCCCCATGACTGCAGCATGCCAAGCTTCCCTGTCCTTCTCCTGGAGATGATTTCTTACATATAAACAAAGCCACAAATTATATACACATTTTTAACCAAAAAATCTTTACAAAATCATGCACAATACATAGTATTTTTAAAATGAGTAAATTACTATTTTTAAAATATTATTTTTTAATTAATGTGATGGGTTAATTTATAAACAATATTTTTCCTAAACTTTAGTCTTGTTTCAAGCACTAATCCAATTTGCAATTTTCATTCAGCTAAACTAAATTCCGCTAATTCTGCTAGACTGCAAAGAGGATTTAGAATGGCAGGACATTACAAAAACACAGCATTCTTCTTTGGTTAAAAACTACAAGCCCATATATGTAACAATGTCTAAATAGTCTGCTTAAAAGCAATTCCACTTTAACACTAAGTCGACTTCAACAGGCTTCAAGAAAGTCTTATGACTTTTAAAGAACAGGATAAAATGATAGATAAAAGTAATTTTTCCCATCAAACACTCAGATGTACCACAAATCTGAGATGAAATAAAGACGGAAAAACAAACTGTGGCTCTTTGGCCCATAATACACAAAAGAAAGTGAATGTCTAGGTATCTGCAAGTACCAAAGACTTCCTATTTGGGGCCATTTCTATTAGACCTTCCTCTAAGGAGTTACTTCCAGAATCCACAAAGTCCTATTTTTCAAATTAATTCCCCAATAACAAAACTAATTAGGTAGAACAGAACCACCAGCTGACCCAAAGCCAAGTTCTCCTTTCCTTAGAAAGTATCAACGTAGAAGAGGGGCCCTGAAATACAGGACCAGTCCAAACTCCAACATATCCAAGACAAAAACCAAGGTACTGAAGAAGCTAAAAGGTCTGGTACCTGGAGATTCATTCACTATTATAAAATACGCTTATCGTCCCTGATCTGGAGACTGCCTCGAACAGTAGCGCCCTTATAACCAACTTCTTTCATTTAAAGAAAATATAAACCTATGATAGCAGCAAAGTATCAGCACAGTAGTGTTGCCTCTACCAGGGCATCAGAATCACTGCAGTTCCTAAATAAAACGTGGATTTCGAGTACCCGAAGTCCAGGGCCCTAGAGCGACACGTATAGAGGAAGGGTCAAAGAAACTTGGAGCGGCGGGGAAGAGTGCCTCTAGGGAATAAGGCGAAAGGCCGAAGAGGCTGTAAGCAAGCCGGAATGGAGAAGCTCGCCGGCGGCCGAGGGGTCCCCGGGTCTTTAGGCGACTTGGGGAGTAGGCCGGAAGGCTGGCCCGGCGTTGGGGGGAGGCGGGCAGGGACCACACCTCCCGGCCAACACAGCAAGCAAACGCCGGGGCCCG
>NW_011494956.1:17089841-17090730 GCF_000754665.1 Bison bison bison | reverse complement strand
GCCTTCAGGCCGCGGGTCCCCGGGAGGCGGCCCTGGCCCGGCGGCCCCGGTCCCGCCGTCCCGCGCATGGCCACCGCCGCCGCCGCTGAAGAGAAGCGTGGGCCGCCCGCTGCGCCGCCGCCGCCCACCCCCGGCCCCGAGCCCCTCACAGCCCCGAGCCGGGGGCGGCCGCCCAGCTCATCGCGCCGCCGGCCCGTGGCAGCCGGCCGCCGCTTCAGACCGCCGGAGCGCGCCGCCGCCGCCGCCGCCGCCTCCTCCTCCTCGGCGGCATCGTCCGCTGCGGGGAGCGGGTCGCGGTAGCGCGCGCGCGCGCCGCCGCCGCCGCCCTGAGAGCGCGCACGCACGCACCGCCTCCTCTGTGCGGACCCCGAACCTCGCGAGGAGCCCTTTGCTTTTCGAGTAGCATTGCTGGCCTAGGACTCTCCGGTCACCCTCTAAAGGAGCCAGCCGTCGTCCCACGTTGTTACCAGCCTGATGTTTGCTTGCCTATTGTCTGTAACACACACACACCCGCCCAGGATGGAGGGTCGTGGCAGGCAGGCCCAGGCCGCGCCTGCAGCAGACCGGGCTCCCAAATCCAGGGAATTGCGTGGATGCAGCCGCGAATTGCAAAAGAGAAACATGCTTTTCGTTTGGAGAGAAGATGGAGACAAATAGAAATCACCTTTTATCCTACCAACAGAGGTCAACATTAACATTTCTGTGTCTGTCTTCATGGGTATATACTATATACTTTTATTTTCCGAGATCTTGTTCAGCAAACTTTTTAACCTTATTTCTACATGTGACAAATTTTTATTTTTTATAATCGTTCTGCATCTCTATAATCAACGTGCATTTGGGGTCGTTAATATATGGTCCATGCTGGACTTTGACAGCTCTCCGCCCG
>NW_011494956.1:17087709-17089534 GCF_000754665.1 Bison bison bison | reverse complement strand
GTGTTCTGCGTGTAGGCTTGAGCATACACAGAAGTGATAGGGACATCTCAATTGTTTAGGGAGTCCCTGTCCGTCAAAGAGGTTAAGAATCACAGATACACCTGGTCTCTTTTTAAAGGCGATCCAGCGAGCTGGTGCACCTTGTGATGTACTGACATGTCGCAGTGAAATCTGCTCCACATGCTGCCTCTCTTCTGGAGGCTTCCAAGCATACATGCCGGTCTGGGTCACCTAGTCCTTGTAGGCAGGTCTCTGCCTTGACCCCTCATGCTTCCCACCAGGCCTGTGCCCCTAACAAACAGCTGCTCCCTGCCAGGCCCAGCTTCAATGAGCAGTTGCTGCACCAGTGGTGACCCCTGAGAAGCTGCTATTTTTATCCTCTGGGGAGGGTGGGGGAAGTCCTGGAACTTGGTATTCTTCTCTATGGAGAGGGATGGATTCCAATTAAACTGGCCTTGATAAAGGGTTTCCCAGATGGCCCTAGTGGTAAAGAACCCACCTACCAATGCAGGAGATGGGCGAGACATAGGTTCAATTCCTGGGTTGGGAAGGTCCCCTGGAAGAGGGCATGGCAACTCCCTCCAATACTCTTTCCTGGAGAATCCCATGGACAGAGGAGCTGTGCAGGCTACAGTCCATGGAGTCGCACAGAGTTGGGCACCACTCAAGTGACTTTAGCACGCACGTACACGCGTGGCCTCAATTTGTCGAGCCTCAGCTCCCCAGCACAGAATACTGTGCCCGAGGAGGCTGGGCAGAGGGTGGGGGTTGAGGAAGAGCGCTCCACCAGGAAACAATAAAGCCACAAAGGTCAGAAAAAATACTTCTCTTGGGGCAGCCACCGCTACCTGTTAAGGCACCAGGGCTGTGTCAAGAATGGTTTGGGGCTGGGAATGTTTTGTGTGAACAGGCTCTCAAATCAGATAGGCAAAGTTTTCTTAAAGGATGGCGTCTTCCCAGCATTTTTGAAAATGATTCACAGTCCCCAAGTAAGGAAGCTCCAGTTCTCAAAACAGACTCCTCTTATCAGTGACTTCTTGAGGTAGGGTGTGATGTAAACAAAGCACAGAACTCTCTGGCAGTCAGGCTTGGTTGGATTCTGGTACTTGACCTTGGGAAAATTACTTAAATTCGCTGAGCCTCTGGTTTCCTCATTCATAAAATAGAAGTGATAATGCCACACTCACAGGGCTTTTACACGATTTAATTGGCCAAGATGTCAATAAAACACTTAAGCAGACACTGGAGTCGGTGGGTGTCACATCCATTGTTAGTGTTATTATAATTAATCTCTTTGCTCTAATGACCACTTCCTGGAAAGTTTCATCAACAGTTACCTTCAGCTATTCAAACCAGGGATCCTCAAGACCATTCAGTGTAACACCACACCTACCCCAGAGCCAAGTTCGAGACATTAATGCCAGGCATCACGCTTGGCCCTAGGACACCAGGGTGAGAAGGAGCTTCCTTGAGGATGTATTAGGTTGATGCAAAAGTAGTTGTGGTTTTGGATGGTGAATTTTAAATCATTATTACTAGACTCAAGCATAGCTTTATTAATCAAAACAGGAACCATCACAATCAACACATTATTGCCAATGAGAAATAAGTTTTTTATTCCTCAGTTCAGTTCGGTTCAGTCAGTTGTGTCCAACTCTTTGCAACCCCATGAACCGAAGCACGCCAGGCCTCCCTGTCCATCACCAACTCCCAGAGTTCACTCAAAGCCATGTCCATTTAGTCAGTGATGCCATCTAACCATCTCATCCTCTGTCGTCCCCTTCTCCTCCTGCCCTCAATCTTTCTCAGCATCAGGGTCTTTTCC
>NW_011494956.1:17067150-17087478 GCF_000754665.1 Bison bison bison | reverse complement strand
TCCAACACCACAGTTCAAAAGCATCAATTCTTTGGCACTCAGCTTTCTTTATAGTCCAACTCTCACATCCATACATGACCACTGGAAAAACCATAGCCTTGACTAGACGGACCTTTGTTGGCAAAGTAATGTCTCTGCTTTTCAATATGCTATCTAGGTTGGTCATAACTTGCCTTCGAAGGAGTAAGCATCTTTTAACTTCATGACTACAATCACCATCCGCAGTGATTTTGGAGCCCAAAATAATAAATTCCGCCACTGTTTCCATTGTTTCCCCATCTATGTGCCATGAAGTAATGGGACTGGATGCCGTGATCTTAATTTTCTGAATGTTGAGCTTTAAGCCAACTTTTTCACTGTCTTCTTTCACTTTCATCAAGAGGCTCTTTAGTTCTTCTTCACTTTCTGCCATAAGGGTGGTGTCATCTGCATATCTGAGGTTATTGATATTTCTCCTGGCAATCTTGATTCCAGCTTGTGCTTCCTCCAGCCCAGCGTTTCTCATGATGTACTCTTCATATAAGTTAAATAAGTAGGGTGACAGTATACAACCTTGATGTACTCCTTTTTCTATTTGGAACCATTCTGTTGTACCATGTCCAGTTCTAACTGTTGCTTCCTGACCTGCATACAGGTTTCTCAAGAGGCAGGTCAGGTGGTCTGGTATGGCCATCGCTTTCAGAATTTTCCACAGTTTATTATGATCCACACAGTCAAAGGCTTTGGCATAATCAATAAAGCAGAAATAGATGTTTTTCTGAAACTCTCTTGCTTTTTCGATGATCCATCGGATGTTGGCAATTTGATCTCTTGAAATGGCAACCCACTCCAGTGTTCTTGCCTTGAGAATCCCAGGGACGCGGGAGCCTGGTGGGCTGCTGTCTATGGGGTCGCACAGAGTTGGACACGACTGAAGCAATTTAGCAGCAGCAGCAGCAGCAGTGTAAAAAATCTGTGCTTCAGGATTCGATGAACTCTTGCAAAGCATTTTCTGCCTCATACTGGTTGTGGAAGCATTTTTCCTGCAAAAAGTTTCTGAGTTTCTTTAAGAAGTGGTAGTCAGATGACAAGAGGTCAGATGAATATGGCAGATGAGGCAAAACTTCACAGCCCAGTTTGTTCAACTTTTGAAGTGTTGGCTGTGCAACACGTGGTTGGGTGTTGTCCTGGCAAAGAATTGGGCCCTTTCTTTTGACCAATATCAGTTGCAGGCATTGCAGTTTTTGGTACATCACATCGATTTGCTGGGCATATTTCTCAGATGTAATGGTTTCACCAGGATTCAGAAAGCTGTAGTGGGTCAGATATGGGCAGCAGACCACCAAACAGTGACCATGACCTTTTCTCAGTGCAAATTAGGCTTTGGGAAGTACTCTGGAGCTTCGTCTCAATCCAGCCACTGAGCTGGTATAACTGGTTGTCATATAAAATCCACTTTTCATCACATATCACAATCCAACTGAGAAATGGTTCATTGTTGTTGAATAGGATAAGAGAAAACAACACTTCAAAACAATGATTTTTTTGGGGGGCAGGGGGTCAGCTCCTGAGGTACCCACTTATGGAGCTTTTTCAGCTTTCCAATTTGCTTCTAATGCCAAATAACCATAGAATGGTCGACATTGAGTTTTCAGCAACTTCTTTGTAGTTGTAAGAGTATCAGCTTCCATGATGGCTCTCAATTAGTCTTTGTCAACTTTGGATGGCTGGTCAATCTCAAGGCTCTCGTCTCCTTTGCAAAACTTCCTGAACCACTGTACTGTAAGTTCATTAACAGTTCCTAGGCCAAATGCATTGTTGATGTTGTGAGTTGTCTCCACTGCCTTATGACACATTTTGCACTTTAATGAAAAAAAGCAGTCAAGTTTGCTTTTTGTTTAACATCATTTTTATAATCTAAAATAAATATTAAATAAACAGCAAGTGATGTCATTATCAAAAAACATAAAATGAGAAATGCACATTAAAATGTTGTATCACATAGCCCACATTTATTTAAGAATGTGTTCCAGTATCAAATGGCAAATTCAACAATGCAAAACCCCAATTACTTTTGCACCAACCTAATATGATAAACATTTATTACACATTTTCATCAGCGCAAGGAAGAAAAAGCTAGTGGTTGTCAAAGTGTGGTTCCTAAACCAGTAGTTTCCATTTGGGACCTAGGGAAAGTGCTCATCCCTCCGCCCCACCCCAAACTAACTGAAGAAACAACTTCAGAGGGTAGCAACACAGAAGGAAGTGGTATATACATCTCATCAGCAGCTGGGAGCGCTGCTCTGTCCTACTGTGGAGCAGTTGGCTTCTTAAACCTTCTCCCTCCATTTTGGTGTGAATAAGTCACGTGGCACTGAGGTCCTCAGAAGGAAATACGAACATCCTCCTTGACACAAAAGTCATCACCTCTCTCCATCACCTCCCAGTTTGGTGTATGTTCTTAGAGCGCTTTCTCTAGACACTTAGCTACATATATTAGACACACAACTATATGTGTGTGTGATTTCTTTCAGTTTTACAGAAATGGAGTATTGTTGACACTATTTGCTTTTTTCCCTGCTCAAGATGGACTGAGGTCTTGAGGGTGCTTGCTTGACAGGACACAGAAGCATTTTAGTTGCAGTGGTTGTCGTTGTTCAGTTGCCCATTTGTGTCTGACTCTTTGTGACCCTGTGGGCTGCAGCATGCCAGGCCTCTGTGTCCCTCACCATCTGCAGGAGTTTGCCCAAGTTCATGTCCATTGCATTGGTGATGCCATCCATGAATGCAATCTAGCATGCGATGGACCATGCTAGATTTCGTAGCTCTGGTGATGGACCATATATCCTTTTATGTGCAACTCTGTGCACATATTCGGAAGGGAAGAGTCTCAGAAGTGGATGTGCTGAGTTAAAGGAGAGTTACCTTTTATTGTTGATAGATTCCACTGAATTGCCCTCCAAAAGGCTTTATCAGGGTATACTTCCACCAGTAGCATAAATGAAAGAGAAAACACAATATGTCAGTTTTTTTTTTAAATGAGTTTATTCAAGATCAACAAAGAATTTTTATAATTTATTTATTAGTTTGTTTCTTTTTGGCTTCCTGGGTCTTTGTCACTTTGCAATGGCTTTCTGTAGTTGCGGGGAGCAGGTGCCACTCTTCCTTGTGCCATGCGGGCTTCTCATTGCGGTGGCTTCTCTTGTGGAGCACAGTCTCAAGGCACATGAGCCCCAGTAGTTGCAACATGCAGGCTCAGTACTTGTGGTGCACCGGCTGAGCTGCCCTGAGGCACGTGGAATCTCCCCCGATCACGGATTAAACCTGTATCCCCTGCACTGGCAGGCCAGTTCTTATCCACTGTGCCATCAGGGAAGTCCTGTTTTGCTTTTGACAGGCTGGTGAAAGAAAAAATAACTCCTTTACTCTGGGTTTCCCTCATTACCAGTGAGGCTGAGCATCATCTCATAGGTATTTGTTGACCATTCAGTTTACAGCTTTGGCCTGTTTTTCTAGTGGGTGATTTTCCTTTTTTTTGTTGACTTGTACATATTTTCTTTTACTGTATCCCTTGTCATTTAAATTTGCTTATGATGTCTTTTACTTGATTTAAATTTTTTATTTTTAATTTTAGATAACTCTCACAATGTATTCTTTTATGGCTTCTACTTTTGTGTCTTGCTTAAGAAAAACCCCACAATGAATAATTTTTGTGTATTTTTTTATGCTTTTGTACCCGCAAAAGAGTTAGACCCTTAATCCATCTGTATTAGGGTTCTCCAGAGAACCAGAACCAATAGGATATAAATAGCAATAAATAAGTAAATATATATATCAGTTCAGTTCAATCAGTTCAGTCACTCAGTCATGTCTGATTCTTTGTGACCCCATGAATTGTGGCACGCCAGGCCTCCCTGTCCATCACCAACTCCTGGAGTTTACCCAAACTCATGTCCATCAAGTCGATGATGCCATCCAGCTGTCTCATCCTCTGTCATCCCCTTCTCCTCCTGCCCCCAATCCCTCCCACCATCAGAGTCTTTTTCATTGAGTCAACTCTTCGCATGAGGTGGCCAAAGTATTGGAGTTTCAGCTTCAGCATCAGTCCTTCCAATGACCACCCAGGACTGATCTCCTTTAGGATGGACTGGTTGGATCTCCTTGCAGTCCAAGGGACTCAAGAGTTTTCTCCAGCACCACAGTTCAAAAGCATCAATTGTTCAGCGCTCAGCCTTCTTCACAGTCCAACTCTCACATCCATACATGACCACTGGAAAAACCATAGCCTTGACTAGACAGACCTTTGTTGGCAAAGTAATGTCTCTGCTTTTGAATATGCTATCTAGGTTGGTCATAAGTTTCCTTCCAAGGAGTAAGCATCTTTTAATTTCATGGCTGCAATCACCATCTGCAGTGATTTTAGAGCCCCCCAAAATTATATATATATAGAGAGAGAGAGAGAAAGAGAGAGGGGAGAGATAAGAGGAGATTTATTTTGGGAATTGGTTCACATGATTATGGAGGCTCAGAAGTACCAGGATCTGCTCTCTGCAAGCTGGTGACCCAAGAAAGCCTGCAGTGAAATTCACTCTGAATCCAAAGGCCCAAGAAAGGAGTGGGGCAATAGTGTAATTTAAATCCCAGGCTAAAGCCTGAGAACCAGGAGAGCTAAACAGTCAGAAAGGCAGAAGAAGATGGGGAATTCATCCTTCCTCCACCTTTCTGTTCCTTTCCAGTCCTAACTGAATTGGATGATGGAACCCTCATTGATGAAGGTGATCTTCTTTACTCAATCTACAGATTCAGATACTAATCTCTTCCAGAGACACCCCCACAGACATATCCAGAAATAATATGTGGTCAGCTATCTGAGCATCCCTTATCCTAGTAGAGTTGACACATAAAATTGACCATCACAAGTCCACTCCTTGTAAGCTTGACACCCCTATACATCTCCTTAAACTATATTTAATCTCTAAATACAAACAATAATGAGATCATAAATCTGCCAACATGATAAAACTATTCTACATGCAACTGAAAACACACTCATTTCTTCCCCAGAAGTGGAAATAAAATCCTTCAGTGATGTTTATTCTTCTCATGATAACCTATGATTCAAATACTGTGATGTAAATTAATAATACTGGCCACCTGATGCAAATTGCTGACTCATTTGAAAAGACCCTGATACAGGGAAAGATTGAGGGCAGGAGGAGAAGGGGACAGAGAATTAGATGATTGGATGGCATCATCGACTCAATGGCGATGAGTTTGAGTAAACTCCGGGAGTTGGTGATGGACAGGGAGGCCTGGCGTGCTGCGGTTCATGGGGTCACAAAGAGTGGGAGCGACTGAACTGACTGACTGACTGATGTAAAGTTAATACAGTAAGTCCTCTACATATGAACCTTCAAGTTGTGAACTTTCAAAGATGCAAATGTGCAGGTGCCAGCAAGGAACCAGAAGCTGTGCCATCAACGTCAGGTGTGAGTGAAATTGCAGCTTGCCGTCCAGCTCCTACGGTTGAAGACTGTTCAGCTCTACCATCTCCTACCTCCTCTCCCTCCTCCCGTCAGTAACTCTTCTTGCCTGTTCACTCGATGCCTGTCCTTGGATGCCAATTGTTGTACTGTACTGTTGCACTTTTCCAGGTACTGTACTGTAAGATTAAAATTGTTTTCTTTATTTTTTGTGTGTTTTTTTAAATATATTATTTGTGTGAAAAGTATTACAAACCTATTACAGTACAGTACTATATAACCGGTTGTGTTAGTTGGGTATTTGTTGGCTAACTTTGTTGGACTTATGAACAAATTGGACTTACAAATGCACTCTTAGAATGGAACTCATTCATAGGTTGGGAACTTATTGCATATCTTATGTTACATGATGAAGGGAATACAAGTGGAAAGAAAACAAAGATATCTGTGTAATATATGCATATATACATATATTATATGTATATTATACATAACAAAATAAAATCTTTTCATAATAAAGTAGGCATCTGGGATAAATGGTTTCTATATGGAAAAATTAAATGTAACAAAATTTGTGATAATTATAGCCCTCATTTCTATAGCTGGTCCCATGACTGTAGCTGGGCATTTATAACTACCTTCTTCTACTGCCCATTCTGTGTTCCTTTTGCCTTCTGCCAACACCTCAGCTGGTCATGGTTCTTTATCTGGTAGGGGGACCCAAACCTTCACTCCTCAAGGACTGGCCATTACTAAGCCAGCCTGAGTTGTCAGTTGGGTTGGATTGGGCCGTCACAGTCTTCCATTGCCCCTGTTCACAGGGCAAAGTAGGCTAAGGGGACCCTCGGGGATCTACTGTATTCTGGTATTCTTCCTTACCTGTCTTCTGTTTCCGTTATTGCTTTGAAAAGTCAGTTGTAACTCTCACTGCCACTTTAACACATTATCTGTCTTTTCTTTATGGCCGTTTAAGAGCTTTTTAAAGTGGTGTTCCAGTTTCAGGGTGTGTGTGCTTGCTAAGTCACTTCAGTCGTGTCAGACTCTTTATGACCCTGTGGACTGTAGTCCACCAGGCTCCTGTGTCCATGGGATTCTCCAGGCAAGAATACTGGAGTGGGTTACTATTCCCTCATCCAGGGGATCTTTCTGACCCAGGGATCGAATCCACATCTCTTTTGTCTCCTGTATTGGCAGGTGGGGTCTTTACCACTAACGCCACCTCGGAAGCCCACAGTTTCACTAGGATACATGTATATGTGGATATCTTTCCATTTATCTTGCTTGAAATTTATTGTGATTCTTGAATCTACTGTCCTTAAAAAATCCCAGGAAATCCTCAGCTCCATTTCCTTTGTCATTCCTAGATGGATAGATATTAATAGATAAATATATATTTTTTCTGAATCATTTGAGAATACGTTGGAAACATCATACCCCTTTACCCTTAAGTCCTTCATTGTGCATTTCCTAACAAGAATATTCTCTTATATAGCCATGGAGAAGGCAATGGCACCCCACTCCAGTATTCTTGCCTGGAGGATCCCATGGACAGAGGAGCCTGGTGGGCTACAGTCCATGGGGTCTCGAAGAGTCAGACACGACTGAGCGACTTCACTTTCCCTTTTCACTTTCATGCATTGGAGAAGGAAATGGCAACCCACTCCAGTGTTCTTGCCTGGAGAATCCCAGGGTCGGGGGAGCCTGGTGGGCTGCCGTCTATGGGGTCGTACAGAGTCGGACATGACTGACGTGACTTAGCAGCAGTAGCAGTAGCAGTACAGTTTTCAAAATACAGACACTAAGCATTTGTACAGTGTTATTTTCTAATCCACAGTCCATATTTAAACTTTGTCAACTGTCTCAACAAAATCTTTATAACTGTTTTTCCTGGTCTAGGATCCAATCCAGAATCACATGTTGCATTCACTTGTCATAACTTTTTGGTATCCTTAATCTGAAATGTTTCTCAACTTTTCTTTTGCCTGAATTTCTTGTATTTTAATGTTCCTCAATTGGGGTTGCCTGCTATTTCCTCATGATTAGATGCAGGTTACACATTTTTGGCAGGAATATCAGTGAAATAATATATTCTCTGTACATCATATCAGAAGGCACATGATATTGGTTTATTGACTATTTCACTATTCTTTTTGCCTCTTCTGGGTCTTTATTGCTGGATAGGCTTTTTTACCTGGTTGCAGAGAGCAGGGGCTAGTCTCTAGTTGCGGTGAGAGGTCTTCTCATCGTGGTGGCTTCTCTTGTTGCAGAGCCTTGGATCTAGGGTTCTCTGCCATCAGTAGTTGAGGCTCCGTGGATCTAGAGCACAAGCTCAATAGTTGTGATGCACGAGCTTAGTTGCTCCACGGCACATGGCATTTTCCCTGACCAGAGATCAAACCAGTGTCTTCTGCATTGGCAGGTGGATTCTTTACCACTAAACCACCAGGGAAGCCCAACTGTTCCACTCTCAATTGTTATAACCAATTTTATTAGGAAACAGAACCTGTTATAATCAATTGTATTAGTCAGAAACAGAACCAATGAGAAATAAATATAACATATAAACAGTATATATATATACATACACACATATATATACATATTAACTTTTATCACTTGGTTAATATATTGTTTGATACATTTCCTTTTTTGTAAAGTTACTATTTTTTCCTTTGTTATTAGTAAGAAATTTGGAGGAGACACTTTGAGATTGTGTAAACCTCTAGCTCTTCATCAAGTATTTATTCACTAGTTTGATCACCCTGCCAATGATTGATGACTTTCTAACTTTATTATACCTTCCTTATTTAGTTGGCATTCAGCCCTAATGGAGACCTTTCCCTTGTCTCTTATTTATTTTTAAATTTTATTTATATCAGTGTGGGTTCATATATCTGATGAGACTTGAGATTTGGCCAATGAAAGCCCATTCAGTTGGTGCCTTTGTCTTTTGGCATGTCTCCAGCATCAGTTGAGCTTTTTTTTTTTTTTTTTTACTTTTTGGAACAACAAAATATTTTTATCTCCTCTTGTACTTTTCTGTCCTCATCCTGAAGTCAGTCCATTTTGCTTAGGAGCCCCAGTTCCTTTTGTGGAGAATGATATTCAGAAACCAAAATTGGGGAGCTAGGTATGCTTATTGCTACTGAGGTATAATTGGTTCTAGGCCCTCTGAGGAGGCAGAGTAAGGAAATAAGCATGTTTATGTATGTGTGTATGCATGCAAAAAATCTGTAAATCTACAAATTTGTATCAATACCTCTGATTCTATTCTTATACAATTCCTTCCTCATCCTTTATTTGTAACTCCCTTCTCTGACACTGGGCTTCCCTGGTGGCTCAGATGATAAAGAATCTTCCCGAAATGCAGGAGACCTGGGTTCGATCCCTGGGTCAGTAAGATCCCCTGGAGAAGGGCATGGCAACCCACTCCAGTATTCTTGCCTGGAGAATTCCATGGAGCCTGGTGGGCAACAGTCCATGGGGTTTCAAAGAGGGACATGACAGAGTGACTAAGGCTGCTCTGACAGTAAGTATCCTGATTCCCATTAACTGCAATGTATCTGTTTATTTGTTCAGTCCTTCCACAGGTAAGCAAACTCTTGGCCCTGCTTGCTAAAAGCTTAGCCCCAGAAACACCAATCTCCACCCTGACTCCTCACTCCCCAGACATGCCAGCCAAGGCTCTGCCTCCATGAAGGGATAGGAGGGGAGGTCATGGGCTGGGCCCATGATATGCCATCTCTTACCTCTTGGGTATACTGGCCAGAATGTCTATCTCTAATTCCCTTTTTATCTGTGTCTGTGTCTGTTTCAGTTCATCTTTTTCATTTAAAAATTACCATAAATTTGATTTTAATTTACAAAGTCTCAAATGATTGCTTTTCTACTACAGCCAGTCCTTGTTTTTTTGTTTAATAATAATATAACAATAATAAAAGAACATCTAGCATCTATTGAGCACTTATTATTAGCTGCTTAACCAAGTGAGTGTTTTGACATGGATTATCTCATTTAATTTTCACAATAATCCTATGACATTGCATGCATGCTCAACAGCTCAGTTGTGTCCGACTCTTTGCAACCCCATGGATTGTAACCACGTTCCTCTGTCCATGGGGATTTTCAGGCAAGAATATTGGAGTGGGGTGCCATTTCCTTTTCCAGGGTATCTTCCCAACCCAGGAATGGAATCCATGTCTCTTGTGTCTCCTGCATTGGCAGGTGGATTCTTTACCAATGTGCCACCTGGGAATCCCTCCTATGACATTGGTATTTCATAGATTAGGAGATTGAGGCACAAATTAAGTACTTTGGCCAATGCTATCTACACACCTAGAAAGTGATAGAGCTAGGAAATGATTTCAGGTAGTTTGATTCCTGATCTCATGTGCTTAGCCATTCTGAAGCAACTGCTCATCTGCATTTAAGCTCTTCTCTTTGCTCCCAGTCTCTCCCCGACATCAGTCTTTCTTCTTGTTGAGTTTTCTGCTTTCTTTTAGGGTACTGGCTTTCCTCAGATAACTCCTGACTCTTGACAGCTTTCTCTTCCTTGGGCTTGTAAACCCGTGTTTTTGAGGCCCAGGTTCTGGGGAGGAGAGCGTGCCTCTGCCGAGAGTATCTTTTGCTATGAGGTCTCCATGAATGTCACCTGCTGCCTAGACATCACTCTGCCTCTTTGGCTCCAGTGTTAACCCCTGCTCAGCACAAGAGGAGCTGACAGAACTTTCCACCAACCCTGTTGCTTCAGATGAAATATCCTTGTGGATACTGACCCAAAGAGTTTCCCATTCCTTGGGTCCATTGACCCTGAACTTTGATCTGTTGACCAACCATTCCCACCCCCAAAACAGGATTTTTCTGATTTTTCACTGTAGTTTTCTCTAATCTTGTTTCTCTTGATTTGGTACCATCCGCTTTCTTTTTTCTTACTTACTTAATTATTTATTTTTGACTGTGCTGAGTCTTCGTTGCTGCATGTGGGCTTTCTCTAGAGGCAGAGAGTGGGGGCCGCTCTTTGTTGTGGTACCCAGGCTTCTCATTGTGGTGGCTTCTTTTCTTGCCAGGCAGCGGCTCTAGGCAGGCTTCAGTAGTTGCTACACACAGGCTCAGTATTTGCCACACAGCATGTGAAATCTTCCAGGAGCAGAGATCAAACTCACGTCCCTGCATTGGCAGGTGGATTCTTAACCACAGGACCATCAGGGAAGCCTGATAACATCTGCTTTCTGTCTTTGCTCAAATTTCTCAATTTTTCTGATCCATGTAAAAGATATCAGTATTTCCAGATAACAGAACTACCATAAGTGAAACTTAAAAGTGAAAAACAAGTTGAGGAAAAATCTTTACAGTTCTGATCCCAGGTAGAGGACTGACACATATACCTACAATTCAACAAAAGCAGATAAAGAAATGGATAATTCAAAGAAAAACAGAAATAGTTTGGAAGTATATTAAAATGCTTAAACTCAATCATAAATAAGAAAAATGCCAGTTAAAACTACACTGAGATACTATATTTTAACTTGTTAGATTAATTAGTCTTTACCAGTTTGATAGCATTCTGCTGTTCACCGCATGGGGAAACAGACTCTCTAATCATGGTTGATGGGAAAGAAAATCACAAGTCTCCAAGGCAGACATTTTAACTGCTGTGTATCAAGTTTACAAATGCACACATTCTTTGACAAGCTAGTTGTTGTTGTTCGGTCACTTAAGTTCTGTCTGACTCTTTGTAATGCCATGAACTGCAACATGCCAGGCTCCTCTGTCTTCACTATCTCCCAGAGTTTGCTCACACTCATGCCCATTAAGTTGGTGATGCCATCCAACCATCTCATCCTCTGTCATCCCCTTCCCCTGCTGCCCTCAATCTTTCCTAGCACCAGGGTCTTTTCCAATGAGTTGGCTGTTCGTATTATGTAGCCGAAGTATTGGAGCTTCAGCTTCAGCATCAGTCCTTCCAGTTAATATTCAGTGTTGATTTCCTTTAGGATGCACTGGTTTGATCTCCTTGCAGTACAAGGGACTCTCAAGAGTCTTCTCCAGCACCACAGTTCAAAACCATCAGTTGTTTGGCACCCAGCCTTCTTGATGGTCCAACTTTTACATCCATACATGACTACTGGAAAAATCATAGCTTTGATTATATGGAATTTTTCAGCCAAATGATGTCTCTGCTTTTTAATATGTTGTCTAAGTTTGTCACAGCTTTTCTTCTAAGGAGCAAGCATCTTTTAATTTCATGGCTGCAGTCACCATCTGCAGTGATTATGGAGCCCAAGAAAATAAAGTCTGTCACTGTTTCCACTTTTCCCCCTTCTATTTGCCATGAAGTGATGGGACTAGATGCCATGATCTTAGTTTTTTGAATGTTGAATTTTAAGCCAGCTTTTTTACTCTCCTCTTTCACTTTCATCAAAAGACTTTTTAGTTCTTCTTCACTTTCTGCCATACGGGTGATATCATCTGCATATCTGAGGTTGTTGATATTTCTCCTGACAATCTTGATTCCAGCTTGTGATTCATCCAGCCCAGGATTTTACATGATGCATATAAATTAAATAAGCAGAGTGACAATGTACAGACTTGACATACTCCTTTCCCAATTTTGAACCAGTCCATTGTGCCATGTCCAGTTCTAACTGTTGCTTCTTGACCTGCCTACAGGTTTCTCAGGAGGCAGGTAAGGTGGTCTGGTATTCCCATCTCTTGAAGAATTTTCCACAGTTTCTTGTGATCCACACAGTCAAAAGCTTTAGTGTAGTAAGTGAAGCAAAAGTAGATGCTTTTTGGAATTCTCTTAGTTTTTCTATGATCCAGCATTTGTTGGCAATTTGATCTCTGGTTCCTCTGCCTTTTCTAAATCCAGCTTGTACATATGGAATTTCTTTCACATGCTGTTGAAGCCTAGCTTGAAGAATTCTGAGCATTACCCTGCTACCTTGTGAAATGAGCATGATTGTATAGTAGAGCATTCTTTGGCATTACGCTCCTTTGGGATTGGAATGAAAACTGACCTTTTCCAGTCCCATGGCCACTGCTGAGTTTTCCAAATTTGCTGGCATATTGAGTGCAGCACTTTAGCAGCAGCATCCTTAAGGATTTTCAGTAGCTCAGCTGGAATTCCATCATCTCCACTAGCTTTTTCTTTTTTTTTTTTTAGTTTTTTTTTTTTTTTTTTTTAGCTTTTTCTGTAGTAATACTTCCTAAGGCCCACTCAGCTTCATACTCCAGCATGTCTGGATCTAGGTGAGTGACCACACCATCGTGGTTATCTGGGTCATTAAGACCTTATTTGTATAGTTCTGTGTATTTTGCCACCTCTTCTTAATCTCTTCTGCATCTGTTAGGTCCCTACCATTTCTATCCTTTATTGTGTCCATCTTTCCATGAAATATTCCCTTGATATCTCATATTTTCTTGAAGAGATCTCTAGTCCTTCCCATTCTTTGTTTTCCTCTATTTCTTTGCATTGTTCACTTAAGAAGGCTTTCTTACCTCTGTTTGCTTTTCTTTGGAACTGCTGCTGCTGCTGCTAAGTCGCTTCAGTCGTGTCCGACTCTGCGCGACCCCATAGGTGGCAGCCCAACAGGCTCCTCTGTCCCAGGGATTCTCCAGGCAAGAACACTGGAGTTGGCTGCCACTTCTTTCTCCAATGCATGAAAGTGAAAAGTGAAAGTGAAGTCGCTCAGTCGTGTCTGACTCTGTGCGACCCCATGGACTGCAGCCTACCAGGCTCTTCCGTCCATGAGATTTTCCAGGAAAGAGTACTGGAGTGGGGTGCCATTGCTTTCTCTTTCTTTGGAACTACTTATACCTAAAGATGCTTTGAACTGTGGTGTTGGAGAAGACTCTTGAAGGTCCCTTGGACTGCAAGGAGATCCAACCAGTCCATTCTGAAGGAGATCAGCCCTGGGATTTCTTTGGAAGGAATGATGCTAAAGCTGAAACTCTAGTACTTTGGCCACCTCATGCGAAGAGTTGACTCATTGGAAAAGACTCTGATGCTGGGAGGGATTGGGGGCAAGAGGAGAAGGGGACAACAGAGGATGAGATGGCTGGATGGCATCACTGACTCAATGGATGTGAGTCTGAGTGAACTCCAGGAGTTGGTGATGGACAGGGAGGCCTGGCGTGCTGTGATTCATGGGGTCGCAAAGAGTCGGACACGACTGAGCGACTGGTCTGATCTGATCTGATACCTAAAGATATATTTGCACACTTAGGAAGTAATATGTGCCAAAGTTGTTCACTGCATTATTTCATAAGGGCGAACAATTAGGAAACATGTTCATTAACAAGGCAGTGGTTCAATAGGCTATGGTGGGTCCCCATGGTTACGTGGGTATAAAGAAAAATGCGAAGGCTGTTTATCTATGTATATGAGTAAGACCAGATGCAGAGCAATATGTGGAGTATGCTACTATTTGTACAAAAAAAGGGCAATGGAATATAATTTATATGCTTGTATATGCATAATATAGATCTGGGAGGTTACACACATACCGCCACCACCGTCACCACCACCACACACCACCATATTGATTGCCTGGAGAACAGGAGTAGTGATGGAAGGAAAATTTATTGTACATCCTTTGGTAATTTTTAGAATTTTAAACCAGGTAAACATATTCTCCTTTGCCTTAATAATTTTGTATAATTCTTCCCAAAAAAGAGTGTAATTCAATAATTAGATGCTTATTCTCTGGTGCCATTATGGATTTCCCCCCTTCCCACCCCCTTCTTCTCTACATCTTGTTCCATGACTTTATGAGATTTGGGAATGTGTGAAGGGACAGAAGATATGTGCACCAAGTTACTGCCTTTTTCCATTCTCATCTCTAATTATTACTCTCTAGTGTAGAGTATCGGAGAAGGCAATGGCACCCCACTCCAGTACTCTTGCCTGGAAAATCCCATGGACGGAGAAGCCTGGAAGGCTGCAGTCCATGGGGTCGCTAGGAGTCAGACACAACTGAGCGACTTCACTTTCACTTTTCACTTTCATGCATTGGAGAAGGAAATGGCAACCCACTCCAGTGTTCTTCCCTGGAGAATCCCAGGGACGGGGGAGCCTGGTGGGCTGCTGTCTCTGGGGTCACACAGAGTCGGACACGACTGAAGCAACTGAGCAGCAGCAGCAACAGCAGCAGCAGTGTAGAGTATGTTCAAAAGAGCATAGGCCGGTGTATTATGACTGAGACAGAGAGAGACTGGTTTTAAGGAATTGGTCCTGTAATTGTGGGAGCTGGTAATTCTGAAATTTGTAGGACAGGCCCACATTCTGAAATTTCAGAGAAGAATTGCTATCCAGTCCCTGAGTCCAAAAACTGCAGGTTGGAAACTCAGGCAGAATTTCTATGTTGCCGTCTGGCAGTCAAATTCCCTCTTCATGGAACTGAAGTCGTAAGGCCTTCAGCTGATTAGATTGAGGCCCACCCACATGACGGAAGGTCATCGGCTTTATTACAAGTTCACACAGTCGAATGTTAGTCACATCTAAAGAGTACTTTCACAGCAGCTTCTAGATTGCTGTCTGACCAAAGAGCTGGGCACGACTGCTGGGCCAGGTTAACACATAAAATTAGCTACTGCAGCCGGTCTTCCTGTTCTTATCCCCTTCTCTGCCCGAAGACCTCTGTGATTACTCATTGTTGTTGATGTCACAGCATGTTGTCTCCTGTGCTCTGCCATGTGACAGTCTCCAGGCACCCATGTCACCACAGAAATGGAAGGGTGTCATTTTCACTCAAGTATCAGAATCACTCCATGGTTCTCCCAGCTCCACGCAGAGGGAAGCTCCACTGGGGCTAAGATTTCACTGAAGTAAACTTTCCTTCCCTGTCTTCATTGATTTACTGATGCTGTCTCTAGCCCTTTCACAAATGTAATCATAACAAATAAACAGTGTATTTATGACACGACCTAGTCTGGAAAAATGTCTTATTCTTCTTCTCCTTTTCCTTTTTCTTCTCTTCCTCCTCCTCCTTCTTCTTTTAATGATGCTGTCAGGGGTATCTGCTATGGATTCAATCAGCCAAAGAAAGAAAAGGCATTTCTTCCCCCCATGTTCAAGAGGATCTTTAGCTCATGATAGCTTTAAACAACCTCTTCCAGTGTGCTTAAGGCTTGCCTAGCTCTCCTGAACCCCAAAGAGCTACCAGACCTATTTTCTCAGGAACTTGGTTAAAGAAGCTAAATTGGATGAATCAGGAGTAGAGGTGGGGGCTAGATTAGGGCTTCCAGGGAAGAAGGGATTGGTTGCCAAGAAACGTCACTGAAACAGAGGAGGAGGAGTGTCTCAGGGTTTGTGAGGAGGCTGGATGTCTTGGCCACTGAGAGGTGACCCTGATTGCCACAGGGGCCCTGTAACTGAGTCCTGTTTGTGATGAAGGCCTTGGGAGGCCCATCTTAGTCCTGCCTGGAGCTGTAGGGCTAGTCCAAGCTGAAGTCCAACTCTGTACCACACAGGAGTAACACTAGTGACCCTCATAAGCGTTTACTATGACCAGAGGCTCATCTCTCCCCATTGTTCTGGTCTAGACAAGCCTGGGCTTCTCATATGACCAGAGGGAAGAGGACAGAGCTGCTGAACATGACTAATACAAGACTTCTTGCTGACCATTATAAGTTTGAGAAAAATAAAAGTATACAATCTCATCTTTGCACTTTGAGTACTGTGGAGCAGTCCTTATCTGATAGGGTTTTTAGATCTGGCCTTATTCTACTCAGATTTTTTTTGTTAGATTCTATCCTTTCTCCCTGGAGAAGGAAATGGCAACCCACTCCTCTTTCTTGCCTAGAGAATCCCATGGACAGACTGTTGGACACGACTGAAGCAACTTAGCATGCATGCATGCCTTGGAGTAGGAAATGGCAACCCACTCCAGTGTTCTTGCCTAGAGAATCCCAGGGATAGAGGAGCCTGGTGGGCTGCCATCATTGGGGTTGCACAGAGTTGGACATGACTGAAGCAACTTAGCAGCAACAGCATTTCTCCCAAAGCCCGTGGAGTTTCTTCTTTTACTCAGAAGATCCTCTCTCTTTGGCTTCTGTCTCTCCCCAATTTTATCAGGAAATATACAAGACCCTGAAGGATTATGGAGGTTCCTCATTCTTACTATAGGAAATATAACGGGCAATCAGTTGCTGCTGCTGCTGCTAAGTCGCTTCAGTCGAGTCCGACTCTGTGAGACCCCATAGACGGCAGGCCACCAGGCTCCCCGGTCCCTAGGATTCTCCAGGCAAGAACATTGGAGTGAGTTGCCATTCCCTTCTCCAATGCATGAAAGTGAAAAGTGAAAGTGAAGTCGCTCAGTCGTGTCCGACTCTTAGCGACCCGATGGACTGTAGCCCACCAGGCTCCTCCATCCATGGGATTTTCCAGGCAAGAGTACTGGAGTGGGCTGCCATTGCCTTCCCCGGGCGATCAGTTAGCACTACCTAAAGGCCCTGATTAATGCAGTGCCTGCATTTCCGACAAGTACATGCTTTTCTGCAAGGAAAGCCAGAATTCTGTCCCATGATACATCAGCTTGGTAAGAGGTTTATAGTTGTCCCACCAAACTTTAAATCATAATGGAAAAGACTATTAAAAAGAATGTGCATGTATATGTATAACTGAACCACTTTATTGTACAGCAGAAATTAACACATTGTAAATCAACTATACTTCAATAAATAAACTTTAAAATGTACATTAATGTAATAAATGGTGAGAAGTCCTGGTGAGCTTTACTGAACTCAGTAATTTCCAGACAATTTAATCACAAGATGCTTTCTCACAGTACACCTACTGGCGTCATCAGTTCTACAGACCATGTTTGGGAAACTGGTATAGAGGAAGGACCACAGGCTTGAAATGAAAAGGAACTTTGTCCTGATTCACAGGGTCACCATGCTTCCTCAGAACGACCTCTTCCAATGTGCAAAATGAGATGGATAGACTTGATTGCTTTATACAGACCTGAAACTGAACCTGTCTTTTTATTGAGTCACAGAAAATTGGGACCTATGGGAGGAGCGGAGAGTTTATCGAAGATCAAGGAGAGAGCACTGAGTGACAGTGAGACAGATCTGGCTCTGACTCCCTCCAGCTCTGTGACCTCCCAGGCAAGATTCGTGGTAGATTTGTGGTTGCAAATAGATCAGTAACAGCAATTCTGCATCAGGGGAGAGGAAAGGAGGCTGTTCATGCAAAGCTCCCAGCTGGTTGCCTGGCCCAGAGAGGGTAGGGCTGGGAGGATACCACACAGGACAGCTGTGACGCTGTCTCGGATTCATTGTCACTGATTGGAAATCCCACCTTTGCCTCCACTCAGGTTCACACCCCACCACAGAAAGTGCCCTTGTGTCCCTAGGATCTGCAGGCTCCATGTTCACTCTCCATCCTGCTCTCAGTTCTCTGTTCCAAGCAGATACAGACAGCACCAATCCTTTCCTCCGTTTGCAGGATTCTGGGGCACGGTGTTTATGTAATGTTATTAGAGATGTGAGGTACAGGGCAGTGGGGTTGAGGGAGGACTGGGAATTCTAGACCATCACACAATGGTCCAAATCCTGAGACCCTGCTGGTCTTTACGTCACAGCCCCAGTCCCACCAAGGTCCAGTTTTGTCCGGGCACCCAATGAGTTGGTGAGATCGTGCTTCCCCCTGACTCAAAAGCTGTCCTCAATTCCCTTCCCACTCGAGATACCTTTTAATTCCTGATTCTGGCATATTTCCTCTGCAGAGGGGTTTAACTACCCCTCTGTTTTCTATTCTCAACTGTGCACCTTCTGCATCCACCCAGGTGTTTAGTCAAATGAAGAGCTTTGTATGCAGGAGGAATGCACGCCTGGGGGAAGACACAGCTGCACCCTGTTATGATTTTAAATATTAGCTTTCCGCCCTCTCTGCTATAATTATAATTATTACTGAAATATGCCTAGGAGAGACGTGACAATCAGACTAGAGTGTCAGATGGATCATTTTGGTGAAATTTAGAGGATGGATTAGAAGTGAAATGTAAGCTCAAAGGCTGGGGAGCCAGGTGGCAGGGTCTTCCTGGCAGAGCAGGTGAGAGATGATTGGGCCTGAACAGAGCCAGGCTGTGAGGATGGGAGCAGGGGATCTGATGTGAGACATATTTATGGGATATGATCAATTGGCTTTGTGATAGAGTAAGTAAGGTCATGGGAAGGAAGCAGAGGCCAACGATGAATCCTGTGTTTGGACTGGGAACAGGTGATGGTGGGGCCATTTTGATAGATAGAGGATGACAGCAATATTAACACTCTCCTTCCTCACCATCCTCTCCTTATTCTGCTTCTACTAATAATCAGGGCCATTTATTGAGCATGGGCAGCATGTCAGATGCCCTGAAGAGTGCTTGATATGTATCATGATACATGAGACCATTTAATCCTCTAAGGAATGCAGTATCATCCAATTTTCCAGGTAAGAATGCAGTCACTTTCCCACAGTTTCACAGATAAAAAATAGGCTTTGAATACATTTAGGTTCTGAAATAGTGATTTTGTTTTGGGACATGCTGAGTTTGAGGTTTCTGCAGGACACCCTGGCAGAAACATCCCATCAGCCAGTGGAAATGTGGGCCTGAGCTTAGCAGAAAAACTGAGGAAGAGACATATCCATCCATCAGCCAACATGCAGAGGTGGCAGGACAGTTCAGTTCAGTCGCTCAGTCGTATCCGACTCTTTGCAACACCATGAATCGCAGCACGCCAGGCCTCCCTGTCCATCACCAACTCCCGGAGTTCACTCAGACTCACATCCATCGAGTCAGTGATGCCATCCAGCCATCTCATCCTCTGTCGTCCCCTTCTCCTCCTGCCCCTAATCCCTCCCAGCATCATAGTCTTTTCCAATGAGTCAACTCTTCGCATGAGGTGGCCAAAGTACTGGAGTTTCAGCTTCAGCAACATTCCTTCCAAAGAAATCCCAGGGCTGATCTCCTTCAGAATGGACTGGTTGGGTCTCCTTGCAGTCCAAGGGACTCTCAAGAGTCTTCTCCAACACCACAGTTCAAAAGCATCAATTCTTCGGCGCTCAGCTTTCTTCACAGTCCAACTCTCACATCCATACATGACCACTGGAAAAACCATAACCTTGACTAGACAGACTTTTGTTGGCAAAGTAATGTCTCTGCTTTTCAATATGCTGTCTAGGTTGCTCATAACTTTTCTTCCAATGAGTAAGCATCTTTTAATTTCATGGCTGCAGTCACCATCTGCAGTGATTTTGGAGCCCAAAAAAATAAAGTCTGACACTGTTTCCACTGTTTCCCCATCTATTTGCCATGAAGTAATGGGACTAGATGCCATGATCTTTGTTTTCTGAATGTTGAGCTTTAAGTCCAACTTTTTCTACATCTCCTCTTTCACTTTCATCAAGAGGCTTTTGAGTTCCTCTTCACTTTCTGCCATAAGGGTGGTGTCATCTGCATATCTGAGGTTATTGATATTTCTCCTGGCAATCTTGATTCCAGCTTGTGCTTCCTCCAGCCCAGCGTTTCTTTGATGTACTCCGCATAGAAGTTAAATAAGCAGGGTGACAATATACAGCCTTGACGAACTCCTTTTCCCATTTGGAACCAGTCTGTTGTTCCATGTCCAGTTCTCACTGTTGTTTCCTGACCTGCATATAGGTTTCTCAAGAGGCGGGTCAGGTGCTCTGGTATTCCCATCTCTTGAAGAATTTTCCACAGTTTATTGTGATCCACACAGTCAAAGGCTTTGGCATAGTCAATAAAGCAGAAATAGATGTTTTTCTGGAACTCTCTTGCTTTTTCCATGATCCAGCAGATGTTGGCAATTTGGTCTCTGGTTCCTCTGCCTTTTCTAAAACCAGCTTGAACATCTG
>NW_011494956.1:17066794-17067050 GCF_000754665.1 Bison bison bison | reverse complement strand
GCTTGAACATCTGGAAGTTCACAGTTCATGTATTGCTGAAGCTTGGCTTGGAGAATTTTGAGCATTACTTGACTAGCATGTGAGATGAGTGCAATTGTGCGGTAGTTTGAGCATTCTTTGGCATTGCCTTTCTTTGGGATTGGAATGAAAACTGACCTTTTCCAGTCCTGTGGCCACTGCTGAGTTTTCCAAATTGGCTGGCATATTGAGTGCAGCACTTTCACAGCATCATCTTTCAGGGTTTGAAATAGCTCAA
>NW_011494956.1:17054510-17066694 GCF_000754665.1 Bison bison bison | reverse complement strand
GGCTACTGCTGAGTTTTCCAAATTGGCTGGCATATTGAGTGCAGCACTTTCACAGCATCATCTTTCAGGGTTTGAAATAGCTCAACTGGAATTCCATCACCTCCACTAGCTTTGTTCCTAGTGATGCTTTCTAAGGCCCACTTGACTTCACATTCCAGGATATCTGGCTCTAGGTCAGTGATCACACCATCATGATTATCTGGGTCGTGAAGATCTTTTTTGTACAGTTCTTCTGTGTATTCTTGCCACCTCTTCTTAATATCTTCTGTTAGGTGCATAACATTTCTGTCCTTTATCGAGCCCATCTTTGCATGAAATGTTCCCTTGGTATCTCTAATTTTCTTGAAGAGATCTCTAGTCTTTCCCATTCTGTTGTTTTCCTCTATTTCTTTGCATTGATAGCTCAGGAAGGCTTTCTTATCTCTCCTTGCTATTCTTTGGAACTCTGCATTCAGATGCTTATATCTTTCCTTTTCTCCTTTGCTTTTCGCTTCTCTTCTTTTCACAGCTATTTGTAAGGTCTCCTCAGACAGCCATTTTGCTGTTTTGCCTTTCTTTTCCATGGAGATGGTCTTGATCCCTGTCTCCTGTACAATGTCATGAACCTCGGTCCATAGTCTTCAGGCACTCTATCTATCAGATCTAGTCCCTTAAATCTATTTCTCACTTCCATTGTATAATCATAAGGGATTTGATTTAGGTCATACCTGAATGGTCTAGTGGTTTTTCCTACTGTGGCAGGACAGGCGAGAGCAATTAGTATGGGATGAGTCTGGGAAGCTTATGTAGTGTGAGGGGGAAAGAGAGGTAAAATGAATGCTGGACACATTAATGTAAGGGACAGGAGAGGAAGAGAAACCACAGACAAGGAGGAGTGACCAGAGAGTGAGGCGAATTGGCAGAGTAGTAGTACAGTCCAGTAAAAACTGTGCGTCAGGCTTGCTGAATGCTGCCAGGGAAGCCAAGAACGGAGGTGTGCCCCACACGTCTGTCAACCAAGCATCAGTAGAAGATGAGATAGAGGGTCTGAGAGCAAAGTCTGCAAGAAGAGGACATTGACTTAGAGGTAAGTACATAGAAAACTAAACAAAGGAAGAAAGGGGCAATTATTAAATCCAAGGAAGACAGAATGTTAGCCAAGAAAGGAAAGATGGGCTTTCCTCGTGGCTCAGTGGTAAAGAATCCACCTGCCAATGCAGGAGACACGGGTTCAATCCCTGATCCAGGAAGATCCCACATGCTGTGGGGCAACCAAGCTGGTGTGCAACAACCATTGAGCTGGTGCCCCAGAGCCCAGGGAACCAAAAGTGCCGAGCCCACACACCCTAGGGCCTGGCTCTGTGACAAGAGAAGCCACTGCAATGAGGAGCCCAAGCGCCACAGCTAGAGAGCAGCCTCCGCTCCCCACAACTGGAGAAAAGCTCACGCAGCAATGAAGACCCAGCACAGCCAATAAGTAAGTAAATACTTTAGAAAGAAAAGAAAGGAAAAACAATTAGAGCATACTATAGGGCTCACCTGTGACTAGTATTGTCAAAATCATGTAAATCCTAAATATTGATGAAAGGAGGGTAAGTTAGTATGTGCAGGATTCTTTTAATTCCCATACTTCAAAATCAGTAAATAATGCTGAAAAGTCAAGAATTAGCAATATAGTTGCATTGTTTAGCAATGTGAAGGAAAATATTTTTAAAAATTAGTTCTTTGTAAAGTGAGACTGAGACTAGAGGACAAGAGAGGGGACCAGAAGATGGCTGTTTTTCTAAAGTTTTAGATAATTACTTGACTTCTAAAATTATATGTATATAGGCTTTTGATAAAAAATTGAAGTGAAAGATTGAAATGGGATAAAGAAAAGTGAATTGGAACATGATGAACCAGTTATGCTCACCCTGTGAATTGAGCAGCCCGGCAGACCTCATTCCAGCTACGTAGTAAAAACCCGTGTAACTCATGAGACAGGATGAAACATGAAGTCTTAATCTGTGGTACACAGACATCAAATAGCAGGTTCACTCCCCTCAACCACCACCACAAGCCAGCAGCCACAAGAATGGCAGATGCCCTAGCTTATTGTTTCAAAGAGGTTCTGTTCTCTGGTGGACAGGAGACAAAACAGTCTGGAAAGTTTGCACAGACTTGGAGAACTGGTTTCCATGATGTGTGTGTGTGTGTGTGTGTGTACATATTTCTTCCACCTCCATAAAAAGAGCTGTGTGCTGGAGGAGGACAGTGATGGGAGACAGAGTCATAGAAGGACAGCAAAGGTGATAAGTGATGCAACAGTCTTCCCCCCAACAGGATTCTGATGTGGGGAGGGAAAGAGGAAGGGGAGCATTGCCCTGGAGGGCAGGGCACCTCCAAGAAGTGAAGGCTTGTGGACTCAGTGTCTGAATTGCAGTTGCCCAGGTGGAGCTTCTGCCTTCTAATAAAGATAAGTGAGCAGGATGACATCACAAGTGAGTCATAAGTGGGCCCCCACATTTTGCAGGCCCCAGAGTGACTTGCAGGCTTCTAGTAGATTGTATTGAGTCACAGGTTAACAGCGGGGGAGAACCGGTCTTTTCGGAAAGAGACATCTACCCCTGGGGGCCAGGATGGGCTTAACCTTTCCCAGGAGATAAGAGAGGGACAGGCCTGATCCTTAGCAGTGAAGGAAGGGTGAAGCGGGGCTCTGTGAATGGAACGGGATGTGCCACTGACCGGAGCTGCCACTATGTCGTCTCTGAGCGAGCACACAGATATCGAACATCAGGAGCTGACAACATCCTGGGTCCAAGAAGCCTAGGAGACCAAAAAAGGGATTCGTCTCTCTCTTTGCATGGTGACTGTGCTGATAAGCAAAGTTCCCAGATTCTGCTGGACAAGCAGCAGGCAGAGGAAGGGAAGAGGACTCTCTGAGCTCCAACCTGATAGTCATCCCAAATGCAGCTTCGAAGTCATGGGCTAGGACTGCATGGGTCAGGATTAACTCATCCTTCAAAGGCCAGGACAGAGTCATCAGATCAGAAAATAAGGCCAGTTCAAGAAGTTCATAAGGTTCTATTGCAATGGCCACACTTGGCTATTATTTTCATCATCCTGTTAATATCTTCTGACTCAAGAGGCCACAGGGGCCTGAAAACCTATTGTGCTAACAGTTTAAGAGATATCCATTGAGTGTACACTAAGGGCCAAGTGCTTTACCCCTGGAACCTCATCCTCATACACCCGGTGATGAAGCTCCATTACAATCCCATTTTACACGTAAAGGAGCTGGGATTTAAACAGGTGGTAGAACTTGACCAAAGTCAGTAGTAAGTGACAGAGTTGAATTCAGACTCAGTCTGTGCTGATCCAAACCTGCACTGACATTCAAGAATGACACACCCAAACTGTGCCTATAGCCACAAAGCCTGGTTTCTAGAAAGCAGCTGGTGTCTGGACATCAGTGAGTGGGCGCACATCTGCTTGTCAGGGGCGGGGTGAGGGGAGCGCTGTCAGCAAAGAAAGGTGTTGTTGATGGTGTGTAAGAGCAACCACGTGAAAGCCCTGATGTGCAGTCTGTTGCTCTACCCTGTGAACAGTAGCAGAGGCAAGTGTAGAATAAGAACCCTGCTTGAGTTATATTTTGTCCTAAAGTGATTTTGAAATGATTGAGGAATTTCTTAACTTTGGAAGGCATTCAATAAATTTCTGTTAAGTGAGGTATTTAGTTCATGTCCTTTCAACTCGGGCCAAAGAACTGTCAACTTAGATGACAAAAGATCATAACATTAACAGCCCTCTGTTCTGGCAAAATTCATCAGGCCCTGTGCATTTCCCTATTACATTCTTCCACATCTGTCCTCTTTCTCGGTGTAAGCAATGGCTTACACCTTCATCACATCCAGCCTAGGCTATGGCAACTCTTCATCCATTCAGCAGGCATGGACAGAACACACTGCTCTGGGTCAGGCAGCGATCTCAGTGGTAGGACTAGAGATGAGGACAATGTGGTTCCTGCCCTCACGGAGCTCCCAGACTCAGGGGAAGATGAGCCCTTGGGGCACGATTGCCACTGCCCGCCTCAAATCCCCTTCTCCACTAGTAATAGAATTTTGGCTCTATACAGCTCTATATGGCTTCCCAGCCAGGCCACATTTCCCCACCTGCCTTGGACTTGTTTGTTCTTGTTTAGTCATTATGTCCAACTCTTTTGCAACCCTGTGGACTGTAGCCCGCTAGGCTCCTCTGTCCATGGACTTCTCCAGGCAAGAATACTGGAGTGGGTTACCATTTCCTTTCTCAGGGTATCTTCCCAGGGATCAAACTCACATCTCCTGCATTGGCAGGCAGATTCTTTACCACTGAGCCACTTGGGAAGCCTGCCTTGGGCTTGGGTGAGGCCATATGTACCTGTTCTTTACAAGGGCATGTTGGGGAAGTGATGTTTGCCTCTTCCAGGTCCAGTACATCTGGCTCACCTCCTATACCTCTCTTCCCTCTTCCAGACTCACTGGAGCTGGATCTGGTGGTGACCAAGTTTCTAGCGTGCAGTTAATGACATTGCTTGAGGGGTTAGCAGAGCAACAAGCTGGGTCCTTGAATCATCATGAAGAGCAGGTCTCATCTCATAACTGTTACACAGCAGAGAAAAATAAACATCTACATAATTTAAGCCACCCTATTTGGGGAACTTTTTTTTATATATATAGACAATTACCCTAACCACAACAGGAATGTTTGAAAGAAAAAAGAGTAGCTTAAAATATTCCTAGTGCTATGATAAAAATGAAAACCTCAGGTCAATTTGTGTAGAAGGAGGGAAGGAGCTTCCCAAGTGGTACTTCCCAGGTGGTAAAGAATCCCCCTGCCAATGCAGGATTCCCTGAAGGAGGGCATGGCAACACATTTCAGTATTCTTGCCAGGAAAATCCCATGGACAGAGGAGCCTGATGGGCTACAGTGCATAGGGTTACAAAGAGTTGGACACAACTGGAGCGACTAAATATACACACACAGAAGGAGGGAAATAGAAGAAAGAGGAGGAGGGGGCCTGGTAGAGGCACTTTTAAACTGAAATCTTGAAAGATGAGTGTTTTCAGTAAACTCACATTTCTCATGTACCCTTTGTTCTTTTGGCCTTCTATTTTTGTCCAGTTTACTTCTTTCAGATATATTCTCTTTTATCCCTACTTTTCATCTATTAAGGTCTACCCAGACTTCAAGACTCAGATTAAATCTCATTTTCTCTGGGGAAGCCTTTCTTGACCATCTGTTGTGGCACTTAGTCCCTATTATGTATTGATCACACATTTAATATCTTATTCACCGATATCTGGCAAGCTTCAGTAGCCTCCCTGTCATCTGGTACACTGCTCAGACTTGGTCTAGGTTCTGCAGGGATATCAGGATACCCTGTATGTCGATTGCATTTGTAACAGTTCTACCTTCAAATTTATCAGATTAAAAGAACAGTGTGCTTTTATTGCTCACAATTCTGGGGGTTGACTGAGGTCAACAGGATGGTTCTCGCTTGGGACCTTGCACACCCTTGTGTTCAGATAGCAGCCAGGGCTGGAGTCAGCTGAAGGCTTGTCTGGGCATCTTGTTCAAACGGCTCACTCACGTAACTAGTAATTGGTGCTACTGTTGGCTGGGAGCTCAGCAGGTCCTAGTAACCAGAGAGCCTACACTTGGCCTCTCCACATGACTTGGTCTCTCACGTAATTACAGCTGGATTCCAAGAATCAATGCCCAAGAGGATCATGCAAAAGCCTTGTGGCTTAGCCTCAAAACACCCACCACATCACTTCCACCACAATCTATTGGTCAAGCCAGTCACTATTCCCAGTGCAGGCAGGGGAATTTGACTCCACATCTGATGTGCATTAGGGAGATGAAGAATTAATGACAGCCATCTTTGGAGACTATCTCATACCACGCAATTGTGGGATCTGGAGTGATAGATACTACCATATCAAAACAAGTGACTATCCAGCATTTCCTCATCTGCCTATCAGAGCCCCGGGAAGACGATGCTTTCCCTCCTCCCTGAGTCAGTGAGAAGAATTCAGTGTGATTCTGGCCCTAAGCTGGGAATGGGAGAGACATTCAAGTACCAAGTGTGTATTAGTCACTCAGTCGTGTCTGACTCTTTGTGATCCCATGGACTGCAGCCTGTCACGCTCCTATGTCTGTGGAATTCTCCAGGCAAGAATATTGGAGTGGGTTGCCATTCCCTTCTCCAGAGGATCTTATTCTGAGGGTCTCAGTCCCTTAGCCACTCACTGGAGTTGAGTCTAAGTCTTTGGCTAAAGAAGGAGGGGACTTTTTCCCAAAACCTTCCCCCAGCCACATCGACCTGTGAACTCTGTGGTAGACTGAAATTGCCCATGGTCTAACTCCCAGGAACTGTGACTATGTTACGTTACTTGGCAAAGGGAAATTCAGTTTGCAGATGGCATAAAGGTTGCTAGTCAGCTGACTTTAAGATAGGGAAAATGCCCTGGGTAATTGAGCTGGCCCAGTGTAATAGAAAGGATCTACATGAAGAACAGGGAGGCAAAAGAAGAGCCAGAATTGGATAAGGAGATGGGCGATGAAAGCAGAGGTTGATGTGATGCAATTGTTGGCTTTGAAGATGGCAGGGGCCCACAAACCAACGAATGAGGGAGCTTCCAGAAGTTGAAAAAAGCAAATAGAGATTCCCCTTCAGAACCTCCAGAAAGGGGCACAGCCCAACTGACGCCTTGATTAAAGCCCAATGAGACCCTTTTATGACTTCTGAACTAGAGCACTGTAAGATAGTAAAGCTACATTGTTTAAAGCCATTGGTTCTGGGCAAGCTGTTATAACAGCAATAGGAAACTAATACTATGGGGCTTCCCAGGTGGCACTAGAGGTAAGGAACCCCTCTGCCCATGCAGGAGACATAAGATATGAGGGTTCGATCCCTGGGTTAGGAAGATCCCCTGGACAAGGGCATAGCAATCCTCTCTGGTATTCTTGCCTGGACAATCCATGGACAGAGGAGCCTGGTGGGCTACAGTCCACGGGGTTGCACAGAGTCAGACACGGCAGCAGCGACTTCACACCCAGGCATGCAAGGGACCTCAGTGGTCAAAATGGAGTCCTGTCACTGGAAACAGTGGGCCCACACATCCCTTTTGAGCAAGAACACTCAAGAGCAGGAAATATCTTGTCAGGACTGGTCAGGACTGCTGGGGTGAGAGGTGGAGAGGAAAGTGACAGAGGCTGAGAGCAGGCCAGGCCCTTCCACTGAGAAAGTGTGCATGGTTGGGGGTGGGGTGGGGGGATGAGGAGCCGGGGTCAGTGGACTGGGTACAGGGCATTTTGTGAAAGAGACGCCTTGCCCTCTTCCAAGAGGAGGACCAGGAGAGACTGCTGTGGTAAGTGGCATGATCTCCCCTCATTGCCCTTTTTGGAAAAATATTCAGTAAAGCTGTCTGTCTTATTAAGCTTTTGGAGATGGATTTGTGTGTGTTCTAGATATACCTCTGGGTAACGTGTGGCCAAAGTTGCTGATTAAATGAATGTCTCTTTCCCTTGTCTAAAGACAGAAACTTAGGCCTGTCTGAGCAGGTCTTGCCCAAGTCCCAGGGGAGAGTTTTAAAAGCCATAGGAGCAGAAAAAGCAGGGCTCAGAGAAGTGGGCATGTTTATAGGTCAGTTTGGTTGAGATAAGGAGCAGAGTTATTTAGAATACTTCAAACCGAAGAATATCAAGAACGTCATGCCTGGTACCTTGGGTTTAGGGTTTAAAATGCAAAATACATTTTCTCACCTCCCAGAGCAGCAATTTTCCCCCTTGAAGGCTAGTTCAAAATACATAGAGACGAAAAAAGAGGCTGGTGGCTTTTCAAATGGATGTTTGTTGTTGCACCATCTCTCTGCTATCTCCACTGGAGAACTGGGGGGATGCAGTGGGGAGAAGAGATGCTGCCTACTTCGCTTCTCAGTTTCCATTCTGTTGATGAGGGAAGGAGCCCTCCATCCACCATGTGTGATTAGAATGTCAGGGACAGTCCTGGCTATGCTCTTGTGGGAAGGCGAGAGGACAATGGGGCACTGCTCACAAAATTAAGATGGGGAGACTATTCCCAAGGCTGCTCCATCTCAGGTTAGCCTGCTCCAAGGGTATATTCACTCAGCCAGGGCCCCACATCTGGATGCTTCAAGGCAAACCCCCAGGCTCTGCTGTCAGACCTCTGCCCAGGTATGGGGTTCCATTACCCTCACCTCTCACTTGGTCCCCTGCCTTAAGAGGATTCTTACTTTAAAAATACTCATGCCCTGATTTAGACTTACCATTTTTTAGCTAATATCTTCCTCTGCCACTGTCATGGCTGGTTAAAAGATAATGTATTAAAAATCATATACAAAATGTAAAACAGTTTACATTTCTTTTCCTTTCTCTTTATAATCTTCACACAAAGGAATCCATACTCATGAAACCTCCACAGCTTCCCGAACCAGAACTGTACTCAATGCAAAATACTGGAGGTAGGCAACAGACATGGGGGCTGTGGGTTATGTCCCAACGTGATTCTTCCAAGCCACTTCTTATTCTCCATCCCTGAAGGATTGTGCAAATACTTTATCAAATTCACTGCCTTCATTTCCTTGCCGGTTCATTTCAGTCCAGCTTCTAACCCTGCACTCAACGGAAACTGCCCCTGCCAGGTCACCAGAAATCGCCTGTTTCCACAGCCAAGGACTGGTTCTCTTTTATCTGTTGACTTCATTTCTCAGTGGCATTTCATACAGCTCTTCCTCGAGACAGGCTTTCCTTATTTCCCTCCTGCTTCATTGATGCTACTTCTCAGCCTCATATGCTGTCTCTTTCTGCTTACCTGACTTTGAAGCGTAAGGAGCGTAAAGAGGGTTCAGATCTGTGCCCTTCCCATTCCTCTATTTACATAATCTCCACAAGTGATCTCAGCCAGATTTCTATCTCTTGCTCTACTCTTCCCACTTGAGTTCAGGATTTGCCTGTATCAATGCCTTTTCCCACTCTATTTCTGTCTTTGATAAGGAGCTCACACTTAACAGGATTCTAAGTCAAGCTTGGTTTCCCTTAAGTTCTGTTCCTCTGTAGTATCATTCACCTCAGTAAAGCGTACCCCAGGTTGACATTCCTGAAGCTGAAATCCCTTTTCTTACATATTACTCCCCTCCTTTTCCTAAGCCATGGGCAAATCCCATCTTTTTCATCCTGAAAATATATCCTGAATTCCCTCTATCATCTCCTTGGAAAGCTTGTCCCTGACTCCCTCTCTGCCCCTACTACCCAACACCATCCACACACACATGCACACATACACACTGTCTCTCTCTCAATCTCTCGTTCCCACTCCCTAATGACTCTCCACACAGTTGTCTTTACAGCATTCACCACATTCTGCAGCTGTGTTATTTGCATGCTGACTGCCTTGTTTACATTCAGTCTCTACGCAACCAGGACTAGAGTCACTGAGTGAGGCAACTACTTTGGGCACTTACGGGCATGCCAGAAAAATTCAGCAATCAAAGTAAGTAATATTTTATGAAACACTTAAAAAATCAAAATGCAAAAAAATTCATGATGCACAAAGCCAATTCCAGCATCACACAATTTAGTTTTATCATAAATTCTTCAGTATACATCTCTATGGATAAGGACAACAACAACAAAATACGGTTCCATAATCACACCTGACAAAATCAAGAATAATTCCTTAACGTGACTGTATATCTAGTTCATGTTCCATTTTCCTTGTTGTCTTCCAATGTCTTTTACCGATGGTTTATTTGAGTTGATTTCCAAATAGGGTTCATGGGAAGGTTAATTTTGTGTTAACTTGATTGGGTTAAGTAGTGCCCAGGTGAGCTGGTAAAGCATTATTTTTGGGTGTGTCTGTGAGATGTCTCTGGAAGAGATCAGCAGTTAATTCAGCAGATTGAGAAAAGAAGATCACTCTTGCCAATTTCAGGTGGACATCATCCAATCCATCGTGGGCCTGATCAGAACAGAAATGCCGAGGAAGGGCAAATTCACCCTCTGTTTGGACTGAGATACCTTTAGACATGTTGCTCTGGCTTCAGGGCCTTCAGACTCAGATCAGGATTTACACCGCTGCCCCACACCGCCGCCCCACACCGCCTGCCCCCACCCAGTTCTCAGGCCTTCAGACTCAAACTGAACCATATCACCAGCTTCCCTGGGTCGCCAGCTTGCAGACACAGGTCTTGGCAGCCTCCATAACCAAACGATAGAATAAATTTCCTCCCATATGTGTCTTACTGGTTCTGTGTCTCTGGAGAACCCTGACGAATAGAGTCTACGCATTGCAGGGTTATCTCGATTCTCTTTTTTCACTCTTTTAGGGATGTGTTTTTTTTTTAAGAAATCAAGTCACTTATGTGTAGAGTTTTCTACATTTCCTCTGTATTTCCTGTAAACTTGTAGATGGGACTTAATTAAATTCAGGTTTAACTTTTTTTAGCAATAATATTTCATAGGTAGTGTTGGGTACTTCTAATTGCATCATATCTTTTTTTGTGTGACATTAAGACTGATCAGTGGGTGAAATGATATAATGTTTGGGATTTATTTTAGAAGATCCAGTTATTTAAAAAAAATAGATTGCTAACTTCAGATACTGTCTGCCTACCTATCCATCTATTATGAAGCTCCCCCTTAGCTTTGCAGCTGTGATTTTAGTAGTTATTGATCGTTAGTCAGTACAGATATATGATTCCTTATCTACTGCTGCATAACAAATTATCCCCAAATTTAGTAGCTTGAAACAACACACATGTATTATTTTACAGCTTCCATGGGGCAGCAATCTGAAAGTGGCTTAGCTGGGTGGTTCTGGTTCAGGGTCTCTCATGTCACTGGAAAATATCCCAATGCTGGGAAAGATAGAAGGCAAACGGAAAAAGGGGCGGCAGAGAATGAGATTGTTAGATAGAATCACCGACTCAATGGACAGGAATCTGAGTGAATTCTGGGAGACAGTGAAGGACAGGGGAACCTGCTTCGCTGCAGTTCACAGGGTCACAAAGAGTTGAGCACAACTTAGCAACTGAACAACAACATGTCATTGCAATCAATCTGCTGGTTGGGGTCGCACTAATTGGAGCTGGAAGGTCTCCTTCAAGCTCAATAACATGGTTGTCGGCAGGGCTTAGTTTCTACTGGCTCTTGACTGAATAAGTCAGTTCCTCACCTAGCGAGCATTTTTCTTCATAGTCTATTTGAATGTCTCACAATATGGCAGCTGCCTCAGAGTGAGTAATGAGAGAGAGACAGAGAGAGAGAGAGAGAGAGAAAGGAGACTGAGGAAACAAGATGGAAGCCAAAGTTGTTTCTGATCTAATCTCAGAAGTGACACTATGTGCTATGGTCTAGGGGGTCGCACAGAGCCGGACATGACTGAAGCGACTTAGCAGCAGCAGCTATTGGTAAAACAGACCAACCCTGCTGCAATATGGGAGGGGACTGCACAATGATTGAGACCAGATCATTGGGGTCCATTGTGGAAGCTGGTTACCACATTGCTTTGCAGGTATTAGCTGGAAATTTATGCTGGAAAATTCTCCTTCATCTACTACTCTGTGACGCTAAAAGATGTTTTGTATGAAAAAGGCAAAATAAATTCTCTATTCTTTCCTTTTCTTTACCACTTTTCAAAATAAGGAGTTGGTTCCCTAGCATCCACTTATCTGACCAATAAATTATTTTTAATATTGTAATGAACTCATTAGTGCTTATTGTGTTTCAATCAAGTATACACATCATTATTTCCTTAGACATATTTTGTTTTTCCTTTTTGTTTATTTTTACATCCAGATTGCTTTGTCTTTGGTTAGTGGTGAAGTCCTTCCTGTTAGCTGTTGTGTCCTTTCGGCACAAATCCAGGGTTCTCTGACAGCTTCCTCGTTGTCTGGTATCACAAGACATTCCAGGCTCAACTTGCACATTCCTGCCCTAGGAGTTTCTCCAAAGAACACAGGTTCTTTTTAGTTTTTTTTTTTTTTTTTGGTTTCCTCTTCTATTTTTTCCTTTTTAAAAAAAATCATATAATCAAATATGTAGAAGTATCAAGGCCATATTTCTTGGGAGGAGAAGGGGATGACAGAGGATGAGATGGTTGGATGGCATCACCGACTCAATGGACATGAGTCTGAGCAAGCTCCAAGAGTTGGTGATAGAC
>NW_011494956.1:17034975-17054410 GCF_000754665.1 Bison bison bison | reverse complement strand
TCATCCTCTGTTGTCCCCTTCTCCTCTTGCTCCCAATTCCCCCCAGCATCAGAGTCTTTTCCAATGAGTCAACTCTTCGCATGAGGTGGCCAAAGTACTGGAGTTTCAGCTTTAGCATCATTCCTTCCAAAGAAATCCCAGGGCTGATCTCCTTCAGAATGGACTGGTTGGGTCTCCTTGCAGTCCAAGGGACTCTCAAGAGCCTTCTCCAACACCACAGTTCAAAAGCATCAGTTCTTCGGCACTCAGCCTTCTTCACAGTCCAACTCTCACATCCATACATGACCACTGGAAAAACCATAGCCTTGACTAGACGAAGCTTTGTTGGCAAAGTAATGTCTCTGCTTTTGAACATGCTATCCAGGTTGGTCATAACTTGCCTTCCAAGGAGTAAGCATCTTTTAATTTCATGGCTGCAGTCACCATCTGCAGTGATTTTGGAGCCCAGAAAAATAAAGTCTGACACTGTTTCCACTGTTTCCCCATCTATTTGCCATGAAGTGATGGGACCGGATGCCATGATCTTCGTTTTCTGAATGTTGAGCTTTAAGCCAACTTTTCCACTCTCCACTTTCACTTTCATCAAGAGGCTTTTTAGTTCCTCTTCACTTTCTGCCATAAGGGTGGTGTCATCTGCATATCTGAGGTTATTGATATTTCTCCCAGAAATCTTGATTCTAGTTTGTGTTTCTTCCAGTCCAGCATTTCTCATGATGTACTCTGCATATAAGTTAAATAAACAGGGTGCCAATACACAGCCTTGATGAACTCCTTTTCCTATTTGGAACCAGTCTGTTGTCCCATGTCCAGTTCTAACTGTTGCTTCCTCACCTGCATACAAATTTCTCAAGAGGCAGATCAGGTGGTCTGGTATTCCCATCTCTTTCAGAATTTTCCACAGTTTATCGTGATCCACACAGTCAAAGGCTTTGGCATAGTCAATAAAGCAGAAATAGATGTTTTTCTGGAACTCTCTTGCTTTTTCTATGATCCAGCGGATGTTGGCAGTTTGATCTCTGGTTCCTCTGCCTTTTCTAAAACCAGCTTGAACATCAGGAAGTTCACGATTCACATACTGCTGAAGCCTGGCTTGGAGAATTTTGAGCATTGCTTCACTAGCGTATGAGATGAGTGCAATTGTGCGGTAGTTTGAGCATTCTTTGGCATTGCCTTTCTTTGGGATTGGAATGAAAACTGACCTTTTCCAGTCCTGTGGCCACTGCTGAGTTTTCCAAATTTGCTGGCATATCGAGTGCAGCACTTTCACAGCATCATCTTTCAGGGTTTGGAATAGCTCAACTGGAATTCCATCACCTCCACTAGCTTTGTTCATAGGGATGCTTTCTAAGGCCCACTTGACTTCACATTCCAGGATGTCTGGCTCTAGGTCAGTGATCACTCCATTGTAGTTATCTGGGTCGTGAAGATCTTTTTTGTACAGTTCTTCTGTGTATTCTTGCCATCTCTTCTTAATATCTTCTGCTTCTGTTAGGTCCATACCATTTCTGTCCTTTATCGAGCTCATCTTTGCATGAAATGTTCCTTTGGTATCTCTGATTTTCTTGAAGAGATCTCTGCTGCTGTTGCTGCTAAGTTGCTTCAGTCGTGTCCGACTCTGTGCGACCCCATAGACGGCAGCCCACCAGGGTCCCCCGTCCCTGGGATTCTCCAGGCAAGAACACTGGAGTGGGTTGCCATTGCCTTCTCCAAGGCATGAAAGTGAAAAGTGAAAGTGAAGTCGCTCAGTCATGTCCGACTCATTGCAACCCCATGGACTGCAGCCTACCAGGCTCCTCCGTCCATGGGATTTTCCAGGCAAGAGTACTGGAGTGGGTTGCCATTGGATCTCTAGTCTTTCCCATTCTGTTGTTTTCCTCTATTTCTTTGCATTGATCGCTGAAGAAGGCTTTCTTATCTCTTCTTGCTATTCTTTGGAACTCTGCATTCAGATGTTTATATCTTTCCTTTTCTCCTTTGCTTTTCACTTCTGTTCTTTTCACAGCTATTTGTAAGGCCTCCCCAGACAGCCATTTTGCTTTTTTGCATTAAAGGTGTCATAGTATTCCTTTACACACTGTTTTACATGTTGCTTTTTCCACTTAACAATGTATCTTAGAGATCATTTTGTAGCAGAATATATCAGTATTTATGATTAGGCTTTACATATGCCATAGTATTCCTTTGTGGGGATATACCCAGTCCCCTATTGAGGGATATTTGGGTTGTTTCAGCAACAGCATTTTCAAAGGACAAATTATGTGAAAAATATGATCAGAGGTTTAATTAATTTAACAAAGGTTAAGTATTCAAATGAATGTATATAACTCCAGGGTTTTATGTGATGTAATCATTTCCATTTATTCTTGAAATGGAGGGGTGATAGGATCCCAAACTGATCTGTTTTTCAACTACGGAAATTTAGGTGCAAAGAGAGTGAGTTCCTTTATACAACCTGGACTTTATTTACCCTTATATATCCCAATGACTTTTACAATAAAATTTTATTGGTGATTAGAAAGATATATTAGCGTTCTCTATTAGCAGTAAGTCACTTCTCCACCTTCAATTGAAACAAAAAATCAAAGTGAGTTTTTGTTCTTTGTAACTAAATCTTTGCCTCCTTCTCTCAACTTCTTGGGCTCATCACCACTCCACCTCCGCTTTAAAAGATTTTGCTGGGGGTTCCAGCTACACAGACTTCTCAATATAGAGACCTGGTAAATGATGATTTAAATGACAATATTGGTCTGTGACAGAAACCCCCCAAACCATTACTGGTATAGACAACTTGAGAATAAAATCTCACAAATCCTGAAATAAAAGCATCTACTCTAACCCTCCATTCCCTCCACTGGCCCTCAGTCTGGTAGTTGTTACATGCAAAAACAACAACAACAAAAAAGGATTTTAATAATTGGTGTTTACTCTATTCTTTTGAAGGGACTCTGATAGAAAAGGGGTTGACCAGATGGGCCATTCCCAACCCTTGTTTATTCACCAGTAATGCAAAGGAATGGCTGGAAAAGCTAAAGAAGATTCCAATTCCCAGGCCCATCCCCAGTCCTTACATTCCCTGAGATACTTTTGTTCAGACTTCTTATTTATTTGCCTTAAGGAATAGTAGAAAGTCTAACAACTCCTACTGTTGAAAGAAGAAATGACTAAAAGTAAGTTTCATTTGTATGAAAGATTTAAATATTTTCACAATAATTACTTTGTTGAGAGATTTTATCAAAAATGGATGTTGAACGTTGTCAAATGATTTTTCTGCCTCTCCTGTGCTGATTGTATGGCTTTTATCCTTCATTCTGGTAATGTGGTGTGTCACATGATCGATTTGTGGATGTTGAAATATCCTTGCATCCCTGGAATAAATCCCACTTGACCATGGTGTATGATACCTTTAATGTGTTGTTGACATTGATTTGCTAATAGTTTGTTGATGACTTTTGCATCTATGCTTATCAGGGATATTGGCCTATAATTTTCCTTTTTTGTGGCATACTTGTCTGGTTTTGATAATTGGTACTGCCGGCCTCGTAAAATGTGGAAGAGTTCCACCCTCTTCTATTTGAGGGGAGAGTTTGAGAAGGATTTGCATTATTAATAATTCTTCTTTGGATGTTTGGTAGAATTCACGAGTGAAGTCATATGGTCTGGATTTATGTTTGATGGGAAGTTTTTGATTACTGATTCAACTCCTTGCTAGTAACTGGTCTGTTCAAATTTTCCATTTCATTATGACTTGGTCTCGATAGGTTGTATGTGTTCAGGAATTTATCCATTTTTATAGGTTATTCAATTTGTCAGCCTATGATTGTTCTATTTTCTTATGGTCTTTTGTATTTCTGTGGTATCAGTTGTAACAGCATATCTTTCATTTCCGATTTTATTTATTTGAGTCCTCTCATTTTTCTCAGTGAATCTACCTAAAGGTTTGTCCATTTTGTTTATCTTTTCAAAGAACGAGCTATTGGTTTCATTAATTTTTTCTGTTGTCTTTTAAATCTCATTTAAATTGTTTTTGCTCTAATCTTTTTTTTTTCTTCCTTTCACTAACTTTGGGCTTCATTTGTTATTTTTCTATTTCCTTATGGTGTGAAGTTAAGTGTTTGTTTGGGACTTTTCTTATAAGTCTAGTTTAGTGGTGATGAACTCCTTTAAGTTTTGCTTGTCTGGAAAACTCTACCTCTCCTTCAATTCTGAATGAAAACTTTGCTGGGAAGAGTACTCTTGGTTGGAAGATTTCTTCTGCATTTTCTGGACTGCAGAATTTGTCCTAAAAAAAAATCTGCCGATTACCTTATGGGGGTTCCCTTGTATAGAGCTAGCTGTCTTTCTCTTGCTTCTTTTAAATTCCTTCCTTGTCTTTGACTTTGACATTTTTAATCATAAGGTGCCTTGGTGTGGGTTTCTTTGGTAGCATCTTTTTTGGGAACTCTCAGGGCTTCCTGGATCTGGATGTCTATTTTCTTCTCCAAATTAGAGAAGTTTTCAGCCACTATTTCTTCAAATAAGATGCCTGCCCCTTTCTCTCTTCTCTTTATGGAAATCCTATAAAGTAAATGTTAGTCTGTTTGATGTTGTCCCATAAACTCCTGAAGCTATCTTCATATATTTTCATTCTTTTTTTCTTTTTTGCTATTCTGATTGAGAAAGTTCCACTGCCTTGTCCCTGAGTTGACTGATCTTTTCTTCTGCTCCATCTGGTCTGTGCTTAAACCACTTTAATGTATTCTTCATCTATGTGACTTCTGTTTGGTACTTTCTTATATTTTTCATTTCTTTGTTGAAGTTCTCACTGTGTTCATCTTTTCTTTTCCCCAGTTCAATGAGTATCTTTATGATCATTATCGTATTCTTTCATTTGGAACATATTCCTCTGTTTCTTCATTTTGCTTGACTCTCTGTTGGTTTCTGTACAGGAAACAACCACTTCTTCCCATATTAAAGCAGTAGGCTTGTGTAGGAGATGAACTTGTTATTCAATCCTGTCTCAGCTCCTGGTTATCTCTCAAACCTCTGTGCTTGTCCAGGCAGCCTATTATATTTTTAGTAGTTCCCAGTAGTTGCTGCTGCTTCTCCCAGTAGTTGAGGATGTGCCAAAACCTGTCAGTCCTAATGTGGAGGATCTCAGCACCTAGGTTCAGGCTGACTGGAAGCTGGACCCTCAGGCAGCAGCTTTTAAAATATGCAAATATATATAGTCCTGGGGGGCTTCAAGGGTAAGTCCCATTGGCCACCAGAGCCATGATTCAGAGGTGTCCACTGTGTGGGCTCCAGATGAGTGTTTAAGCTCTTTTCTGGGAGATACCAGAAAGCTAGACAAAGCAGAGGGAGAGCACCAAGATGGTGTCCCCAGCCTATGTTCCTTGAGAGCAGCTCAGTAGGCCACTAAATGCGAGCCAAACCTGAAGGCTTCTCCTCAGTTTGAAGCTCTAGGATAAGCAAAATGGTCTCCATTCACAGAAAGAATGGTGGCTGTGTCTCAGTCCACTGTCTATACTGTGTCCTAGACATGATAGTTTGTTAAGGACTATCCCATCAATTTCCATGTTCCCATAGGACCCAGGAACACAAGCTCCTCCAGCCTCCATAGTTAGGGGATGAAGGAGTGTCCCCTGGGCATCAGCTGCATAAACCAGACATGTGTAAAGCTTCCCTCCAGGAGACATAATAAAGGCTCTAAATGACAAGCTCACACCTAATATCATACTCAACAGTAAACACTGAAATATTTACCTCCAAGATCAAGAACAGGAAATAGGTGTTCACTCTCACCACTTTTATTCAAGAGAGTGTTGGAAGTCATAGGAAGAGCAATTAGGCAAGGAAAAGAAATGAGGCATCCAACTTGGAAAAGAAAAAGGAAAGCTGTCCCTATTTGCAGACTGAAAGTCAAAGTGAAGTCACTCAGTCACGTCGGACTCTTTGCGACCCCATGGAGCCCACCAGGCTCCTCCATGCGTAGAATTTTCCAGGCAAGAGTACTAGAGTGGGTTGCCATTTCCTTCTCCAGAGGATCTTCCTGACCCAGGGACTGAACCCAGGTTTCCCACATTATGGACAGATGCTTTACCATCTGAGCCACCAGGGAAGTCATTTGCAGATTACATGATACTGTGTATAGAAAATACTACTCTATCAAAAAACTGTTAAAAATAATAAACAAATTCAGTACTGTTGCAGGATACAAAATCAATACACAGAATTTGTTGTGTTTCAAACACTAACAACAAACTATCAGAAAGAGAAATTAAGAAAACAATTCCAAAAAAAAGAAAACAATTCCATTACAACTGCATTGAAAAGGATAAAACACCTGTCAATAAAATCTAACCAAGGAGCTGAAAGATCCATATATGAAAACTATAAGACATTAATGAAAGAAGTTGAAGAAGACACAAATAAATGAAAAGATATTCCATGTTTATGGATTGGAAGAATTAATATTTTTATAGTTCAGTTTGCTTAAAACAAGGGACAGAATTACTGCTAATCCTTCAAACCAATGAGAATCTAAGACTCAGTGATTGGGTTTAGAATTAAACACCCAAATAAGTTTCCTTACCTCGCAGAGAGGCTTATTATCCCTTCTAAGTCTAGTTAAAAAATAAATGGAGAAGAAAATAAAAACAATAATTCAAAAATGCATACATACCCTAAGTTCATTGCAGCTTTATTGCAACAGTCAAGTTATGGAAACATCCCAACTGAATGGATAAAGAAGCTGTGGGATATACAGAATGGCATATTATTCAGCCATAAAAAGAATGAAATTTTGCCATTTGCAGCAACAGAAATGGCCCTGAAGGGCATTATGCTAAGTAAAATAAGTCAGAAAAGAAAACAAACACCATATGATCTCTTTTATACTGTATGCAGAATCTAAAACAAAACAGAACAAAACCAAGGTCAAAGAACAGACTGGTGGTTGCAAGATATGGTGGGGTGTGGAGGGTAGGAGAAAGGAGGGAACTTTTTTTTAAGTTTAAATAAATTGAACAAACATTAAAGAAAATAATTGTTTGAGCATGGATTGCTTCGTAATTGTTTTCTTTAATGTTTATTAAAGAAATGTGTATTATTGCTTCTTAATTGTTTTCTTTAAGTACATGCCCAGGAAAACAATTATTTAATTAAAACCAAACCATAGAAAACAAATTAGAAGAAAATAGAATCAGATATTGATCAAGTTTCTGGATAGGAAATATATTTGTAAGCTTTGAAGTGAAAAGAAAAAAGAAGAAACCACAATGGAAAAAACTGACACATTTGAATAAATTAAAATTTAAAATTTCTGAACTTCAACAAAAACAATGAAAATAAAATAACCAGAATAAGAAAGCAAAAAGACCAGAAGAAGGACGATGGGGTGGAGGCTCTAAGATATAACATCTTTGTTATATAAAGAACTCATAAAAATCAGTTTAAGAAATTAAGGCTTAAATAAATAAATAAAGCAACATCTGCAGTGACAAATCACATAAGTATAAACACTGCTATAAATAAATGTGGCAAAAATTAGAACCTGGGGTATTCACAGAAATACAAATTAAAACAAGGAAAAAGTATGGCTTTTTCCCACCACACTAACAATATTTTATAACAATAATAATTCCTAATCTTGGTGATAGTGCAAAGAACTGATATTATCACAGACAATGTTTATCACCACATAAATCTCAGAAAATAATTTGTCAACTTGAATCAAGACCACAAAAAATATTTTAATACTTTGACCTAGCTATCCCACATCTGGGAATTTATCTTAGGGAAATAATCTAACAAAGAAAAAAGCTGTTATTGGTGATGTCCACTGGGTGTTACTGACATCTCAGAAGGTTCTGGATGGCCTGTCCCAGAATCCATAATGGTGGGTGGCGTCAGGGGACCCTCCTCTCCAGAGTGTGTGCTTGCATCAGTTGATGTATATGGCAGCTTTGGGATTTTGGTTGAAGAATGAGTAAGAGGGAGATAAACATAAGGACCGTGAGGGACAAGAGGGTTTGAGTCTCTGCCACCCTGGGACTGGCTGCCTCACTGGTTTTGACTCTTTGTGGAAGAAACAGAAAGAGAAGCATTAACACAGGGCCATGTGAGCTCACAACATCCAAACAACACAGCTTCAGGGCCTACATGGTCAAGTGCCATGGGCCACAGAGAGAGAAACATTCTCCTACCCACTCCACTCTGTCAAGGCACAGAGCTCTCAGCAGTGCTCCGCGAGGTTCCCAGCAGCAGAGGTGGTGTGCGCAGAGGACTCAGGAATGGAGTGTATGAGGGCGGGGGCTTCACCTGATTTTGCTGTATACCCAGGAGTGTCGGGCACAGTGCCTCAACTCCAACAGGCACTCAGTGTATATTCCTGAAGGAGTAGACGAATTTGAGTGGTCTTCACTCACCTGCGGACTTTGGGACATGGGGCTAATCTAGATGAGTGGGGATGAGAGCTGAGGCTCTGCCTGAGTGGGTGGGTGGTGGCCTTCATCTGCAAAAAGGCAGTCTCAGTGCCAGTGTGGTCCCAACCATAAACATAGTGAAACTGGGAAGCTCTGATTATATTTATAGTATTGAAAAATTGCAAGCAATCTAAATGTCCAACTGTAAAGGATAGAATGTGCAATGAATGAAAAGTCAAGCAAACACCAAGTTGAAAAGATGTCTCACAAATACCCTCAGTTTCCTTCTTGGACACAAGGAAGACTGCATTGCCCAGGCCTCTCCACACCCCGCCTTGCCTTAAGATATGGTCTTTTGGCTAGAAGTGATAGTGTTCTGCTGGGCTTAAGCATCTAAGATCCCACACATGATTTTTTTTTTTTTTTTATTGAAAGATAAGAGTACATCATGAGAAATGCTGGGCTGGAGGAAGCACAAGCCTGAATCAAGATTGTTGAGAGAAATATCAATAACCTCAGATATGCAAATGACACCATCCTTATGGCAGAAAGTGAAGAGGAACTAAAAAGCCTCTTGATGAAAGTGAAAGAGGAGAGTGAAAAAGTTGACTTAAAGCTCAACATTCAGAAAACTAAGATCATGGCATCTGGTCCCATCACTTCATGGCAAATAGATGGAGAAACAGTGGAAACAGTGGCAGACTTTATTTTGGGGGCTCCAAAATCTCTGTGGATGGTGATTGCAGCCATGAAATTAAAAGACGCTTAGTCCTTGGAAGGAAAGTTATGATCAACCTGCTGCTGCTGCTGCTAAATCGTTTCAGTCGTGTCCAACTCTGTGCGACCCCATAGATGGCAGCCCACTAGGCTCCTCTGTCCCTGGGACTCTCCAGGCAAGAATACTGGAGTGGGTTGCCATTTCCTTCTCCAATGCATGAAAGTGAAGAGTGAAAGTGAAATCGCTCAGTTGTGCTGACTCTTAGCGACCCCGTGGACTGCAGCCTACCAGGCTCCTCCGTCCATGGGATTTTCCAGGCAAGAGTACTGGAGTGGGTTGCCGTTGCCTTCTCCAACCTAGACAGCATATTAAAGAGCAGAGATATTACTTTGCCAACAAAGGTCTGTCTATTCAAGACTATGGTTTTTCCAGTAGTCATGCATGGATGTGAGAGTTGGACTATAAAGACAGCTGAGTGCCAAAGAATTGATCCTTTTGAACTGTGGTGTTGGAGAAGACTCTTGAGAGTTCCTTGGACAGCAAGGAGATCCAACCAGTTCATCCTAAAGAAGATCAGTCCTTGGTGTTCATTGGAGGGACTGATGTTGAAGTTGAAACTCCAATACTTTGGCCACCTGATGCGGAGAGCTGACTCATTTGAAAAGACCCTGATGCTGGGAAAGATTGAGGGCAGGAGAAGGGGATGACAGAGGATGAGATGGTTGGATGCCATCACCAACACAATGGACATAGGTTTGGGTGGATTCCGGGAGTTGGTGATGGACAGCGAGGCCTGGCGTGCTGCAGTTCATGGGGTTGCAAAGAGTCTGACATGACTGAGCGACTGAACTGAACTGAACTGAATTGCTTTACTGAACTTCGTTGTTTTCTGTCAAACCTCAACATGAATCAGCCATAGGTATACATATATCCCCTCCTTTTGAACCTCCCTCCCATCTCCCTCTCCATCCTACCCCTCTAGGTTGATACAGAGCCCATTTGAGTTTCCTGAGCCATACAGCAAATTCCACGATTCTTCATAACAGTCAAGCAGAAGACCATGTGTTCAGATGGAGGGGCCATAAGGTTGAAATAGTCTCCATCCCTAAGTCACCCCATGGCAGATAGTTGCACAAGAGTCACTCAGGTCCACAGGGGACATGGCAAAATAAGGAATAAGCATTTATTATTTTAAACTTTTGAGATTTGGGGGTTGATACTGGAGCACAAGCTATCCTAAACCTATGGGACAACATAAATAGAAAAAATCTCAAAACACAGTATTTAGAGAATGTAAACTTACTCCTAAGTATGAACAAAGCAAGACATTTGGATTACTGTCATGAGGTTTTGTGAGTTTTTTTGTGTTTTTTCTTCTTTACTCTTAAACTTAAAAAAAAAAATTGTTCTCTACTGACTTTAAAAGTAGTGTGAGATAAGGAAGAAGAGAGGGTGAAAGGAAGAGAAACTGGGATGCACCTGCCCTCTAGCTCCTTCTGTTCTTCTCTCTGAGCATGAGGACCCCACGGGCTTCTTCTCAGCCCACCCAAAAACTCTACACAGACAACTGTTTTTTTTGGAAGTAGAAAAGGATAGCTTTATTGCTTTGCCAGGTAAAGGGGGGCACAATGGGCTCCTGCCCTGGAAAACTATGTGTTCCATAAACAGACAACTTTTACCAAATGCCAGTTGTGCGCTGAGAACCATATAGGTTCACTTTACATTATGTCCACACAAGAGTCTGTAAAGGGGATGCTGTATTGATCACTGTACTGCTGTGGAGACTGTGATTCAGGAAGACTCTCACTGGTTCAAGTTTACTTAGCAGGTTAGTGGCAGCGCCAGGATTCAAACCCAGGGCAGCCTTCCTTGTAACCAGCCTGTTCAGTTCTAAAGTTTAACTCTCTGGGATGCATGGAAAGAGTGTGGCTTTTGGAAAGTTCCTTCATCTTTCTGCTTTGGAAATCCATCACACTTTTGTTCCTCATCATCCACAGGGTAACGTACTTTCAGTCTCTTGAACACAGCTAAACTTTTACCTAATTTTTGTGTCTTAACCTGTTTATGAATGAGAGGGAGGCAGTAGTGATGGTTTCCCATGTATGTGGTGTGGCTGCAGAGACCTGTGTGGGACCAGCTGTGTTCTTCCCTCCCCAATGCTGGTCCTGCGAAGGAAGTACAATGTGATGATGATCAGTGGACCAGGCAGAGACAAATATAACTGTTCAAGTTGCAGTTATGCCTCTATGAGCTCCTGACCTTTTTTCTGAGCCTCTAATTTCTCTTTGGTAAAAAGGTAGTAATTTCTACCTTTTTGTGATGCCCACATGGAAGAGAAAGCTCTTTGAAAAGTGTCAGTGCTGAAAAAATGGAAGATGATCCTATAATTTTTTGTAGCAGATACAGGATCAGAAAATGGAGCCTGCATTACTCAGAAAAATCATCTTATTTTCTCACTGCCATCTGGCCTGGTTCAAGTGCTTAGAGTTGGCTCATATTTGGTCTATTCCTCTTGACTGGCTGGGGTTCATTTGAGTTTCCAGAGCTTCAGGAGTTGCAGTGGGTGAGTAGAAGAACGTCTATGTCTGAACAGGCTTCTCACCTATTTTGCCTCTCTTCCCCTCCCAAAATGGTGCCTAGGGAGAGACATCTGCTTCTTACCAAATATCTGTGCTCGCCCACATTTCCTAGCCCCTCCACAATTATATGACCAATTCTGGACAAAGGGCTGCAAGTTGAAGTGCTGGCCCTCACTTCTGGGCTGACCCATTGAAGAGCCAGTATGGATTCCTCCACCTCTAATTCCTTGCTGCAATTCAGAAGAGCCTCTATTAGTCTGGGTTCTTAGACTTGGGACTGCAGAATCCCTGCAAATTCATTGTAGACGTACATCATATGTAAGGAGTAAACTTCTCCTTTTTATGGCTGAGATTTTGAGGCTGTTTGCTACCAGAGTAAAGGCTGTCCTTTTCTGGCTAATACAGACCAGAGCACCAGTGACTCTCTGTGGGGAACCTGAGCCTGGGTAGGGACACAAGGAAGATGTTTCGTGGCATTTGCTCTCAACTGACAGAGCCCCTAAATCACTCCTTTTCACCCTTGACATAAAGAAAATAAAGTATATGTTTAGAAATATTACTCATTCATTAAAAATATTAAAAACATAAGTGGCAAAGAGAGATAGGGAAGAGGGGGAAAAGGATAAAGAAAGAAAAAGAGAGAGAGAGAAATGGAGGTGAGCTGAGCCAATCAGATTGCCCCAGTCTTGTGATGGCACCCTTGAGAAGTCCTGGTGAAACATGGAAGGTGTCCAAAGGGGGCCTTGAGCAAGATGAGTAAGTGGAGAAAAGATTAGAGCAGGCTGCCAAGAAAGGGAAACAAAACCAAATCCTCTTGTTTTGGGACTTTCCTGGCCGTGCTTCTTGTTCTTGGGTTTCATCATTGGCTCAACAAATATTTACTGAGTGCCCACTGAGGTGGGATACTTAGCTTGAACAAACTGCAGGGCCTGCCTTCATGGACCATGCTTTTTGGTGAGAAAAGAGAGCAAACCAATACATATGTGAACTGTGTATGTATAAAGATATGTATAAAGATATATGTATAAAGATAAAGAGAAAGCAGGGAGGTGATAGAAGGTAGGGTGATTCCAGTGTTTATCTAAAGGATGGTCAGAAAAGGCATCACTGAGATAGCAAAACTTTAAGAAGGAGAAGGAGCTAGCAACAAGAAAGCCAGGGTGGCTGTGTTGGGTGGCCAAGGAGGTGGGTGGTAGAGGATGAGACAAAAGGAGTATTGGGGAAGGCAGATCATGGCAACGACTTTGCTCAGAGATGGGAAGCTCTAGGTGGATTTTGGGTGGAGGGATAATAGGAGCTAATTTGCATCTTAAAAGGATGACTCTAATTGCTAAATGCGTAGGGTTGCCAGATTTAGCAAATAAAACTTCATGATGTCCAGTTAAATTTGTGTTTCAGATTAATTAATATTTTTAGTAGCAGTGTATCTATCATGTGTCACATATAATATTTGTGACATATTTATACTAAAAAAATTATTTTTTGTTTATCTGAAGTGCAAATTTAGCTCAGTGTCCTAAATTTTATCTGGCAATCCAATACATGGAGAAAGATTTACTGCACAAAGGTTAAGGTAGGAATGTCAGCTAGGGATATTGCAAGAAACCAGGTGAGATGAGAATGCTTCATACTGGGGAGGAGGCTGGTAGGTAGGGACAAGGAGTTGGTTGGATTCAGGGTGTATGAGATCCGTGTGTATACTTACTCCCTCTTTCTCTCAGACCTTCTGTGTGAGCTAGTTGGATTCATTTTGCAAACAAAAACAAGAAAAGTGGTGGTGGTCATTGGGAGGATGTGACTGGGGGCCCTTTGGCAGAGGGGAAGGATGTGGGTTTAACCACAAGTTTCACACAGTTTTAGAGAAACCACGAGAATAGAATCAGTCATTCGAAGGTGGAAATGAGCCAAAAGCCTGGCGATGGCCTTGACAATGCTCTGCCCCTCCCTGCTCAGGGATGTGCAATCTGCCCCTGGGGAGGTGGAAAAACACTTGGGCTAAGACACCTCCTCTTTGGACCCCTCCCTTTTGCTTGATGCCAGCAGGCATCTCTTGGCTGGAGGGAGAGTAGGAGAAAGCCTGTGGGGGAATGGTGACTTGTCACTGGATCTTTGTATTCAAATCTTTTCTTCTGAGTCAGTATGTTGAGGATACCTTGAAGATAGTGTGCTTTGCTTAGTTGCTGAGTCAGTGTCTGACTCTTTGCGACCCCATGGACTGTAGCCCACCAGGCTCCTCTGTCCATGGGGATTCTCCAGGCAAGAATACTGGAATGGGTTGCTATGCTCTCCTCCAGGATCTTCCCAACTCACGGATCGAACCCAGGTCTCCCGCATTACAGGTGGATTCTTTACCATCTGAGCCACCTGTCCTTAAAGGACAGGGGCAATGCTTTATATTGGGTTGGTGGAAAAGTTTGTTAGTTTTTCCATAACATCTTAAGATGCTATGGAAAAAGTTGTTAACACATTAGTTATTAGTTAATGTTAGCACTATGAAGAAAGCTGAGCACCGAAGAATTGATGCTTTTAAACTGTGGTGTTGGGAAGACTCTTGAGAGTTCCTTGGACTGCAAGGAAATCCAACCAGTCCATTCTAAAGATCAGCCCTGGGTGTTCTTTGGAAGGAATGATGCTAAAGCTGAAACTCCAGTACTTTGGCCACCTCATGCGAAGAGTTGACTCATTGGAAAAGACTCTGATGCTGGGAGGGATTGGGGGCAGGAGGAAAAGGGGACGACAGAGGATGAGATGGCTGGATGGCATCACTGACTCGATGGACGTGAGTTTGAGTGAACTCCGGGAGTTGGTGATGGACAGGGAGGCCTGGCGTGCTGCGATTCATGGGGTCGCAAAGAGTTGGACACGACTGAGCGACTGAACTGAACTGATTGTTAGCACATTAACATCAGTTAACGTTATCACGTTAGTTAACATATCTAAAACTCTAAAATTTGTCAGAGTTTTTCCATATCTTAAGATGATGGAAAAATCCAATAGATGGCAGGAGCTAGAGGGAGAGAAGAGAGCGCCTGGGATGGATCTACAACAAGGCAGATCCACACATTATCACCTCCTCTCATGGGGAGGAACTGGCACAGAAAGGTATGGTGACCTCCTCAGGGTCACTCTGCAGGGCTTTCTGACTCCCAGCATCATTACATGTCTAGTTCAACAGAAATCACTCCGGCGCTAATGAGCTGAGAGCCTGACAGGAGATAAGTCAGCTGTGCAGTTTTCATTCTAGTAAGCATTTAAGACCAAGTGTTTGGTCAAAAGAGAGCCACGTAAACATAATTCTCACCAGCTGGCTTCCCTCCTGGCCTGCCTCCCACCTCATTCTTTCCATTGTTTAACTTGAGTGTATTGAATATATTCTCCATGCCAGATTCTGTGCCAGGTCCCCATGGTAACACATTGGTGAACAAAAACTGTGAGACAGAGGTTTCAAGGAAGAGGATAGTTAAAATCAGGCCAAGGGACATAGTCCCATGAGGAAAGTTTGTGCACATGCTCTGTGGCAGCAGGCAGTGTGGATAAAACCAGGGGTGAAAGAAGGCTGGAGGGGAGACCTGCTGATACCAGCACGCTGTGTGAGACTGTCTGGCAGGTCATGGATAAGCACTTTAAATTTTTTTTTTTTTTGCCACACCACGTGGCATGTGGGATTTAGTTTTCTGACCATGGTTCAGACCTTCGCCCCCTGCATTGGAAACACCTGGTCTTAACTACTGAGAAGTAAGGATTTAAAATTTTATACCAGGAACAAGGAGATGCCACGGAAGTACTATATGCAAGACTGTGACATTTTGAAAAGATGAAACACAAATGTTTGTCACTAGAGGATTGAGTTCAGTTCAGTCACTCAGTCATGTCCGACTCTTTGCGACCCCATGAATCGCAGCACAGCAGGCCTCCCTGTCCATCACCAACTCCCGGAGTTCACCCAGACTCACGTCCATCGAGTCACTGATGCTATCCAGTCATCTCGTCCTCTGTCATCCCTTTCTCCTCCTGCCCCCAATCCCTCCCAGCATCAGATTAGTCAGACCAATTAGGAAACACTCATATGGTGAATCCCAGGCATCTGTTCAAAAGAATGAACAACAGCAAAAAAAAAAAAGCAACCCAAAAACCCCAAACGCCCACAAAATCCCCTACTGTGGCCAGCTGGTTATATGGGCCCACTGCGTGAGCACTGGGGTGGCTGAAAAAAGAGGCTGATCTCCATAGATCATGTTTTGTTCACCTGATTGAAAAAAAAAAAAAAAAAAGAATGGATAAAGAATGAATGCAGGGCACTGCAAACTTCCAGTCCAGGTTTCCTACCTCCAGTTAGTGTGCAGACCATGTCTGGAGCTGAACCCCACTGATATGCATGCTCACGGATATGCAGCTCCCCATCTTTGCCAACATGCTGGGTGTGTCTCTCTTCCTGCTTGTTGTTCTCTATCACTACACGGCCGTCAACAATCCCAAGAAGCAGGAAGGAAAGTGGCACTTTCTCTGCCCCCAGGTTCCAGGACATAGTCTGAAGCAAGATGGAGGGTGTGAGGGGCCTTCACACTTCATCCCTTTTACCCATCACAACATACAAAGCAACTGCTACTGCTAAGTCGCTTCAGTCGTGTTCGCCTCTGTACGACCCCATAGACGGCAGCCCATCTGGCTCCACCGTCCCTGGGATTTTCCAGGCAAGAACACTGGAGTGGGTTGCCATTTCCTTCTCCAGTGCATGAAAGTGAAAAGTGAAAGTGAAGTCACTCAGTCGTGTCTGACTCCCAGCGACCCCATGGACTACAGTCCACCAGACTCCCCCATCCATGGGATTTTCCAGGCAAGAGTACTGGAATGGGGTGCCATTGCCCTCTCCGACAAAGCAACTACCCCTGGATTTTTCCAAACAACTTTTATTTCCTCAAAGTCTTCCTTAGCCCTATGGAACAAGACGCTCCCACTGAATAGGGCCCAGTATAGGGGCTACTTTCTTTTCTACTCCCTCTCCCCAGTATAAAAATACAGATTTTTTGTGGTCCCCCAAAAAAGAACAATGCAAACTAATAGCAAGATCTCTATGGATATTGTTAAATATATTCATATAGTACAGAACAGTGCATCTTGTATTCTATCGTTGGTGTAGGAAATACAAGACATAGAAACAGCTGATTCTTGTTACTCATAGTAGTTATGTTCTATAAAGTTGCCACAAACACTGAATTAACAGATACTGAACTATGGTTCCCAGGGGAGATGCAGGGTTAGGTTCCTGCAAGCTCTGCTCACAATATTTTCATCAACTGATGAACACATATATAACTTTACTGTTTCTGTTTAAAGACATTTTATGTAATTTGTATTGTTGATTCATTTTCATTGAGCTCATAGCCAACAGCATTAGAACTCATGCCTGAACAAAGCTCATCTAAAAGCACCTGTATCTTCTCTAAGGAACATCAAAGTTCTCTTGTGTGCTCAGGAATGCTAGACAGCTCTTCAGCAGTAAGATTGGAGGCAGTTTTATGCAACAAATTGTCAACCAAAAACACAAAATTTTGCAAGACATGGCACTAAATAGAGTGCAAAGAGGACACTTATTTACAGGCTGAGAGCTGAAGCAGGGAGGCAGGGGACTGCTTTGTTTGACCTTAGGTGGGGACTTGCATGTTGGACAACACAGATTTGTCCCTGCTCTGCATGTCTGCATATGACTGTGCGAGTGCCTGAAGTGCTGATTTGGGGCTCCAAATAAAGTTTAGCGAGTAAAAGAATTTGCAAATACTTGAACCCACAAATATGAATATGAAGTGTTTAGGAGAAATAATCTCAAATGTAGACATAAATTGCAAAAATAAAAATACAATAAAAATATTCATCAATGTTTTCCTGAATTCACCTATTGTTAACGATTACCCCATATTCTTTATCATGCATGCCTTGCTTCCCCTTCTTATGTACACTTACCAACTTCAGTAAATTTAACACAAATACAGTGCTTTTATCTAATCTACCATTCTCTTAATTCTTGAACATGTCCACAGCCTTTCTTTGTTTTGTGATTTTGATGCTCTGTGACTGCCGCTTAAAAAGACAAAATATTCCTCATTTGTCTGATGCTTCCTCATAGTTAGAGGCAGGTTACGCATTCTCCTACCCTGGAGTGCTACGTAGGTGATGGTGGACAATATATTTGCTGTAAAACATATGGGATGTCTATGGAATCTAGAGAAGGGAATGGCAACCCACTCCAGTATTCTTGCCTGGAGAACCCGTGGACAGAGGAGCCTGGTGGGCCACAGTCCATGGGGTTGCAAGAGTTGGACACGACTGAAGCAACTTAACACACTTAACACACATGTCTATGGAAGGAGGCTAAAGAAACTGGTGACAAGGATTGTCTTTGGAGAAGACAAGTGGGAATCAAGAGGAGAGAAGTGGGGAGGAGAGTGATTTTTTACTATGTGTCCTTATACACCTTCTGAATTGTGTTCTAGGCATATGCAGAACCTATTCACAAGCTAAATTTTAAAAAATTCAATAAGGTGGGTGGGTCTGGTATGATTACCCCATCTTGCATATGGAGAAACTGCCTCAAAGAGGGTAAAGTGAAAGTGAAAGTTGTTGAGTCGTGTCTCTTTGCCACCCCATGGACTATACAGTCCATGGAATTCTCCAGGCCAGAATACTGAATTGGTTAGCTGTTCCCTTATTCAGGGGATCTTCCCAAACCAGGGATCAATCCCATGTTGCAGGCGGCTTCTTTACTAGCTGAGCCACCAGGGAAGCCCCAAAGAGGATAAGGGAGCAGCAGGAAGGCTCCAAGACGAGTGCCATGTCTGATGTCATTCAATCTGCTCCTCTGATACCCAGATGGGCAGGTTACAACACTGGAGGGGCCAGTGAGGGTGGGGTGTCAGGGAAGGCTTCCCAGGGGGAGACACTAAGCTGAGCATAGAAAGGTGAGAAATTAGCCAGGTGACCAGGGTTACAGGACGAGGGGTGGAGTGAGGGAAGAGGAGCAGGAAGGAGTGTATTTCAGACAGAAAATGTCTTGGACCCAGGGTAACAGGCTTGCATAAGTGCACATGCCCTTCAGATCTGCAAAGAAGATGAGGGTCTTCCTTGGCAGTGCCACCCGACTGTGCAGGGGGAAGCCTGGGCTTCCTCTAACATTGTATCAGCTCTGCACATGGAACAGTCTCCTCTCAGTCTGAGTGTTCAGTCTATTTGGAGCTGAAATCCCTCGTGTGGCTGGTTTCCAGTCTTTTGGAACACTCACTGTCCTGCCCTTCCTCTCCTCAAGATGCTGTCTGGGAATTTGGGTAATTAAGGGCCCTTATTATAACGAGAAGTTTAGGGAGGCCCTCAACACACCAGGTCCTCTGGACCTCTGCTACTCTCTTTGAGGAGAGGGACATTGGCTCTTGGCAGTTGACATGGAGTTGAGACCAAGCCATATAACAACCAGGGCTAATGTGCTCCATGGCAGCTCTGGAATTTGCAGGACCCAGTGCCCCCTTGTTCAAAAATCTAGAATAAAAGTACTACTACAGGACTTCCCTGGTGGTGCCGTGGATAAGAATCCATCCGCCGAAACAGGGGACAGGGGTTCTATCCCTGGTTCGGGAAGGTTCCACATGCCTCAGAGCAGTTAAACCCATGCACCACAGTTACTAAGCCCGAGCACTTAGAGCCTGTGTTCCACAATGAAGAGAAAGCCTGCACAGAGCAACAAAAACCCA
>NW_011494956.1:17034517-17034875 GCF_000754665.1 Bison bison bison | reverse complement strand
AGACCCAGCACAAACAAAAATAAAAAAGTAAAAGAAAAAAAAATTCAAAGTACCACCATGAGTACTAAAATATCATTTTTCCTTTTTTCTGCAATCTCTTTCTTGATTCATCATGGTGTTTTTTATTCAATATTTCCTGTCATATTTATGTAAAAAAAATAAAATTTTATACTGTTACTATGAATTTTACCATTCATCTTCCAATTGTACAATGCCAGTTTTAAATAAAAAATTTAAGAGCATTTAACTCATATACAAGAATCACAGAAATTATGCAACTTATATTTCATAGATCATGCATGCACTTGTATTTTACTTATAACAAACAGTGAAAATGTTGCATAAAGACAACATTTTA
>NW_011494956.1:17030195-17034417 GCF_000754665.1 Bison bison bison | reverse complement strand
TAATTTTACATCTTGGTATGCTCACATGGCAACAACATTCTCTGCCTTCACCTTACTGATAATTAAAGGACTGAACATCAGATGAACTCTGGGTTACCCTATCATTTATCTGTCATCATTTTCAAAGTGAGTGACTAAATGATATAGGGAAGTAATACAAGTCAGAAAGGATATGGATGGGTTCCTCGGTTTCTTGTGTTTCCTAAAACACCACGGCCTTCTTCCTGCATTTGAAGCAACTTCTAATTCCAATGGAAAGCATGGCCTCTCAGGGCTCTGGGCTCCACTCGCTCACTCACAGATTGAAACACCCTTACCTGTACTCACTTTGAGTCTTGCTAAAAGCCCACATGTTGTGAGTCCTGGCGCATGTGCAGATGGAAGACACACACACACTAGACATCAGCCTTTGTCCTACTGGACTTCACTCACAAAGCACATGTTCACAGGTAGAATTAATACAAATTCAAAATAGGAATACAGAGCATTAAATTAATGCTTGCATGGAGGTCCTTCTGAGTGCGTGTCAGAATACAAGGTAAGTGCGTCGTGGAAGCTACATGGCAGGCATTATCTATGTTTTGTGAGAACGAGGGCTGCAGTGGGTGATGGCACATTACACCAGTCTCCTCTGCTCATGGACGTTTTCCCTGGTCCCATTGGATCGCATTTACAAAACCTAAGCTCAAAGAGAACATGAGTTAGATTTTAAAACAGTAACAGTCCACCATCTTGTTAAACTGAGTATGGGCCCTTCTGAGTGCAGGGTCCCCTGAGTGTGGGGAGGGCTGCCCCCTTCTGCTCTCCTCCTCCTGCCTGATGGATGTGGGATATAATGGCAGGGCTTCAGCAGCCATCGTGGCCATGAGAGCTGTGCCTAGGACTGGCGGTGAGGAAAGATCAAGGTGGATCTGGTATTTCACACTTTACCAGCCTAAATAGCCAAACTCAATGCTTTTATATGAGAGAATAAATCTGCAAGTGCTCTAAGATACTGTTAAATTGTGTTTTTAATCTACTATGTTATTGTTCAGTTGCTCACTCATGTCTGACTCTTTGTGACCTCATGGACTGCCGAACACCAGGGTTCCTTCAGTTCAGGTCAGTTCAGTTCAGTCACTCAGTCCTGTCTGACTCTTTGCAACCCCATGGACTGCCGAACACCAGGGTTCCTTCAGTTCAGTTCAGTTCAGTCACTCAGTCCTGTCTGACTCTTTGCAACCCCATGTACTGCAGCAGGCCAGTCTTCTCTGTCTATCACCGACTCCTGGAGCTTGCTCAAACTCATGTCCATTGAGCCATTGATCCCATTCAACCATCTCATCCTCTGTGATCCCCTTCTCCTCTTGCTCTCAGTCTTTCTCAGCATCAGGGTCTTTTCCAATGAGTTAACTCTTTGCATCAGGTGCCACAGTATTGGAACTTCAGCTTCAGCATCAATCCTTCCAATGAATATTCAGGGTTGATTTCCTTTAGGATTGACTGGTTTGATCTCCTTGCTGTCCAAGGGACTCTCAAGAGTCTCTCCAGCATCACAGTATGAAAACATCAATTATTTGGCACTCACCCTTTCTTATGGTCCAACTCTCACATCCATACATGATTACTGGAAAAGCCATAGCTTTGACTACATGGACCTTTGTTGGCAGAGTAATGTCTCTGCTTTTTAATACAAAGTCAAGGTTTAAAAGTCAAGGCTTTTCTTCCAAGGAGCAAGTGTCTTTTAATTGCATGGCTGCCGTCACCATCTGCAGTGATTTTGGAGCCCAAGAAAATAAAATCTGTCACTGTTTCCATTTTTCCCCCATCTATTTGCCATGAAGTGATGGGACCAGATGCCATGATCTTAGTTTTTTGAATGTTGAATTTTAAGCCAGTTTTTTCACTTTGTTCTTTAACCTTCATCAAGAGGCTCTTTAGTTCCTCTTTGCTTTCTGCCATTAGGGTGATGTTATCTGCATATTGAGGTTATTGATTTTTCTACCTGCAATCTTGATTCCAGCTTGTGCTTCATCCAGCCCAGCATTTCACATGATGTACTCGACATATAAGTTAAATAAGCATGGTGACTGTAAACAGCCTTGACATACTCCTTTCCCAATTTGGAATCAATCCGTTGTTCCATGTCTGGTTCTAACTGTTGCTTCTTGACCTGCATACAGGTTTCTTAGGAGGCAGGTCAGTTGGTCTGGTATTCCCATATCTCTAAGAATTTTCCACAGTTTAAGCTGCTATAAACCAAACCTAATCCTATCTGAAACAGCACCCTTGTGTTCCTGCACCTGTTGGGATACAGGAATTTCTGAATCCTTCAAGCCACTTGGAGGCCAAGGGGAGCCAGAGAAAGAACTTCTAGGTCAAATACCTGCTGCTGCTGCTAAGTCACCTCAGTCGTGTCCGACTCTGTGTGACCCCATAGACAGCAGCCTGCTCCCTACAGTTGTGAGTGCTGTGTCACTTTCTGGGCCAATCTGAATTGCCCTTCTAGGGTATTTATCTTAGTCCAGGGTTTGACAAACTATTAATGTGTGGCTCAGGGGTTGTCCAGTTAACTTGTAAATAAAAGTGTTATGGCAACACAGCCATGCTCATTAACGTAGTCTATGGCTGCTTTTGGCTGCAAAGAATATAACCTGAATGGTCTAGTGGTTTTCCCTACTTTCTTCAATTTAAGTCTGAATTTGGTAATAAGGAGTTCATGATCTGAGCCACAGTCAGCTCCTGGTCTTGTTTTTGCTGACTGTATAGAGATTCTCCATCTTGTGTTGTTCTTCCAACAACACAAGAGAAGACTCTACACATGGACATCACCAGATGGTCAACACTGAAATCAGATTGATTATATTCTTTGCAGCCAAAGATGGAGAAGCTCTATACAGTCAACAAAAACAAGACCAGGAGCTGACTGTGGCTCACATCATGAACTGCTTATTACCAAATTCAGACTTAAATTGAAGAAAGTAGGGAAAACCACTAGACCATTCAGGTATGACCTAAATCAAATCCCTTATGATTATACAGTGAAGTGAGAAATAGATTTAAGGGCCTAGATCTGATAGATAGAGTGCTTGATGAACTATGGAATGAAGTTCGTGACATTGTACAGGAGACAGAAATCAAGACCATCCCCATGGAAAAGAAATGCAAAACAGCAAAATGGCTGCCTGGAGAGGCCTTACAAATAGCTGTGAAAAGAAGAGAAGTGAAAAGCAAAGGAGAAAAGGAAAAATATAAGCATCTGAATGCAGAGTTCCAAAGAATAGCAAGAAGAGATAAGAAAGCCTTCCTCAGTGGTCAGTGCAAAGAAATAGAGGAAAACAACAGAATGGGAAAGACTAGAGATCTCTTCAAGAAAATTAGAGATACCAAGGGAACATTTCATGCAAAGATGGGCTCGATAAAGGACAGAAATGGTATGGACCTAACAGAAGCAGAAGATATTCAGAAAAGGTGGCAAGAATACACAGAAAAACTGTACAAAAAAGATCTTCACGACCCAGATAATCATGATGGTGTGCTCACTCACCTAGAGCCAGACATCCTGGAATGTGAAGTCAAGTGGGCCTTAGAAAGCATCACTACGAACAAAGCTAGTGGAGGTGATGGAATTCCAGTTGAGCTATTTCAAACCCTGAAAGATGATGCTGTGAAAGTGCTGCACTCAATATGCCAGCAAATTTGGAAAACTCAGCAGTGGCCACAGGACTGGAAAAGGGCAGTTTTCATTCCAATCCCAAAGAAAGGCAATGCCAAAGAATGCTCAAACTACCACACAATTGCACGCATCTCACATGCTAGTCAAGTAATGCTCAAAATTCTCCAAGCCAGGCTTCAGCAATACGTGAACTGTGAACTTCCTGATGTTCAAGCTGGTTTTGGAAAAGGCAGAGGAACCAGAGATCAAATTGCCAACATCCACTGGATCATTGAAAAAGCAAGAGAGTTCCAGAAAAACATCTATTTCTGCTTTATTGACTATGCCAAAGCCTTCGACTGTGTGGATCACAATAAACTGTGGAAAATTCTGAAAGAGATGGGAATACCAGACCACCTGACCTGCCTCTTGAGAAATTTGTATGCAGGTCAGGAAGCAACAGTTAGAACTGGACATGGAACAGCAGACTGGTTCCAAATAGGAAAAGGAGTACATCAAGGCTGTATATTGTTACTCTGCTTATTTAACTTATATGCAGAGTACATCATGAGAAACGCTGGGCTGGAA
>NW_011494956.1:17019823-17029631 GCF_000754665.1 Bison bison bison | reverse complement strand
AGTCCATTCTGAAGGAGATCAGCCCTGGGATTTCTTTGGAAGGAATGATGCTAAAGCTGAAACTCCAGTACTTTGGCCACCTCATGCGAAGAGTTGACTCATTGGAAAAGACTCTGATGCTGGGAGGAATAGGGGGCAGGAGGAGAAGGGGATTACAGAGGATGAGATGGCTGGATGGCATCACTGACTTGATGGATGTGAGTCTTAGTGAACTCCGGGAGTTGGTGATGGACAGGGAGGCCTGGCATGCTGCGATTCATGGGGTCGCAAAGAGTCGGACATGACTGAGCAACTGAACTGAACTGACTGATGGCTGCTTTTGAGCTGTGACGGCCAAGCTGAATATTCTATTCACTGGAGGGCTTCCCTGGTAGCTCAGCTGGTATAGTGTCTGCCTGCAATTCAGGAGACCCCAGTTCGATTCCTGGCTTGGGAAGATCCCCTGGAGACGGGGTACGCTACCCACTCCAGTATTCATGGGCTTCCCTGGTGGCTCAGAAAGAGTACACCTGCAATGCGGGAGACCAGGATTCGATCCCTGGGTTGGGAAGATCCCCTGGAGGAGGACATGGCAACCCACTCCGATGTTCTTGCCTGGAGAATCCCCATGGACAGAGGAGCCTGGCAGGTTCCAGTCCATGGGGTCACAAAGAGTGAGACATGACTGAGCGACTCAGCACAGCTACTCACTGGAAACTTTAGGGAAAAGTTTGCTAACTCCTATCTTAAAAAATTTCACTAAGAACACCACTAATTCTCCCAACTCATCTACCCTTGTGGCCTTCACCATCTGCTCAGGGATATGCTGGTAAATGTTTAACAATAGGCCTCTCTAGGAGGTAAAAATGCATAGAATCAGCCATATCTTTCGTGTAAATATTCACACTATGGCTGATTCAAGCTAACAACATGATGCCAGTGACAGCTGGGAGGAGATGAAGACAATCTGCTCTGAGGAAGTTAAGACACCTTCAGTACAGCCCTGGAGCCACTTCCTTTACATCTGGCCTGTGCTCTTTAACGGAACCCTAAACCCTAATCAACCAGGCCTGGCTTTGATATACTAATTGCAGCTAAAGGAATTTAAGGAATTTAGCTCCCTGGCTTTCAGCGAAGTAAAATTTCCCCTTTACTTTGTCAAGGTTTCTGTTCTGTTCATTTCATTACCGGTTTTGTCTAGAGAGTGAATCTAAGATATTAAATACCATTATTACAACATGTAATTCTGATGTTACAATTGTGTAAATATTATCTGCCAGAGAGTCAGGTTGCATGAGTGGAGCTCTAAAGAAGAAAATAACCTTCAGCTTCAAACATCTGTAGGTCAAAGAAGAATGTTCCAGAGATCCAATTCCAAAACGAGTATCTGTTTATTTTTTTTCTTTGTTTATATTTCTTCCAACATGCAGCTTCTATTTTTAAAATCTCACTTACTGTTTTTTTGAATTATTTTGTTTTAGTGGGACATTTTCTTGAACGATATTTTTCACTGGCTGTTCTTTAATGTTATCTTTTCTGACTCCTTGGATTTCAGAAAATGTCTTTATTTTTATCTTCCCTTTTGGTGGTATTTTTGGTTGGCTGTAGAGTTCCAGATTCAAATTAATTTTATTTCAAAACCTGATGCAAAATCTGATGTCAGACTTAATTGCATTTCTTCATATGTAACCTGTTTTTTTTTTCTTTCTGGAAGAGTATATGATTTTTCTCTTTACGCTTTAAGTTCTGAAATTTTACCCAAGTGCAATTAAACATGTTATTTCTTTATTCATCTTCATTGGCCCTTAGTGGGACCCTTAAAAAAAAAAAAACACAAATCCAAAAGAAAACATTTTATTTGGTTTAATACCAAAATATATTATGAGGAAAATAAAGATGGCAATAATAGCAACATGAAGATAATTCCAGTTAACATTTATTTATTTATTTTAAAAATTTGGCCTTACTAGATCTTTGTTTGGAGAAGGAAATGGCAACCCACTCCAGTGTTCTTGCCTGGAGAAGCCCATGGGTGGAGAAGCCTGGTGGGCTTTAGTCCATGGGGTCGCACAGGGTCGGACACGACTGAAGCGACTTGGCAGGTCTTTGTTGAGGTGCACAGGCTCAGTAGTTGCCACATGTGAGCTTAGTTGCCCTGTGGTATGTGAGATCTTAATTTCTTGATCAGGGCAAACCCACATCCCCTGTATTGGAAAGTGGATTTTTAACCACTGGACCACCAGGCAAGTTCACAGTTAACATTTTTAAAAAGCATAACACAATAAAATGTCCTGCAAAAAGCAAAACAGTTCTGTACTGCATAAAAATGAAAGCTCCAGCCCTCTTCGGGCTTCCCAGGTGGCATTAGTGGTAAAGAACCCACCTGCCAATGCAGGAGACAAAAGACTCGGGTTCAGTCCCTGGGTTGGGAAGATCCCCTGGTGGAGGGCATGACAACTCACTCCAGTTGTCTTTTTGCCTGGAGAATCCCATGGACAGAGGAACTTGGACGGCTACAGTACATGGGGTTGCAAAGAGTCGGACATGACTGACGTGACTTAGCATGTACGCACAGCCCTTTTCGGGCCTCACCTGCAGTCCCTCTCTCCTTTTTCCTTGGTTCATTGAGTCCATCCTTCCAGGAAAAAATATTTCTACTGGTGAATAGAATTCACTTTTGGAAAGTACACAACGCATGCACTTAACACGATCAGCTCTCCCTCCCTTCACTCCCTCAGGGATCTAACTGTGATAAGGAAGAACAAATCCGACTCCATATTGGATCTGTTTCTTTTACTTTAATCTTTGTATTCTACTGCTTTCCCCACAAGTTAAGGATGTTGCCTATAGCCTGAAACATACAGGATAGCCCATTCTCAAGGCTCTGACTTTCAAAGGTGTAACATGTTTCCATTAGTAGAGAGATAAAAAGTTGCAGAACAGAAAATAACATTAGTTTTGTTGCAGGTTTACATAAACATCATGACTTGACTTAGGCAGACAGCAACAAGAACAAAGGATTCCAGCACTAAGGAGTTTGTAACAACCAACCACACCTCCCCTCCTTTTAAAATAAGGTGAAGTGAAAGTGAAAGTTTCTCAGTCTGTCTGTGTCTTTGTGACCCAGTGGATTATGTAGTCTCCAGGCCAGAATACTGGAGTGGGTAGCGTCCCCTTCTCCAGGAGATCTTCCCAACCCATGGATCGAACCCAGGTCTCCCACATTGCTTGCGGATTCTTTACCAGCTGAGCTATCAGGGAAGCTCTTTTAATATAAAAGAAATCTGAATTCTAACTTGAGTAAGATGGTCGTTTGGGACACTAGTCCACCATCTTTTCAGTCTGCTGGCTTGTCCACCATCTTTTCAGTCTGCTGGCTTTCTGGAAAGTCACTATTCCTTGCCCTAACAACTTCTGTATTTATTGACCTGTTGTGAAGTGAAGAGTAGGAGCTTGGACTCGCTAACATAGCCAGTACCTTGTTGATGAACATTTAGATAATCTCAAGTTTTATATCTATACAGACAATGCTATAATAAACACTGGATGACTAAAGGTATCTTGACATTCTTTAATGACTATATGCAAGGGATAAATTCCTAGTAGTGATATTGCTGGAATAATGAATATGGACATTTTATTTTTTGATCTTTTTTTTTGGTGCCAATTTGCCCTGTAAAAAATTTGTACATTTCATTCTCAATAGCAGGTTATCAGAGTGTTTCATTCTTTGCTAGCTTTTTAATAGTAGGCATTATCAGGCTCTCTGAGTACTGCCAGTCTGGATAGGTGACAGTATCGTTGCTTTCACATGAGTTTCTTCGGCTGAGTGTATGGCTTAGTATCATTTCCTGTGTTTACTGGCCCTCTGAATGTCTTTTTCCTGGTTCCCTATCTATGTCCTTGGCTTCAGGTGACCTGCGTCCTTCTGTGCCTCCTCCAGTTGTCTCCTCTCTCCTGCGTCCTCTGCCTTTCCCCTGTATACTCACATCTACACTCGTCCTTGTGGCATTTTATTTTTATCTCACATTTTCCAACTGTTGGTCTTTTCACTCTGCCTTCAAGAAAATGTTGTCCACCATTATCTCGCCAACATTCAGCTTGCTTTTTTAAAAAAATGTATAAACAAAATGTGGTTTATCCAGTTTATAGATAGCACTGTCCTGCAATTTCTTACTCCTGATACCCTTTCCTGAACATTTTAGCAGTGTTTTTTTTGGTATGTACCTCTGTATTTTTTAACTCTTTGTATTTCTCAATCCAGACATTTATCTTGATTTCCTGTCATGGAAGATGAAGAGTTAACCGTACTACCATCTCCCCCATTCTCTCCATCCTGCTGCAACAGTTGTGCCCGACTTTTGGTTAATATATTAGTTGCTTTTTGAGATAAATATGTGAGTGTAGTTCATGGCTGAGTTAAAGTGTACATTATTATTATATTTCTTTTGTTGCTTCCCCTGGAATTAATAATTACCTTAAAAATCTTTTTCTTGACTTTAGTTTTACATGCGTCTTTAATTAATGAATTTTATTTTTAGCTGCACTGGATCCTTATTGCTATGCACAGGTTTTCTCTAGCTGTGGTGAGTGGAGGCTGCTCCCTAGTTGCAGTGAGCAGGCTTCTCATTGCAGTGGCTTCTCTTGCTGTGGAACTTGGACTCTGGAGAACAGGCTCAGTACTTGTGGAGCCTGGGCTTAGTGGCCCTGTGGCATCTTCCCAGACCAGGGGTTGAACCTGTGTCCCCTGCACTGGCAGGCAGATTCTCAAGCACTGGAGCACCAGGGAAGCCCTACATTCATGTCATTTTAAAATTTATTTTTAGTTTAAGGATAATTACAATATTGTGTTGGTTTCTGCCATACATCAACATGGGTCAGCCATAGGTATACATATGTCTCCTCCCTCTTGAGCCTACCTCCCACCCCTCTAGGTTGTCACAGAGCACTCATAGAGCTCTCTGAGCCTACATACATCTTTAACCAAAGCCTTCTAAACCCTCCAAAAAAAAACCAAAAAAACTGCAAATGCCTTCTGAATTTGGAAGAGCCCTTTTCCATGGAATGGCTCCTTCCTTTGTTTCTCTCCCTCTTGAGGTTTGAGGACAGAACCAGGAAAGACAGGATCAGGGCTCTCGGGGAGGAATGAGAGTCAGGAAAGAAACAGATTCCTGGTTTTTCTTCCTGGGGCCTAGGAAGGGGAAAACAGATCCACAGCAATCTGGAACTGGAGCTTCAGGGGTCAGCTGTCTGAACTCGGAGTGTCTCTACAGACATGGTATTTTCAATGGTGGGTGGTTCCCGATCCATCTCCCACACCAGCCCATGCCCAAACTGAATAGCTGTGCTGGACCTTTACAGGAGGGCTTGTAACCCTATAGCAGTGTCAGTTTTTCATATTAGCTCCAGTGAGGTTGCATTTATCTGAGAATGGTATGTTGAGGGTAGAGGGGTATGTGATGAGTCATGCTTGGTGGAGGCAGACGTGAACCAAAGGCAGCCCTTAATGTCTCCAGCTGGGCAAATGGGATGGGACAAGTGGAGCAGAGAGAGACCAAGTCATGATGAGGGGGAAGTTTAACCTGGGCAAAGCACTTCCCTGACCACAGCACCTTCCTTTCCTACCCCTGCTCAGCACAGAACAGGTGTTTAATAAGTAATATAAATCCTAAGCAATGTGAGCTCAGGGCACCTCTCAAGGCTGTTGGCATGTTAGAAGTTTGTAATTTGGAGGCAGGATGGGGAGCACAGTAACAAGCGGCCCATGAATTTTGATATAATTTTATTCAATGAGTTGTAGGAGGACCAAGAGGGGCCCAGAAGGGCTCACTAGGACTTGGCGATCTCTTTTGGGACACCAGCCCCTCCTTTCTCCACCAGCAAACCCTTCTTTCTGCAGGTGGGCAGGGGGACTCTCAGAAGTTGCTAGTTTTGAACAGAACCAAATTTTAGCTGAATGCAATCCCAGAGATGAGGTAGGGGTAATTGAAAGACTGCACCTCAGAATTTCCCCTGGCTTCATCTGGATTGTGCAGGCCCCAGCACTTTCCAAAAATGCTGGGCAGTGACACACTTCTGGCAGGGCACCTGAGCAGAGAAGTCTTTACTCTGCCTGGTCTGGCTTTGTGCACTTTACAGGATTCTGTCCTGATGGCTGCAGGGAATGCAATCATTAGTCCCCAGGCCACCAGTCTAGACTGACCCACTGACATCCCTGTTGTTTGGCCCTGATCTCTATCTGAAAGTGTCCTGTGTCTCGTCCTGTGTCCTGGCTCATTTTGATAACCTTGCCCAGCTCATAGTAGGTGATCAGTAAGTAATTGTTGTGTGACTCAATACTCCCCATCGTCTCTCAGAGCTGAGCTTACAGTGTGATTAGAGGAATAGGTGACACTGGCTTCCCCTTTGCCAGCACTGCTCCCCCACGCACCGCCCCCCACCCCAGAAGGAACCCTGAGCATCTTCCAGAGCTCTCTGCCTTTCTACTGCAGCTGTGCTTGCACAGACACACACACACACACACACAGTAGCTGATGCTCACCATCACTGCCCAGGACAGTCACTGCTCATTTGTGTCTCTTAGCACAGAAACACAAGAGTTCCTGCTCATGGTTTCCCATCTCCCTCCAGGGCTTCCCCCAGAGTTATTTTCCAAGTGTTTTTAAATGTCTAGAGGCATTCACATCAATCAATGATATTACAGCACAGTTCCTCCTATGTGCTCAGTATTTTTCCCTACTTTTCACTCAGCATCTCATTTACTCCTAGCAACAACTCCAATACTCAGAGAAGTTAATTTGCCTGGGACACAGAGGAACACAGAGAGAGAGCCAGGTCTTCCCTGCCCGTGTCTGTGCGATTAACTACACCACAAGACTTGAACACCGCAGCCGGGGTTCAGCAAGTGTTAACAGCAGGAGGTATGCTGAGGTTCTAAGGCACTCGTGTCCCAACCACCAGGGGCCGCTGTTTCCCCGTGCTCCGGTCAGGAACCCGGCCGCAGTTCCAGACTCATCCAGTTCGTCCTCTATAGAACACACACCGGGCTTGGACTTGTGAGCCCAAGGGCGTCCCACAGACTCTCGGAGACCAGCCCTCAGCACAAACTTCAGGCTGCATGCAACCCAGGTAGACAAAGGGAGCGCCGTGGAGGTTAACCATTGCGGATGGTACAGCAGATGTCTAAATTGGAGAATGTGATGCCTCTGCTCTCTTGCAATTTCTTGCCAGTGGTTTCAAGGGGCATGGCTAGTGTCAGGTTCTCTTCCAGAGAGAGGAAGGTTGGCTTTCAGAGATGTGGGCCCCTGGGGTGGGAGAATCCACAGTTAGACCCCTGGTCTCCAAATTGGGGTATTCATGGTGATCTGTTGGAGGTCCAGGGAGAAAATACTAGTTTATGTATTTATTTATACTTTTAATCTAAAAGAAAGAATGTAGTTTCACTAACATTTGATATCCAAATTGGTGGTGGGTCTCTCACTTGGATGGATGTCAAATAGCCCTTTGTCAGCAAAGCATGTGTGACAGGGGTTATGTGTCCCTGTTAGGCTGAACTTATAGAGTGTATTATGTACTTTACCCAAAGTCTTTATAGTATGGACAAGTAGCTTTTAATAATTCCCTAGAAAGAAACCAGAGTCTGAAGGTAACACAAATGATACCTGTACAGGTGACCCAGAGAAAGAGAAATGACTGAGCTGTCACTCAGCTCCTCGTATGAGGCCTTAGATGTATGTGACATAAAAACAAGGACAAACCATTCATATCTGACAAGACATCATTCTCCCAAACCCAAACCTGTCAAAACCATTTAAATGATATCTATTATAATTTATAGGGAGCTCTGCTATAATAGCAAATATACCTGGGCCTTGATGTCAGTAGTATTAGGGGTGGGAGTACAGCCACATGGCATATCAAGGGTACAGGCAAAAGCATGTTTGAAGGCTGAGGACCAGATCAAAAGGGCCTAGAGATCCCCAGTGTGTGCCACTTGCTGAGAGTGCCACATTCCTGGCCTCACGGTTCTCAGGGTTTGCTGTGGACCAAGGGCCTAAGCATTGGGTTTTGTAAGACTGTTGCTGACATTGCTCAAGGCCACTCATTGGAACGATGACACTTTGGGGTTTGGTTCTGATTCCTGCTGAGGCATTTCAAATCAGGTGGGTTTTGTTTGTTCTTGGTCTGCTTCACGAGTGCCCAATTCCTGTAACAGAAGGAGGAGGAAGGGGAAATGGGAGCCTTCTGTGGGTGACCCTCTTCTGGGCTCACTGGAGTAGACCTACTTTCTGGGACACCGTGCACAGTGGAGAGGCTTCCCCCTCAGTCCCAGACCACATGTACTTCCTTTCAAGGGCATAAGATTTAAAAAAAAAAAAAATCAAGGGATTTGTCCAAATCTTGACATAGGGAGAGTTCATTCTAAGTGGACTCATGGATGCATGGTCACCTGTATCAGTTATTATCAGAGTGAACTTCCCTGGTGGTCCAGTGGTTAAGAATCTGCCTTGCAATGCAGAGGATACGGGTTCGATCTCTGGTCAGGGAACTAAGATCCCACATGCTGTGGAGAAACCAAGCCCATGTGCTACAACTAAGACCCAGCCCAGCCAAGTGCAGTTCAAGGACTGATGACATCAGGATTCTTTAGGATGACTTGGAAACATGGAGATCCAGTGTCCCACCTGAGGCCTCCTGACTCAGAATCTGTGAGTGGACTGGAAAAAAAAGCATTTAAAATATACCCTCATCCCCACTCCCACCAAGTGATGATTCTAAAGCACACTCATATTTTAAAAACTTTACTCCACATAATAATATTTTTGAAAACTGTAGTTTTCCAAAGGGCTTATGATCTGAATTCATTTTTCTCAATATGGGATAGGTAGGACCTGGTAGCCTTCTGTTGATTTTAAGCCCAAGGGTGGAATGAGGCTCACAGGAGGTCAATCACCCACCTAAATGTACAGGATGGGAACTGCCCAGTTCTGCTGCACACATTAAACTCACAGGGTGGAAGGGAGTGAGATGACAGTCCACACATCAGTGAAGGGGATGCTGGCTTCAAGTAACTCCATGGGAAGCAGAAAATTCTGGGGGCAAATTCAGTCCTAAAACCATATCCCATTATAGGTCCAGAGGGAAATACAAAGTCACTCATCTTTAGAAAGTGACCTCAGAACTCAAGCTTTAAAGTCTGGCCGATCTAACCGTGTGACCAGCAAAATCCATGGAGATTCTTTAGCAAAATCTAGCACAACGCAACCCACTCCAGTACTCTTGCCTGGAAAATCCCATGGACGGAGGAGCCTGCTGGGCTGCCGTCTATGGGGTCACATAGAGTCTGACATGACTGAAGAGACTTAGCAGCAGCAGCAGCACAATGCATGATGGCCTCACAATACTGAGTCTAGAGTAGAGGCAAGAATTAGAGCTCCCTCTGAGGTTCGTGACATTGTACAAGAGACAGGGATCAAGACCATCCCCATGGAAAAGAAATGCAAAAAAGCAAAATGGCTGTCTGGGGAGGCCTTACAAATAGCTGTGAAAAGAAGAGAAACGAAAAGCAAAGGAGAAAGGAAAGATATAAGCATCTGAATGCAGAGTTCCAAAGCATAGCAAGAAGAGATAAGAAAGCCTTCCTCAGTGGTCAATGCAAAGAAATAGAGGAAAACAACAGAATGGGAAAGACTAGAGATCTCTTCAAGAAAATTAGAGATACCAAGGGAACATTTCATGCAAAGATGGGCTTGATAAAGGACAGAAATGGTATGGACCTAACAGAAGCAGAAGATATTAAGAAGAGGTGGCAAGAATACACAGAAGAACT
>NW_011494956.1:17010251-17019723 GCF_000754665.1 Bison bison bison | reverse complement strand
GGCAATGCCAAAGAATGCTCAAACTACCACACAATTGCACTCATCTCACACGCTAGTAAAGTCATGCTCAAAATTCTCCAAGCCAGGCTTCAGCAATACGTGAACTGTGAACTTCCTGATGTTCAAGCTGGTTTTAGAAAAGGCAGAGGAACCAGAGACCAAATTGCCAACATCCGCTGGATCATGGAAAAAGCAAGAGAGTTCCAGAAAAACATCTATTTCTGCTTTACTGACTATGCCAAAGCCTTTGACTATGTGGATCACAATAAACTGTGGAAAATTCTGAAAGAGATGGGAATACCAGACCACCTGACCTGCCTCTTGAGAAATCTGTATGCAGGTCAAGAAGCAACAGTTAGAACTGGACATGGAACAACAGACTGGTTCCAGATAGGAAAAGGAGTACATCAAGGCTGTATATTGTCACCCTGCTTATTTAACTTATATACAGAGTACATCATGAGCAATGCTGGGCTGGAAGAAGCACAAGCTGGAATCAAGATTGCCGGGGGAAATATCAATAACCTCAGATATGCAGATGACACCACCCTTGTGGCAGAAAGTGAAGAAAAACTAAAAAGCCTCTTGATGAAGGTGAAAGAGGAGAGTGAAAAAGTTGGCTTAAAACTCAACATTCAGAAAACAAAGATCATGGCATCCGGTCCCGTAACTTTATGGCAAATAGATGGGGAAACAGTGGAAACACTGTCAGACTTTATTTTGGGGGGCTCCAAAATCATTGCAGATGGTGACTGCAGCCATGAAATTAAAAGACGCTTACTCCTTGGAAGAAAAGTTATGACCAACCTAGATAGCATATTGAAAAGCAGAGACATTACCTTGCCAACAAAGGTTCGTCTAGTCAAGGCTATGGTTTTTCCAGTGGTCATGTATGGATGTGAGAGTTGGACTGTGAAGAAAGCTGAGCACCGAAGAATTGATGCTTTTGAACTGTGGTGTTGGAGAAGACTCTTGAGAATCCCTTGGACAGCAAGGAGATCCAACCAATCCATTCTGAAGGAGATCAGCCCTGGGATTTCTTTGGAAGGAATGATGCTAAAGCTGAAACTCCAGTACTTTGGCCACCTCATGCGAAGAGTTGACTCATTGGAAAAGACCTGATGCTGGGAGGGATTGAGGGCAGGAGGAGAAGGAGACAACAGAGGATGAGATGGTTGGATGGCATCACTGACTCGATTGACATGAGTCTGAGTGAACTCCGGAAGTTGGTGATGAACAGGGTGGCCGGTGTGCTGCGATTCATGGGGTCGCAAAGAGTTGGACACGACTGGGCGACTGAACTGAACTGAACTTCTGGCAGAGCCTCCCTCCAACCCCCTCACCTCCCCACCATCCATCCCTTCCAGCTCCCACTCCCACAAATAAGACCCTCCTGCCTATGCTCTGCCCAGCCTTCCTCTGCTTTGCTGCTCATCACATCACACTGTACTGGATGGATCGGCATCTCTCTCCCTCAGTGGATGGTAAGTCTCCTGGGGTAGGTCCTGAGTCAGTTTGTGAAGAACAGAGCATTCTTCACAGGTTTGTGAAGTGAATAGACTCATCACTGGGTCTTTTGCGTCCTTCAGGAATACCTCAAGCTCCTCACACTCCACCGAGACAGAGCTCTGGCACTGCCATTCAAGGAACTGCTGGGGTGTTGTGACAGTCTGGAACATCCATTTTCTGTGTCAGGGGAAGAGGCAGACCTGGAGCTGGGGCTGCCATCTCAAACCAGAGCTGCAGGGCCACCAGCCACCTTGTCTACCACTCTGGGCCTACCTCCTGGCCAGGTAAAAAGGGACCACAGTGTTTTCCTCCCTTGAGAGGCTGAGAAAACAACTGAGCAAGGTAAGCCAGCTCTCAAGGTCAAGGTAAGCTAGCAATCAAGGCCAAGCTCCAATCCAGTGCCCCTGTGCCCTGCCCTTTCTTACAGCTGAGGTGCTGGCCAACGAGAGTTTGGTTTCTGCTTTCCCATCTTTCCTGGCAACATTCACAACCCTCTCTGATGGTGAGCAATGCAAGTTCCAGGCATGCCTTCTTTCATTACTGGCTGCTCAGGTGTCACTTTAACTACAGGGTGAGTGCCTAACCGGTAATGGGCTGATAAACATGCAAATTTCCATATGCAAACAATGTGAGGGTGCAGCTTCTTTCCCACTAAGAAAGATACCTACAACAAGCTGAGAAAGTTGGGTGTGAGCCCATGCCTTCCTGGCATTGTCCAGCATTCCATTGACCAGGTATCTGGGGAAACAAGCTGCCTGTCCCCTCAGGCAGAAGTGAGTAAACAGCACACACTTCTCTTCTTCAAGACCCTGGAGGGTGACTTAAACAGGTATAGCCCAGTCCTGGTTCTGGGTATAAGCCCTTTTTTTGCTTACCTGTTTCAGTGATGTTTTGAGGTTACTGCAGTTTGTGTGTGTGTTAGGTTCCTACACCATCGTGGAAACCCTCAGCCCAGTGGCTTTCCACTTTCTTGGGGCCTCGGCTCCCAGGGATCCTTCCTATGAGGCAGTGGTGCTTTTTCCAGTAGAGGCCAAGGTACAGACCTACAGACTCAGGCCCATTTTCTCACAGCTTTCAACTTAGGGCCACCTTTTCTTTCCCCAAGCCCTTAGTGGAGCAGTGGGAGGTGACTCGGCAGGGGTGAGGCCCTTCATCTTGGTCTCTGGCCCTGATGGTGCCAGTTGGGCCAGCTGGGAGGAGACCGCATACACGGGTGGGAAATTCCCACAGAGGCACCCATCAGACGCAGGTCAAGACGGGCTCCCTGGGGACAGGATGGGAAGCCAGGAGAGGAAGCCACCCCGGAGTTAGGATTTTGCGAAGGCTCTGGGGAGCCATTCCTTTCTTCTGATTTGACTGGCAGCACAAACAAAAACCAAAAGCGCTTTGGAGTCCTTTCAGTTTCCGGAAGCAGGCAGCTTCCCGGGGAAGATAAAGGAGGGGATTCTAGGATCCAAAGGGCGGGCTGGGTTCAGGCCTGGAGAACCGGGGAGGAGGCGGGGAGGACGGGCAGGGGGCCGGGAATAGAGGGCAGGGCCCCGGGTCCCGCCTCTGGCCGCCGGCACCGCCAGGGGGCGCCCTCTCAGGCTGTGGTCCAGTGTCCAGCAGGCAGGGCCTGGGGGCGGGGCCGGGGCTGGTGAGGCGGGGCCCGGGCCGTGTTCCCGCCCAACCCGAGGAATGCGGCCTTTGTCTTGTCCCGCGTCCGCATTCCTGTCTGCGCAGAAATGTGAACAGGGTGTACACTGCGCGCCCTAAACGCAGAAGTTCGGTCCCCTCCCGTTGGAGAACGCTTGGCAGCGGCTTCGGGGGAGGGCCCCCTCTCTGCCACCCCCCAGAACCTGTAACACGTCCGGCTGGAGGACAGGGTACTGACGGCTGCCAGGCCAGCGGGGACTCAACACCAGCCCCAGGGTAGCGTGCTTTGAGACCAGATGTGGTTTAGAAAAGAAGGGAAACCCGATGTAGTCCACTGTGGCACGGAGAAGGCAGGGGAAGGGGTGGAAGGGAAGATGGAATCCACCAGCCTCAAGGGACAGAGTTCAGACCCTAGATTTGCCAACTTCAGGGCATACTGTGGCTGGTAAGGGTTGAAGAGAGGAAGGGAAAAGCAGAAGATCTAGTTTGGGATCAGGTGCTCTTTGACAAGCCAGGGAGGGACTAAATATCCAAGAGTCAAGGCTATTGTTTTTCCAGTGGTCATGTTGGACTATAAAGAAAGAGTTGGACTATAAAGAAAGCTGAGCACTGAAGAATTGATGCTTTTGAACTGTGGTGTTGGAGAAGACTCTTGAGAGTCCCTTGGACTGCAAGGAGATCCAACCAGTCCATCCTAAAGATCAGTCCTGGGTGGTCATTGGAAGGACTGATGTTGAAGCTGAAACTCCAATACTTTGGCCACCTGATGCGAAGAGCTGACTCATTGGAAAAGACCCTGATGCTGGGAAAGATTGAGGGCAGGAGGAGAAGGAGACAACAGAGGATGAGATGGTTGGATGGCATCACCAGCTCGATGGACATGGGTTTGGGTGAACTCTGAGAGTTGGTGATGGACAGGGAGGCCTGGCGTGCTGTGGTTCATGGAGTCGCAAAGCGACTGAGCGGCTGAACTGAAGCATTTAATTCATTCACCAAATATTTACTGAGCTGTGACAGTCCCTGAGCTAAATTCTGGGGGCACAGAGGTGAACAAGGCACCTCCTGTCCTTTAGGAGCTGACATTCAGATTCTAGAGACAGTTGCTGAAACACCCAGAGAGGGAAGAAGCCAAGGGTGTTGGGAAACATAAAAGAATAACCCAGATTGGGAGATCTTGGAAGGCTTCCAGGAGGAAGCTGCCAAGTGACCTGAAACGCCAATAGGAGTTAGCCCAAAAGATGGGTGAACCGTGTTCTAGAAAGAGGGAGCCTTGTGTTTGGAGGGTTTAGGGAAGAGCATGCATGCTTAGTTGCTTCAGTCACGTCTGACTCTTTGTGACCCCATGAACCACAGCCCACCAGACTCCTTTGTCCATGGGGTTTTCCCAGTAAAAATATCGGAGTGGGTTACCATGTCCTCCTCCAGGGAATCTTCCAGACCCAGGCATCAAACCTTCGTCTCTTGCATTGCAGGTGGATTCTTCACTTCTTGAGCCACCGGGGAAACCCCTGAAGGAAAAGCATGTGATCCAAACAGCCCCCTGAGCCTGCCTACCAGACCACCATCAGCAGCTGCCAGACTACCAGCTGAGTCACAACAAGGATCCGGGTTCCACCTCCACTGAACTCATGACATTGGTTGGTTTATGGAGCCCCCGTTTTACAGAAGGCACAGTAGTGGGCCTGTGTAGACTCAACATGATGCTTTGGAGTATTGTGAGATAAAGCCCAGAAAGGGTCTAGATGGCACCTAGTACCTGGTAGGTACTCAGTAAATACTGGCTGGTTTTCAGCGCCCTCCCTGATTCACCGGGAGATGAGCCCGGTGTGGTTGGTCATCACAAAGTTCCTTGGAAACATCTAAGGCACCTGGTGCTGTGGGTGCAGAGGACTGGGAGCAGAGAAGGGCCTCGCCTGGAGGTGTGTTGTGGGAACATGGCCTATGAGTGAGGATAGGAGGGTCAGGGCCAGGAAGGCTGCACTTGGGCAGGAGTCCAGAAAAGGAGTGATAAGAGCCAGATAAGAGCTGAAGGGGGAGAGAACAGAAAGCAGTGCTGGGAGATAGAGACTAAAGAGGCCAATGACCAGACTCAAGCTGATAGGCTGCAGGGTGGGCCCAAGGCCCCAAACCCACGGTTAGATCCCCACCTAGTATGGGTCAGAATGGAGCTGAGTACCGAAGGCCAACTGGGATCATAGCCAGTGCATCCCCAATGTCCCTGAGTGATGGAACAAGAACATTTATTCAGAAATTCCTGAGCCTCCCTCCCAGGAATCCTCCAGGACCTAAATTCTTCTGTACAGAGGAAAAGTGCAGGCCTTGGAATGGCCTCTCCAGCATTGTTCCTTGGCAAACGCCGGAAGATGGGTTTCCTGTAGCTTTGTTGTGCTGACATCCGAATCCGGACCCCTTCCCCAGTCTTTGCGGTGGGGGAAGGGAGGCAGAGGCCCAAGCAGTCGATGGAAAATAAACACGCACCTTTGCTCTTCTGACTTACTTCACGTTCTTAGAATTTCCTCTCTGAGCTCTGGTTTTGTTAGTTTAAAACTCCACACATTGGTCAGGGCTGGGGAAATCCCTTGTTGCCTTGGAGAGATAGCTCCACACCAGGGGCAGAGCACAGTTCCAGCGCCTCGGGAGAAGGGCCAGCAGGCCTTCATCCTGGTGTCAGCGAGCTCCTGGTTCTCCTGGTTCAGCGAGGGAGACGCTCACAGCTGGGTGTAGAGTTTCCTTTTGCCACCAACTCATTCATTCATTCTTTCAATATTTATTGAGCACTACGATGTGTCCTGCACTGTGGTGGATACTGGATGAACTGGAAACATTGAAAATAATCTTAGGGGAAGATGCCATAATCAAGATGAGTAATATTAGGGGACTTCCCTGGTGGTTCAGTGGTTAGCAACCTGCTTGCCAGTGCAGGGGACATGGGTTTGATCCCTGGTCCAGGAGATACCACATGCTGCAAAGCAGCTAAGCCCATGAACTGCAACCACTGAGCCCACACTCTGCAATAACTGAAGTCACCACACTGAGACGCTTGCATACAGCAATGAAGATGCGTTGCAGCCAAAAATAAATAAGATGAATAATGTTTTAATGCGATATTTTTAAAAAATAAAAATCAATCCGTGGTGAACAAAATAGTAGAATTTTAAATAAAGACAGAATTAGTAACATTTTAAATAAAGACAGAATTAGTAACATTTTTGTGTTGGGCCACATTGGAATTTGGGCCATGTGGGAAAGGAAGAATCAGTAATAGTGATCACAGGTTCAGAACTGAATACAGCAATGGCAGAATATCATACAAGTATTGAAATATCTCATGAAGTTTGCTTGTCAACATAGAAAAAACTCATGATATATTGTTGAGTGAAAAATAAGTTACAGAACCATATATAAAATATAAAGTATGGAGAAGGAAACGGCAACCCACTCCAGTACTCTTGCCTGGAAAATTCCATGGATGGAGGAACCTCGTGGGCTACAGTCCATGGGGTCGCAAAGAGTTGGACACATCAGAGTGACTTCACTTTCACTTTTCGTATAAAGTATGGTCCTGTTAAAAATATATCCAGGACAGGAAACTATAGTCAGAACTATGGTTTTTCCAGTAGTCATGTATAGTTTTTCCAGGATATGAGAGTTGGACCATAAAGAAGGCTGAGCGCTGAAGAATCGATGCTTTTGAATTGTGGTGTTGAAGAAGACTCTTGACAGTCCCTTGAACTGCAAGGAGATCAAACCAGTCAATTTTAAAAGAAATCAACACTGAATATTCATTGGAAGGACTGATGCTGAAGCTCTAATTCTTTGGCCACATGATGCCAAGAGCCGACTCATTGGAAAAGAGCCTGATGCTGGGAAAGATTGAAGGCAAAAGGAGAAAGGGGTGGCAGAGGATGAAATGGTTAGATAGAATCACTGACTTGATGGTCATGAATTTGAACAAACTTTGGGACATAGTAGAGGACAGAGGAGTCTGGTGTGCTGTAGTCCATGGGGTTGGAAAGAGTTGGACATGATTTAGCGATTGAACAACAAATGGAAACTCTAAGTGCATATGTCAAGATGTTAATTGCTTTCTCTTTTATTTTCTCTCTTATGGCCTTCTTTTTGTTTGTCTGTGCTTTTGTTTTTGGTTAACAGTAATACTTATATAATTAAAGATATTTCAAAAAACAAAAGAATTGTAGCAGAGCACAGGCTGTACAGTCAGCCCCTTTCTCGATGCTGGCAAGAGGGCTGAGCCAGGATTACCACTCCCACTTTCTAGATGAGGAGGCTGATGAGGTGGGGGGACTCGAAGAAAAGTACCCACTGGGGCCTGGTGGAACCAGCCCTTGCATGCTGCCCTCCTGGGATTTTAATCACCCACAGCCCTGTGTGCTGGGTCTCTTGCCTCCCAGCTTCTTCCAAACAGAAACCTCTTAGCCTTTCTTCTTCTTGGCCAGCCGTTCCTGCATTGACCTACCTCTTCCACTGATGCTTTCTCAACTGAGAGCATAACTGTAGGAAGAAAACCTGCAAGAAATATCTGGGTGGATATGGCTGGCCCTCTCTGGGCTTGTGAGGGACTGAGTAAGGGAATGAGAAAGTATTTCCAGTGTCATGTTTTTCTCTCTGGCACAGACACACCCCACAGATTGGCATGAATCATAAGTAATTCTCTGAGGCCCCCGTCTGTCTGGAAATGCCTGGTGGTATTTCCCAGAGTTCAGAAGCCATCAGTCCTTCATGCCAGCAAACTTGCTTATTCCTCACACAGCCGCAAACCTCTGACCGCCCCCTGGGGAGGGCACTGAGGGGCGAGGGCCCTGGGGCAGAGGTGTCACTTCTGGAGCCTGTGGCCACCCTGGGGTTATGCTTGCACAAGCCTCAGAGCTGAGACCTTCCTGACTCAGTAGTCTGACTGTGTTACGCATGGTACCTGTGGAGCCAAAAGACAGGCGCGCTCTCTCTCTCCTAAGAAACAGGTTTCTAGGCTCTAGGCTACTCTTAGCAGTGTGTGGTCTCTGCTTGTCTATTGAATGCCATGAAAAAAGGGCACCCTTGCTTCTCAGTGTGGGTGTGCCAGATTGCATTTCTCAAAGATGGCTGTGACAGCGCTCCCCTTGAAGCTAACTATGGCTATATCGCTAAGTTATGGCAATAACATGTAAGTGGAATTATGGTGTAGAAATTTCTGGAAAATTTCTTTCAACGAGAGATGGAATGCCCTTCTGGTCTCTTTTTCCATACTGCAGCCTGTGCTATGGGATAGGGTGGCTGGAGCTCTAGCAGCCTTCTTGGACCATGAAGAGTTAGGGTAGGGGAAAGCTTTATCAAATGCAAGAAACCCAGAAGTTATGAAAGAAAAGATGAACATGTTTGACTTGATTGCAACTTTGCGTGGCAAAAGATAACACAAAGACAACAGATAGATTTGTCCTGGTTTATAAACCAGAACAAAGGGAGCAAAGAGTTTTTACAAACTGACAAGAAAAAGATAAATGATCAAATAGAAATATTAGCAATTTATTCAAGAGCAATTCTAAAGAGTCAAAAGATATGAAAAATCACTAGTAGTTAGCAAAGTAGTTAAATCAGCCCAAAAATAAAAATGAAAATTATTATTAATAGCTACTGCTTGTGGACCTGCAGAGAAAGAGTATTCACATACATCATTAGTAGAAATGTTCATTTTTATACCCTTTCTAAAAGATCAATCTGTCAGTATCAATTAAAAATTATTATATAAAATTAGCAATTTGATATATTATGACTTATATAAATTATATGTGTATAAATATATTTTGACTTCCAATCTATTCTTTATCATCTGTCTTCAAATATCTGCACAAGATGATGATAATTATTGTAGCACTTATCAAGTTATTCCATAGTCCATGGAATCAAAGTGAATGCCTATTTGTAGGTTGAGTAAGTACATCCACATCTAAGAAAGCTGTGCAACCATTTAAAAGAATGAAATAGAGAAACGCCATGATGAATTTTCATTCAGTTCAATTCAGTTCAGTCGCTCAGTCATGTCCGACTCTCTGCGATCCCATGAATCACAGCACGCCAGGCCTCCCTGTCCATCACCAACTCCCGGAGTTCACTCAGACTCACGTCCATCAAGTCAGTGATGCCATCCAGCCATCTCATCCTCTGTCATCCCCTTCTCCTCTTGCTCCCAGTTCCCCCCAGCATCAGAGTCTTTTCCAGTGAGTCAACTCTTCGCATCAGGTGGCCAAAGTACTGGAGTTTCAACTTTAGCATCATTCCTTCCAAAGAAATCCCAGGGCTGATCTCCTTCAGAATGGACTGGTTGGATCTCCTT
>NW_011494956.1:17007135-17010151 GCF_000754665.1 Bison bison bison | reverse complement strand
GGGAGACCCGGGTTCAATCCCTGGGTTGGGAAGGTCCCCTGGAGAAGGAAATGGCAACCCACTCCAGTATTCTTGCCTGGAGAATCCCATGGATGGAGGAGCCTGGTAGGCTACAGTCCGAGGGTTCGCAAAGAGTCAGACACGACTGAGCGACTTCACTTTCACTTTTCACTTTCATGCTTATATGTTATATGTATGCTTTGTTTGGGTCCTTCAAGAGTCAGTCCCCAAAACAGTATTAGACTTCAAGTTTATTGGGAAAAACTCCTGTGAGTGAAAATTGGGGAGTTTACTGAAGGAGACTGGTAAGGTGCATTTTTAAGAAAGATTTGGCAACTCAGATGGGTGTCCTTGAGTCAAAGTCCCAAGTTCCTGGAGTACGGAATCCTGAGAATAGGTCTGCCTCAGTGTCCCTGCCTTGATAGTTCAGCAACTGGGGAAGCCTGGCCTCAGTGCAAACACTACAGTCAGAGATCTGAAGGCACAGTCCTCTGCTGTCACTTGTTCACACATGTGGATATGCTTGTGTATGTGTGTGTCTACATATGGATATCTGTGCATGTATGTATACGTGTAGATGTGTGTGTATATATACATGTATATACATTTTGTAGATGTGTGTACACCTAGGCATAGAGACAAGTATGGCATAGAGACAAGATATGTAATAGGTTGTTATAAAGGTTATGGGAAGGTATCCTACCAAAAAAAAAGAAAGAAAGAAAAGAAAAAATTGCACTATGCGACATCCGAAGAAGCATCTCAATTTCAACCTGTTTAAAAAATGAATTCCTGAGCTAGCCCTCTTCCACTGATCAAACCTGGCTCTTCCTGAAGCCCTCCTCCATTTCTGACTCTTGTTTGTCTGTAGTTGACCTGTTTTCTCCCTGCAGAAAGCCTTTAGAATCTTCTCTTGCCCCTTATTCTGAAATCTCAGCACCGCTTGTCTTGCTGTGAGTCTGTCCTCATTTACTGCACCGGGTACTTGACAGCACTTAACACGCATCCTTCCGCTCAAGGAAATTCTCCTGTGATATTTTTACACATCATTTCCTTCTCTCCATTTCCTCTGTACTTCCTTTGCTCATTGGTCTCTGACTGAGCCTCCAAATTTTCTCGTCTTTTTCTCTCCTGTCCTTTTTCTTTAGTCTCTCTGGATGATTTTCTCATCTCCAAATCTTCCTATTAAATCTTATCTGTTTTTATTTAGAATCACAGTTTTAATTTCTAAGATGTTTCTTCTCTGTCTTTAAAAAATATTCTGATCTAATTTAGCAGAAGCCATTTTCTCATCACTTTCACTTTATTATTTTTATTGACATTTTCTTGTCCTCTGTGCCTTATCTGTTGTCTGCTTTACTCTGCCTTTTTTACATTTAATTAATTAACTTTTGTCAGCTGTGTCTTCCCTGCTGTGCGAGAGCTTTCTCTCATTGCAGCAAGCAGGGTCTATTTTTGCTGTGGTGCATGAGCTTCTCACTGGGTGCTTAGCTGGAGCTTTGCGTCACTGGAGAGTGATGGGGGATTCAAGGGTCTGTTGGGGGAGCCCCAGGAGTCAGTTTCTGTGGGTCTTTCCTCTAAGGCTTTTTAGTCCCTTTTGAGAATGATATAATCTGCCTTTGGTGGTAGTGGTTGGGGATATAGGGGAAAGGGGTTGTGGGCTCCTCCTTCACACTTGGACTCTCATCCAATGCCCTGTTTAAGTGCTGGATCCCCCTTTGCCCTCTGTCATGCCCTGGTGCCCCCTGAATCTGGAGTCCCTAGGGTTTAACTTCCCAGTTTGCTCTGGGTGAGAGAGAAGCTAGCCTGCTGCTAGTGGGGAGGGAGGCAGGGTCTCACTGCTGGTTCCCTGCTTTCCACTCCAGTCCCTCCTGCAGTGCCCATGTTCTGAGAAACCAGGAAGCTTCTGGTGGGCAGGTCTCTCCGGACTGGCACTCGGCTTTTAGTTTGTTCATCTGGCACTTACTTTTCCTCTTTTATAAACACACTAACATCTTTGCTCTGTTAGTTTCTCCCCTCTCCCTTCTTCCATCTAAGGGTGGGACTATATATATGATTTTATATATAGATATATATGTATACATATACCATGTACATATATATGGGATAGATCATACACTATATATGTGGGATACACACACATATGTGGGATATACCACACACACACATATAGATGGGATATATCATATCCTATATATATGGGATATCCATCAGTTTAGCTCAGTTCAGTTCAGTCACTCAGTCGTGTCCAACTCTTTGCAACCCCATGAAACACAGCATGCCAGGCCTCCCTGTCCATCACCAGCTCCTGGAGTCCACCCAAACCCATGTCCATCAAGTTGATGATGCCATCCAACCGTCTCATCCTCTGTTGTCTCCTTCTCCTCCTGCCCTCAATCTTTCCCAGCATCAGGGTCTTTTCCAATGAGTCAGCTCTTCACATCAGGTGGCCAAAGTATTGTAGTTTCAGCTTCAACATCAGTCCTTCCAATGAACACCCAGGACTGATCTCCTTTAGGATGGACTGGTTGGATCTCCTTGCAGTCCAAGGGACTCTCAAGAGTCTTCTCCAACACCACAGTTCAAAAGCATCAATTCTTCATAGTCAGCTTTCTTCATAGTCCAACTCTCACATCCATACATGACCACAGGAAAAACCATAGCCTGACTAGACAGACCTTTGTTGGCAAAGTAATGTCTCTGCTTTTTAATATGCTGTCTAGGTTGGTCATAACTTTCCTTCCAAGGAGTAAGTGTCTTTTAATTTCATGGCTGCAATCGCCATCTTCAGTGATTTTGGAGCCCAGAAAAATAAAGTCAGCCACTGTTTCCACTGTTTCCCCATCTACCTGCCATGAAGTGATGGGACGGGATGCCATGAACTTAGTTTTCTGAATGCTGAGCTTTAAGCCAACTTTTTCACTCTCCTCTTTCACTTTCATCAAGAGGCTCTTTAGTTCTTCTTCACTTTCTACCATAAGCGTGGTGTCATCTGCATATCTGAGGTTATTGATAT
>NW_011494956.1:16977555-17007035 GCF_000754665.1 Bison bison bison | reverse complement strand
ATTTGATCTCTGGTTCCTCTGCTTTTTCTAAAACCAGCTTGAACATCTGGAAGTTCATGGTTCACATATTGCTGAAACCTGGCTTGGAGACTTTTGAGCATGACTTTACTAGCGTATGAGATGAATGCAACTGTGCGGTAGTTTGAGCATTTTTTGGCATTGCCTTTCTTTGGGATTGGAATGAACACTGGCCCTATCCATACACATGTATAGTCCTGCAGTCTGCATCTTCACTCATTGCCAGGCCATGGGCATTGTCCTGTGCTGCACACTCAGGTCTTGGATGTATTTAACTATCCCCTTACCACGTCCACATGCAGGATCTTGTTCAGAATCTTCAGCCCTGAACCAGGGCTGCTGGGAGCTTCCTGTGTGTCTGGGGTAGTGTTCTTGAGCCTCAGTTTTCAGGACCCTGCTGCTCCCAGCTGGGTTGGAGGCCTTCACACCATGTCTCTGCTAGGAAGTGTTCGATGGAGTTGGAGAGTGGCTCTTGCCCTTCTGGGAGAGGATAGGTGTGCAGCAGGGTGCTGGTGAAGGACCTGGCTTCCCTGCCAATCGGCCCATCACAGTGCCTGACGCTGAGTCACTCCCATTATCTCCACTTTTCTAGGGAGGAGGCCTCGCCACCTGCCTAGGGCAGCACCCTGAGTCAGAGATGAGGCTCCTGTCCCACCTGCCTCCACTCTCCAGCCCCGATTCCCAGGTCCGAGTTCTGGGCAGGCTGCCACAGACATGCCAGAGAAAGGGCAGGCAGGCTGTAAGGTGGCCTGACAGCCTGGGCTGAGGAGGTCTTCAACGGCATTTATTTGTTTCTTGAATAAGTAGGATATCCATAGACTCTTCACATTCTTGGATTTGAACATGGTGAGATGTCCCTCACATTTCTGTAGCACAGCCAAGAAGCTCTTCATTAGAGCAAACTGGTGCTAGTTTCTTGTGTATTCCTAAAGAGATACTTCAAAGAGGAAAAAGGGTTGGAGAAAATCCACACTTCCTTCTCCGGAACCCCTAGGGGCAGATGAGTTTGAGATTTCGGAATTCAGAATTTACAAAGGTAATGTGTATATGTCACATCCCCAGCAGAGTCTGTGATAAAACACATGAAGATTTTAATAAAAGAGATGTTATCAGCCTTAAGTCAGTTCAAATTTTGCTACCAAATGTATTTGTGCCAAATTTCCTAAAACGAACAGAAGCTTATTTTTTTTAGAGAGTTTTGAATTTCAAAATTGTGGATAAATGTATTTGGACTTGCGCTTATACAACTCATTTAAAAGCTTATGGTAGTATCCTGCACACACGGGATCAGTACAAAGGAGCTTCTTTGCATCTGCATGGTATTCCATTCTACACATGCACCAATCAGTTTAGTCTTTTAAAGGACATTTGGGTTGTTTGCAGTTTTCTTCCCAGCTGCACCAATACTGCAGTGAATACACTGTGTACTCATTTAGCACATGTGCAAGCATATCTGTAGGATAATTTCCTAGCAGTGAAATTGCTGGGTCAATAAATAATAGTGTTAGTTAACATTTGCATGGCAGTTACTAAGAGTGGGGCACTAGAGTGGGTGCTTTACAGTTACTAATATATTTTAATTCTCTTGAGCATCTCCAAAGGTAGGTACTATTATCATCCTATTTTACAGATGAGAAAAACTGAGGCACAGAAAAGTAGGCTACCTGAACAGCTAAGATTCAAACCAAATTTCTGGGACTCCAGTTCATTCTCTTAATTGTTCTGTTCTACTGCCTTTTGAAGATCATGGGAATTTGCCACTTAGGAGGCTGTTGCCAAATCACCTTCCGAACAGTGTGACCAATCTCCATTCTCACCAGCACGGTGAGTGCCCTATCTCCACGCCAACGCTGTGCTGAATCAGATGTTTTGATCTTTGCCAATCTGATAGGTGAAAATGGTGTCTCTGTATAGTCATAATTTGAATTTCTTTTACTGTGAGTCAGGTTGAGCATCTCTTCATCTAAGGGCCATTCATACTTATTTTCCTATGAGCCATCCATTCATATCTTTTGCTCATTTTTCTGTTTGGTTATGTCTATGACTTTTGTTGAGTTTTTTTATATCTTGGGAGGATGAATTTCTCGGTGATTCCAGTTACACAGAGCATTTCCCAGGTACTTGTTCATCTTTTGATTTTGCATGTGGCAAATTTGGGGCAGAATATTGTGAGGAGGTGAATGAAGGAAAAGCCTTCGGTGTTGAGAAGTGGAGGGAGGGGGAAGACAAAACAGATTCTCGGAGGAGGGGAGGAAGGTGATGGCGAGATTGAATGGACTGCTTGTGGAGACTGAAGCCAGGCCTCAGGTATGATCCACTCAGACCAGCAAATGGGAGGAAGAGGGACTCCATGGCAGATGCAGAGATGTCTCTTCAAGAAAGGACTGTCTGGTGGCAAGGCTATGGTCAGCTCAAAGCTGTAGAACTGTGGACTTCTCCTGGGTTCACCCAATTTTCAGAACAAGTTTAAGGTCTCCTTGGGGTGGCCTTGGCAAACGACTGAGCAAGGTGGTGGTACAAGGGCCCAGGCATTTTCAAGCTTCCCCCACCAACCCTGGACAACCCTGGGCTCTTCTGGCCCCTGGTGGGCTGGCAGAGAATGTTAGGTCTGCCCTGAAGTCTGGAAGCTCCGATCGTGTTTCTCTCCCTTCTTTTAGAGGCTTTATCTCCTCTGCCACACTTCCCCTATAAATCATCTTGCATTCCTAACTCTATCTCAGCATCAGCTGCAAAAAACATTTGCAGTCCAGACTCCTGAAATTTTCTGGTAAAAATTGACGTAAAACTTTAGAATTCAAGACCTATTCCTCAGTTTAAAAAATTTCACTGAAATGCATTTCATACCTAAGTCTAAAGATTTGTTTGTTTTCTATTTGGTGGTGACTTGTAAGTGTCCTTCGGATTGGACATAAAGCAAACATCTTGGCCTGTGGTTGAAGACAGTTGGGTCTGCCAACACCTGGGCGGGGGTTTCTGACCTCAGCTCAAAGGCTGGAGAGGCAGTGTGGAGTGGCTGGCAGACCAGAGGTCTGGGGTGACTGACCAGGTAGGCCAGGACCTCTGGACAGGTCTGTGGAGTAAGGAATGTGGGAGCACCTCCATCACTGGCCCCAGGTCTGAGAACACATCACGCAGGATGTGGGGCTCAGAACAGGCTTCCCCAGCAGCCACAGGAGGACCTGAGCGTGCTGCCCTCATAGGCAGCCTCTCTCTGGCCCAGCCATCTCTCCTGGGCCTGCTGTCATGTCCTGACTGGCGTCCTACCCTCTGCATGGTGCCAGAGTGACCCATTATACTACATCTTGGCCTTAAGCTTTGGATGTTAAAACCTGGAGTTCATCTGCCTGACCTGCAATTCAAGGCCCTTCATACACTGGCCATGCTCCTCCTTTCCAGTCACTTTTAACCACCCCCATCCTTCATTCCACAGTCACAGGACCACTGGCCAGTCTGAAAAACCCAATTAGTCTCTCTGCCTGAAACACCCTCTCCTTCTGTCTCTACCCTTTAAAGCCAAGCTGATATATCAGCTCCTCAGATGTGAATTCCAGGGAAAGAGATAAAGGAGATAGAAAAGTGTGGCTTCCATTTGCCATGTTCAAATTTCCTTAAGAGACTGCAGTAAATATTCACAGAGCTCTCAATTAGAAAACCTCTCTCCCCTACCTACTAACCCACAGAACTGCCACGTCTTCTCAGTGTGGAGCCTGGACCACATGCGAGTTGGGTTATATGGATTACACATTCATTCCTGGAAGACAGTCTAACAGGCAGTTCTTGGCCATTCTTCCCATTTTCATTCGCTGTGGGCCACCCCTGTTTCCTCCTTAGCCACAATCATTGATCAACATTAAAACCACTAATTTGTGTCAAATTTCGCCACCAAGATTGCCTGAAATGTTACAATGCAATAGCATATAAGTCAGCCTGAAAACACTTGCTGAGCATGTAATATGGGTGATGAACGGTGGTAGGTGGAAGGTCAGTGGGTTACCAGGAAGCATAATATGCAACCGATGACCTGCTCCCGTGGTAACAGATTGCCCCATTTGTGGGCATAGCAAATATCAGTCAACCAATGGCTATGTGTGGTAGGTGACACAGGTCCTGAGGGACAGTGGAGGCAGCCGGGGAGCACCTCCCACAGGAGGGGGGATGTTGAGATGGTTTTGAAGAGTGACTGTCTTCTCACTCTTAGCGAGGAGGGCCTCTCAGGAGACAGTGGCTCCATGAATGACTCAGGAAGAACCCTGCTTATTTTGTTTGATGAGCCTGGGATGCATCAGATATCTCTATAAAGCACTGGTTGTCAACCATGGCTAATATTTTAATTACTTGGAAGCTTGAAAAAATGCTGGTATCTGGGTCTCACCTCCAAGGAGCTTGGTTGAATTGGCCTGGGGTGTGGCCCAGGTGTTGGGAATTTAGAAAGCTATCGTGGTGATGTATGGTGTGTAAAGCAGGGAAGCATCCTGAAAATGTGATGCAGGCTGAGCACCTGGGCTGCACAGCAGTTCAGGCAGTGCAGGCTGTCAGCCCTTCAACCCGCAGGCACACACCTGTTACTGGCACTTCTGAGGCATGCCGCTCATTTCAGCCTCCTGGACAGTGGCCACTCCAGGGAGGGGCCCGGGGCTTAAATCCAACCCACACACCTGGTTCCCAGAAATATTTCTCTACCAGCTTCACGGTAAGCAGTCACGGTTGTCGAACAGGCTGTGAGCTGCTGGGCTTTCCCTCTGCCCTCAGTGCCTCTCCCCTGGAGGCTTCCTGAAGCCCTGAAGCTGCAGCCGTCGGGGACTCAGCTCCCAGGACAGCCCTCCTGAAAGGTTTCCCACAGACACGTCTACGTTCACAGGCTGGGCAGGGGTCTGGCTTGGACCACGGAGGTGGTGCCAGAGCGGGTTTCTCTCCCTGTGTTTCCTGGCACGGAGCAGGGCCTGAATAAACTCCAGCTTGCCGTTTGAGGCTCTCTCCACTCAGTGGTCTCAAGAATGCTGTTCCTCATTTCAGAGAATTCTGTAGGTGTGGCTGGTGGCCGCCAGTCAGCATGCCAGGTGAGGACCGGGCGCCAGTCCCAGGTTCGAGCCAAGGAGGCCACTGCCCTGCTTCCTTTCAGCAGCTCATCTGCGTGTCCAAGCAACCGCAGGAAAGGGCGCAGAGGGGTGACGTCATGACTTTCTGATAAGAGAGATTGCTATATGCTGGGGTTTACAATCGAGGTGAGAGATGAAATGCCTTAGCTCAGAAGCCTTTTTATCTAGTTATTTATTTTAAAGTAACCTTGATTTTGTTTTTAAATGATACATGTTCCTTGTTAAAAGAAAAAAAATGCAAAGGGCAACACACCCAGAACACATTGAAATCCCACTGGCTCAAGAAAGCCAGTCTTTTTAACACTTGGTGAGCAACTTCGAAGGTCAGTGCTGCTGGTACTGGTGTATGCGCTGGGCAGGGGCATGAAGAACTTGACCTCTGAAAGCCCTCTCAGTCCTGGGTCTGCTTCAGTGATGGCGATAGCCACGTAGCCCCCCTAGAGACCTCCCACTACCCTGCCTTCTTGGGAAGAATGTCCAGCGTGCCCAAACCGGAACCAGTCCAGGCAGAGAGGATGCCGAGCTGGTGGCTCATCTTCCTCGGGTCTGGTCGGAGCAGCCTCCTGGCAGTCATATGCAGTCAGCTCCCTTGCCTCACAGTCCTCCAGCTATGCTAAGAATGCGAGCCATTTCCCATGGGGCTGGCAACTGAGAAGCAGTTCTGAGCCCAACCTCCCCAAATATCTGCTTTGCAAACAGATAAAGCAGGGAAGCATCCTGAAAATGTGATCTTAGGCCCTTCACCTTAGGCAGTGTGCACATCTGCTTGCCTGCCAAGAGTGTTTCTGCTTTGAGAGTCCATCATGGAGTTGTTAGGGAGCCAGCTTGGGATGTGGTGTGTTCTCCAAGGGGTCAGAGAACAGAGAACTTTCTGGACAGAGCCTCTCAGGAAAATGAGGACCAAGTAATGACCCAGGCTTTTTGCAGAGGTCTGGCTTCTGTTCCTATTTTGGGGTAATTCAGGTGCCTTTTCGGAGAAGGCAATGGCACCCACTCCAGTACTCTTGCCTGGAAAATCCCATGGATGGAGGAGCCTGGTAGGCTGCAGTCCATGGGGTCATGAAGAGTCGGACATGACTGAGCGACTTCACTTTCACGCATTGGAAAAGGAAATGGTAACCCACTCCAGTGTTCTTGCCTAGAGAATCCCAGGGATGTCTGAGCTGCCTTCACTGCATTAAGAAGCCACCTGGAACAGCCTTTGGCCTGCCCAGTTCACAGCACCCTCTTTTGTGACCTGATGGGGTGGGGCAGTGGCAGGGCTTGGCAGATTGTGAGGGGGGCAGAAGACTTGACTTTCTGAGTTGCTCTCACCTTCTGAGAGGCTCTAGCATGCCTTGCTGCACCACTGCAGGTATTACTGGACCCCAGTGACCTACATAACCTTCCAGACGTAGGGCAGGGGGGAGTCCTGACTCATTCCAGGGGAGTCTGACTTGGGAAGGGTAAAGGGTGGGGAGAATTGATAATTCTGAGATGTTGAAACAACCTCAGTGTTCAGAGATGGCTCAGAATCATGATATGTCCACAGGTTGGACAGATCATGTAAAAATCATTATTGTAAATACTATTTAACAACATTGCAAATGTTCATGATACAATGCTAGGTGAATAAAAGGAAGAGATGCATATTTTTGACACACCAAAAAGAAGAGACTAAAAAGGGATTAAATAAATAACAGTGACTACCATGGCTATTATGGATATCATTCTTTTAAAAGAAAGGAGTGGCTTTAAAGTCAGACAGATCTGAACTATTGGCTTAGTTATAGTTCTCATTAGAAGTGACCTTGGCAGTTAGCTTATTATCTCTGAGACTGGTTCCTCATCTGTAAAATGGGCATAAAAATTCCTGCCTTACAAGATTCCTGTGAAGATAAATCAGATGATGCATTTCCTTCCTTCTTGCCTTCTTTCCTCCTCTCCCTCTCTCCCTCCCCCTGCATATTTCTCACTAACACAGCACCCTGCAATTACCCACAAAGAATTCCACCACTGAGTCATCGTTAGATCTGCCTGGTGCTCTCTCTCTTAGAGAAGTGCATCTGCCTGTTTGTGCTCAAGCAGAGCTGGAGCCCACATGCTCTGATAAGGAAGGACTAGAGTCCAGACCACCAGGGACTGGGGAGGTCTGTTTTGTCTTTGCTTTCAGAGCTGCAACCCTACCTCTGGCCCCCAAGTAAAGTTATAAAGGCCGTAGGGTTTGAAACAGGGGTTTGGGACCAATCTCTTGCAGCTCGGCTGACACCATACACTGAAATGATCCCGTTCCCTTCTCTTCTGTTGGGCTGTAGCCAGATTCATGGTTCCCAAAGCAGGTGCCCCAGAGGGCAAAGACTATTTCCAGTGGCAAGTGGACATTCATGTTTCATTTCAAGCAGTAATATAATGGTATAACAGAAGTGACAGAAAACTGAACTAACACAAAGGGAAACATTGCATTAATAATAGTTGGGGTTGTACCCAGATATGTCAAATACCAAGAAGGAGCCAGGGAATGACTGAAGCTTGGGGGCCACTCCCTGCCCTCTTGCATCTATCTTCCAATTCTGACTCAGCTTTGTCTCTTCCAGTATCTGCCCTGACTCCCTCTCACTACAGCAGAGAGATCTTCCTAGAAGGAAACCTTTGCTACAAGGCGGTACCCTCAGGAAGAAGTCTGGACTGCTCCTTGGCAAGGCCTCCGAGGCCTTCTAGGATGGTTTCTACCTGTCCTGTGAGTTTCTCTGTCCATCTCATGACCTCCTCTGCCACCATCATCCTTTTCCACTTTAGATTCCTATACATGGATCTCCAAACCCAGTCTTCCAGCTGCATCTCTGAGTCTTGGGATGTGTTGACTCCCCTTCCTGTAACATCCTTTCTTTCTGTCTTAAGAGCTACTATTCAATCTTCCAAGCCTTTTCAATGGTCTCTTTCCTCTGTGAAACTGGTCTATTGCAAAGGGTTAAGCCCACTTCTATCTTGAAAACCATTTTATGACAGGGAGCCCAGAGCTGCTGCTTCCCTGACTGTCTCCTCAAAGAGGAGGGCTCTGTGGGCCCTGAACTTTTAGTTCAGGGTTCTGGAACTTTGTACATTAGTGAGTATATGACAGGTGCTCCTGTACAATGTCACATGACAATGTACATGACATTGTACAGGAGGCAGTGATCAAAACCATCCCCAAGAAAAAGAAATGCAAAAAGGCAAATTGGTTGTCTGAGGAGGCCTGAAAAATAGCTGAGAAAAAAGAGAAGCAAAAGACAAAGGAGAAATAGAAAGATATGCCCATCTGAATGCAGAGTTCCAAAGAATAGCAAGGAGAGATAAGAAAGCCTTCCTCAGTGATCAATGCAAAGAAATAGAGGAAAACAATAGGATGGGAAAGACTAGAGATCTCTTCAAGAAAATTAGAGATACCAAGGGAACATTTCATGCAAAGATGGGCACAATAAAGGACAGAAATGGTATGGACCTAACAGAAGCAGAAGATATTAAGAAGAGGTGGCAAGAATACACAGAAGAACTGTACAAAAAAGATCTTCATGACCCAGATAATCACGATGGTGTGATCACTCACCTAGAGCCAGACATCCTGGAAAGCGAAGTCAAGTGGTCCTTAGGAAGCATCACTACGAACAAAGCTGGGGAGGTGAGGGAATTCCAGTTGAGCTGTTTCTAATCCTACAAGATGATGCTGTGAAAGTGCTGCACTCAATATGCCAGCAAATTTAGAAAACTCAGCAGTGGCCATCAGCCTGGAAAAGGTCAGTTTTCATGCCAATCCCAAAAAAAGGCAATGCCAAAGAATGTTCAAACTACTGCACAATTGCACTCATCTCACACACTAGCAAAGTAATATTCAAAGTTCTCCTAGCCAGGCTTCAACAGTACATGAACCGTGAACTTCCAGATGTTCAAGCTGGTTTTAGAAAAGGCAGAGGAACCAGAGATCAAATTGCCAACATGTATTGGATTATCGAAAAAGCAAGAGAGTTCCAGAAAAACATCTATTTCTGCTTTATTGACTATGCCAAAGCCTTTGACTGTGTGGATCACAACAAACTGTGAAAAATTCTTCAAGAGATGGGAATATCAGACCATCTGACCTGCCTCCTGAGAAATCTGTATGCAGGCCAAGAAGCAACAATTTGAATTGGACATAGAGCAACAGACTGGTTCCAAATTGAGAAATGAGTATGTCAAAGCTGTATATTGTCACCCTACTTATTTAACTTATATGCAGAGTACATCATGAGAAATACCAGGCTGAGTGAAGCACAAGCTGGAATCAAGATTGCCGGGAGAAATATCAATAAGCTCAGATATGCAGATGACACCACCCTTATGGTAGAAAGCAAGGAAGAACTAAAGAGCCTCTTGATGAAAGTGAAGGGGAGTGAAAAAGCTGGCTTAAAACTCAACATTCAAAAAATTAAGATCATGGCATCCAGTCCCATCACTTCATGGCAAATAGATGGGGAAACAATGGAAACAGTGAAAGACTTTATTTTTTGGGGCTCCGAAATCACTGCAGATGGTGACTGCAGCCATGAAATTAAAAGACGCTTGCTCCTTGGAAGAAAAGCTATGACCAACCTAGACAGCATATTATTTTGCCAATAAAGATCTGTCTAGTAAAAGCTATGGTTTTTCCAATAGTCATGTATGGATATGAGAGTTGGACTTTAAAAAAGTTGAGTGCTGAAGAACTGATACTTTTGAACTGTGGTGTTGGAGAAGACTCTTGAGAGTCCCTTGGACTGCAAGGAGATCCAACCAGTCCATCCTAAAGGAGATCAGTCCTGAGTGTTCATTGGAAGGACTGATGCTGAAGCTGAAACTCCAACACTTTGGCCACCTGGTGCAAAGAACGGACTCATTTGAAAAGACCCTGATGCTGGGCAGGACTGAAGGTGGGAGGAGAAGGGGACAACAGAGGATGAGATGGTTGGATGGCATACTGACTCGACGGACATGAGTTTGAGTAAGCTCTGGGAGCTGGTGATGGACAGGGAAGCCTAGCGTGCTGTGATCCATGGGGTCACAAACAGTCGGACAGGACCGAGTGACTGAACTGAACTGAACTGAGCTGACAGGTGCTCAATATTAAAAATATACAGTAATTCAGCTACTACTTATGAAGTGTTCTCCATGTATTATCTCATTTAATCCTCACAGCCTCCTTCAGAGAAAGAAACTATTGACACATCCATCTTAGACATGAGTCTCAGAGATGTAACTCATTTGTTGCAAAGCTGAGAAGTGGCAGGATTCGAGCCCAGGCTGCCTGACTTTTGTGCTGGGCCCTTAGCTCATCACCATCTGCAGTCAGAACTGCCCCTTGGTGGGGTGCACCAGGCAGGTCTCTGGCCCTACTTGGGTCATGGGGCTCCTTCTGGCCACCAGGTGTGGCCACAGCCCCCAGGGCTGGAATACTCAGGCTCTTGGGCTACTCTATGAACAGCACTAGGAAAAGCAAGAGAAAGGAGAAAATAGAGTTGAGTCAGATGCCTTGTGGAATTTCTAACCTTTTTTGAATTCTGGGAAGAGAAAATAAATGGCCATGCTTATTCCAAGTATGTCAAACTAATAAGGGGCTACCTACTGTTCACATGCAAAAATTTCTGCCAGTTGACACCTGCAAGCTAGAGGCCAGGAATCTGAGACCCAGATGCTCTGATCTGGGGCCCCAGGATCCCGGGGCTGGCAGCTGGCCAAGAGGGAGGAAGCAAGAAGGGAAAGGAGTGGACAGGACAGTCCTCCCAGCCCTGGCATTTCCTGCCGGAAGAATGTGGTCCTTGTCTCTGGAATGTGGGTGGCCCCTCCTGCAAGGAAGGGGAAGTGAATGGCCACCTCCCTCCAAGCCTCCACTCTGGCTGGGCTCCCTTGCTCTTGGGGGCACTGGGGTGTCTAGTCCAGCCCCGCTCCTCAGCAACCCTCTCTGAGAAGAGGTCCCGCCAGTCAGAGCTCCAGAGAAACACTGGGAAAGGCAGTTCATTAGCTATCTTCAAGCACGTGCACATCCATGAGTTCAGTCAATGAACATTTATTCCTTCATTTGATGTGTGTCCTGGGGCTGGATGTAATGACAGATATTGAGGAGTTGGAGGCATCTGGGAAGGTCCAGATTGAAGTTTTTCACATGCACGTGCTGGGCCCCACCTAATCTAGGAATTGGGACTTTTGGAGAGAGGTCTGGGCCTGAAGAATTTGAAAAACTCCTCAAATAATATGGAGCAGAATGTCTGGCTCAGATACAATGACCAGATTGGAAGCATTTCTGTTCACATTCCTATCTCTCTGGAAAGGTGGAGACATGATCTCAGGCTTGAATTCATTCATTCATTCATTCCACTGGTATTTAGTTTAGTTTTTTTTTTTTTTTAACTTAAGCTTATTTATTTGTAAGTAATGTAAGTAATATATAAATCCATTCTTATTGTTAAAAAACCAATCCAGAGTGCCAAAGAACTCAAATAGAAAATTTCCAGGACTTCCCCGGTGCTCCAGTTGCTGACTCTGAGGTCCCAATGGAGGCCGCCCAGGTTCAAGCCCTGGTCAGGGAGCTAGACCTCACACACTGCACCTGAGAGTTCGCATGCTCCAACTAAAGCTCCCGCATGCCACAACTAAGACCCAGCACAGCCACATAAATAAAATATTTTTTAAAAAGAAAATTCCCTTTTTACTCCATCACAACCATACTCCCCTCCCTGGAGATACTGTCATCAGTACACTGAGCACCTTTTAGACACATCTCTAAGCTTGGAGAGGTATGTCACACACACATGTCTGTGTGTATAGATAGTACATATACCAACACCTCGTGTTCTTATGTTTTTATTTATTTATTTATTTGGCCATGCCACCCTGCCTGTGGGATCTTAGTTCCCTGACCAGGGATCAAACCTGAGCCCTCGGCAGTGAGGCCCCAACCACCGGGCCACCAGGGAATTCTCTATTTGCATATACCTGGAATAAGGTGCTTTTTCTATAAAATAGAATATTTCACTGGTGTTTACTATTTATTGAACGCTAGGCCTGGGGTCGCAGATTGATCCTGGTTCTCTGGGGCTCTCACAGTGTGAGGGCCCATTGAGCCACCCCTCTCCTCTGCAGAGCTCCCTACTTCGTTCTCATAAAAGCCAAAATCCTTACAGTGAGCTGGTGATCGAGACCCATAGAGTGTCTTCCTTTGTACCTCCCCCACTGCCCCAGCCCTGCTCAGGCCTTTGTTCTAGTGGCACCTTCCACTGCCAAGCTCCTCCCTGAGGTCGCCTCTGCTGACTACCCAAGGCTACCGCTTGCCCCCACCCGAGCACTGCTCTCCTGGCTCTTCAGCTTTTGCTTGCCTTAGCACAGACCACCTCCTAATGTCTTCTGTTGTTCGCTTACTTATTGTGAATAGTACTCTTGGTGTAAGTCTCTCTCCCGCCCTGATGGAATGCAAGCACCCAGAGGGCAGTGTCTTTGCTTTTCAAGGATCCAGACTAGTACCTGGCATAGAATGGGTGTTCAGTAAATATTTGTTGAGTGAATTAAGCAAATAATAACACAGATAAGTATAAAATTACTAATGTGGTAAGTGCTGGCTAGAAAGAATGAGCAAAATTATCTCTGAGCTTGTCTCCACTCTATAATTTTACTTCTGTATTTCTTTGAAATGTCATTCTGTGTTTACAATTATCCCATGTGGTCCAGACTGCTCTTTTCTATTTTTGTTATCGCTGTGTTTTTCCCATAGCTCAGGCCGCAGGCAGGGGAAGTATGTGAAGACTCAAAGGTCTCTCTGCTGCCCCAGGGTTCCTGGGAGCGAGGGCAGCAGGGGACCGGTGGGTGGCCAGCGGCCAGTCACGTATTCAGGCGGAACCAGTCACAGAGGCTGTCTAGAGGGAAGAGATAATGGGATTTTAGAACAATTGTAAAAATACCTAACATGCCAGCAGGGAATGGCTCAGTGGGTTCAAGAGGTGCTAAGGCTTCTGAGCCCCTCTTGGAAGCCAAGGAAGCCAAGGGAAGGAGAATTCCAAAGAAAGTGCTCCAGGGTGTCAGTTATTACGTGTGTCTGTGTGCATGTACTTGTGAAACAGAAGCTGACCCCATGACCCCACTCCTAGAACCCAGCAGAAATCAGAAAAGCCACCCCTCTGTAACAGAGGGAGAATCACATCCAAGGCCTAAACCATCAGAGAAAGGATGTCATGCAGAGCCCTGGAGGGAGCTAGCCCCGCCCCTGTTCTGGCACAGAGAGCAGAGGGGACAGCAGCCTTAGCTCAGCCACATGGACACCTAACCGTCCTAGGGATGGGGTGCGGGCAGCAGGGCAGTGAAATCTGAGTCTCTCAGGCCCCTATCTTCTGTTTCCCCCATCTCTGCAGGTGGCCTTTGGCATTTGCCTATTATGAGTGAAGCAAGTGCTTGGCATCCTGGTCAGGGTGCCAGTACATGAGGGCCGGTCTTTGGTCTGGTTGATGTGCCCCTTTCCCAGAGAGGCAGAGACAGGCTCCAGGAAAGCCGGGATGAAGAGCAGGCTGGCCCAAAGAGAGCACGCCTTCCTGTGTGCTCTGGAGCAGGGGCCATCCCCAGCCTTCTCTCCATGTCCACATGCCATGGTGTCCCAGAGCTGTTGTGTGCTGTGCTCAGTCACTTCAGTCACGTCTGACTCTTTGCGACCCCATGGACTGCAGCCCACCAGGCTCCTCTGCCCATGGGATTCTCCAGGCAAGAATACTGGAGTGGGCTGCCATGCTCTCCTCCAGGGGATCTTGCCAACCCAGGGATCAAACCCTCATCTGCATTGCAGGTGGATTCTTTACCTGCTGAGCCACCAGGGAAACTTACCCCATCCCCATGTCATCTGAACAAAGAGCCGCCTTCCAGGAAGCAGGCGTTTCCTGGGGTCCGAGCTGTCCTGGCCACCCTCTTTCCAGGCCACCTAGTACCCCTTGGCCCTCTGCTTTCTAGGGCAGGAACCTTGGGAAAGCCAAGCACACAGTTCTCTGCCAGGGCGATGGGAGGCCACCTCTGGTCCGTGGGGGCTTATGGAGACCAAGACACCAGGCCAAGGAGGCTGTAGGAGGGGGCCAAGGTCAGAGGTGACATGACTGGGTCACAGCTGACATACTCCAGCAGGTGTGGGATGGGGGTCAAAGACAGTGACTGAGGTCACATGGTGGGGATGATGGGGGTGCAGATCCCAGGAGCCCATGGAAGGAAGAAAAGCTGGACATCCTTCTGCTGGGAACGATTCCAGGCCAGAATTGTGTGTGGATCCATCGAGTCAGCCCTAGCTCAAGCCCCTTCTGTGGTTCTGATACCCCCAGATCCAAGTCCAGGTCCCTCACGACAGCCTTCAAAACCCAAGCACAGGCACGCACTCTCTCTCCTAGCCTCTCCCCCGCTTCTCATCACCGCAGCTTCTTCCTTGGCACTTCCTCTCCCGTCACTCATCCCTCATCGTAAAGTGTCGCCGCTTCCCAGAAACCTTTCCCGAACATGCCAGTGTCCTTGGTGACCTGGAATGGCTCTTCCATCTGGGAGTGTCCCTTCTCTAACCAGAGATAGGCTGTGCGCACAGAGTGGAAGGCTGGGCCCAGGGAGCCCGGCTTTCCCATTCTCCTCTGCCCAAGTTCATGTACCAAGTCTCTCAAACACAAGGACAACACCAAAGTGAAAATGAGTGCAAACAAAGCATAAGGCAGGGAGACTTCCAGAGCCCAGTCACTGACTGTACCGTCCAGACCAGCAGGCCCCAGGGTGGCCCCTTGGAGACAGCGGCTCTGGCAGGGACAAAAGGATTCCGTGCCAAATGCATTTCAGAATCTCTCCATGCTCTACATCCCTTATGCCCATTAGCACATTAAAGGCTCTGAAAAGTCCTGCAAGAAAGTGCCTGTTGTTGTTGAAGTCCATGCTTCTCAAGTTGATGAGACCAGGGGCTCTGCTGTGTGCCTGCGAGACCCAAAGGGTGAGGCCCATTAACATTGCCCAGGGTTATTTCCACCACCTGCCTGATGCCACCACCTGACTTCGGGCAAGTTCCTTGGATGCTCTGAGCCTCAGATGTCTATTAGCAGAATAAGTTTTCCTCATGTGGTCAGTGAGAGTGAGTCCAGGTTTGGCTGGGAGTTCCAGGAGGATGCACTGTGGGCTCCTGTGGGTCTAGCCTTGTTATGGTCTAGGACTCACAGGGAAGAAGCAGGGGTCTGGAGTGCTCTGGAGGGCATGGTCCTCAGGATTAGGTCCAGGAACCCCCTTCTGACCCACCCAGTGGGTATCTGAACAAAGAGCCCCCTTCTAGGCAGCCAGCATTTCCCTTTCTCCAGGCCATCTAGTACCCCTTGGCCCTCTGCTCTCTGGCCATGTAGAATGGCTGCTGGCCCCCCCATACACAGCTCTCCCCTCTCACCCCAGCCACCCACCTTCTGCTCTCACACCCCTTCTCTTACTGGCCAGTCCAACCTACAGGCCTCAGCTGAGCCACTCTTCGTCTGTGAGATTTTCCTGCTTCCCCCAGATCATGGGTCTCTGCCTTGGGTTCCTGTAGAATCTCTGCTTCCCTTCACCAGCTTCATGAATGCTTGCTCCACCTGTTGTGTTTTTTTTTAATCAGCTGCCTCCAGCCGGCTTGAACTCCTCTGAGGCAGGTCTGCCACACCATCTGTGGCCAGCACAACAGTAGAGGAGGTGCTGAAATGCTACTTGGACTGGTGAATCCCTCTCACCCACTCTGGGCCTGTTCTCGAATTCTCCTCCTTCCTCCGGCAGGAGCTGGAGACCATGTCAGCCTGCTTCTGCTGAAAGTGATGACTCACCTGTCCCCGTGTCAGCAGCAGGTGGTGAGAAGCCCCTCCCAGGAGCATGGAGGAAGTGCCGCAGACTGTGGCTGGGCCTGTCATGGGGAGCAAGGGGGCGCTGGGTGGGAGGTGCCTGTGTAGAGGGGAAAGGGTGGGAGCCCACCTCTGCCCTGAGCATCTCCTTGGTTTCTGCCAGCAGGGGCTGTGCAGAGGGGCAGTGGGGGTGGCTTTCATCTGAGATGGGGCCTGGGCATCCCTGGCAGATCATGGAGGAGGAAGCTCAGCCCAGACTGCCCGACACGCATGGGATCAGTGAGCCACTGGAAGTTGGTGAGGAGCCAAGGCCCAGTCATCCCCTCCTTAAGCCGGGGTGGGAGGTGGGTGGCAAAGTTGATGCAGGACAGGGCCCTGGGGCCTTCTAGCTATGCCAGGTGGGCCCAATGGGCAGTCAAGGCAGGAAGGCAGGGCAGGATGGGCAGGCATGCAGGCCAGGCCCAGTGCCTTGGGGAGTCAGTGACCTGCTAAGAGCCTCCATTCTGGGTGAGGCCTGAGGGCTACGCTTCCCCCCATGCCTGGGGATCCTAGGTCCGTGTGACCCTGGGCTTGGTGGCCCCCACGGTCAGTGTCTAGCAGGGAATCTCCCATGGGTAACTTGCCTGCTGGGGCCCCTGGCTGTCTTTCCCAGCCCTCTGGTAGGTCAGTGTTGGGAACTTAGGGACAGAGCTGCCAAAGAAATACCAGGGTGACCAGCACTGTGGACCTTGAAGTGGGGATGGCCGGGCTGCAGAATGGGTCTCTAGCTCCTCCTAAGATGCAATCTGACCCCGCCATCCTCTGCCTTGCGTCCTTCCCTGTGCCCTCTAGGTGGGCAGGGTGACAGGAAACCCTTGCCCCCTGTGATGCAGTCTTGACACTGTCTAGCCTCACTTCCAGGAAAGAGCCCTCTTCCTAGGATCTGCTCTTCACACTGCTCGCCTCTCACTTTTCTTCACCTGTGAACCACTTCTGTATTCCTCTGCCCTGAAGGCTGGGCGCCGGCACTCAGTTCAGTCCTGTGTGCACTGCACTTGCTGCTCCAGGACCATGACTCTGATTCCCATCTGGTTCCTCCGTGCAGCCCCACAGCTCCCACCGGCCGCCAGCTCAGTGCACCGCTAAGGGGGCCCACAGGTCACACTCTTGACCAAAGTGGTAAGGATCCCCTAGGAGGTTCTCCACAATACCTTCTCAGCCTGCAGGCACGTGTGCCCATTCGCCTACTTGAGCAACTGGCTCTACTTGGGCCAGGGACCACCTGGCTCCACCAGGAGCCACTTACCCAACCTTCCTAAGTGTGGAATTCTCACTCCTGCTCCCGGGGGCTCCCTGAGTCTAGCTGTGGGTTCTTGTTCATGATGTCCAGGGAAGATCGTGTGGTTTATATTAGGGCAACTGAACAACAACAACAACAGGGGGCCTAGGTTGAAGAAGGTTGAAAAGTAGACCCTAGGAGGAGAGTTCTTCCTTGGACAGACAAAGTTAAACACTGCATCCGTGAGTGAATGAATAAATGAATGAGCCAAGAGCAACACACGTTTCTGAAGATGATGGTGAAACTTGCAAATCAATGGTTTTGCTCAGGGAGTGCTGGCTGGCTACTCAGAGAAGCTGAGACACTGAGAAGCTGAGAAGCAGAGAAGTCATCCACGTAGAAACCTCTTCTCCACACTGGCTGCAGTCACTGCACAGCTGGGTCACTGCCACCTGGGACGCAGACACTCACATCTCCTGCTCAGCCATCTAGGGATGGCTCCAGGTCTGCCAGGCATGTTGCTTACGGCTTTCGTTGAAATGAAGATGCAGGGTGTGTGTGTGTGTGTGTGTGTGTGTGTGTGTGTGTGTGTTCTGGTGCACATAGAAGTAGTTACATATGCTTAGAAAATATAATAAAGTAAAAAGAAGAAAAGAAAAATTACCTGTAACTTTATCTTCTAGAGATGGCCACAGTCAACATTGGTTTGTAAATCCTTAGTCTCCTTGTTTATACACATTTTGACATACTCTACGGGCTGCTGTGTGTCCTATGTATTCCACTCAAGAATATGCCATGGACTTTTTCTGTCAGTAACCATAGGTCTGTTTATTCAGCATGTGTTTATTGAATACCCTCTGCGTGTCAGACACATGCAACTGTGCAGTGACGAAAATGCCAGTGTTCTCAGTCCCTGTCCTCGTGAAGTTTGCAGCCTAGCAGGGGACACAGGCCTCAAGAAAGTAAATACATCGCTTCTCGGCCTTTTGGCTAAGATCAAGTGTAAGAAAGTAAATACACAAATACTTTTTTGATTTTCTATTTTGTGACCATTTTAGAATTACAGAGGACTTGCAAAATGAAGCAGAGTTCTCAAATATCCATCACCCAGCTCAGCTTCCCCTGATATTGACATCTCCCACAACTATTATTATAGTTTTGAAGACCAAGAAGTTAATATTGGTTCAGTTCAGTTCAGTTCAGTTCAGTTGCTCAGTCGTGTCCAACTCTTTGCGACCCCATAAATCGCAGCACACCAGGCCTCCCTGTCCATCACCAACTCCCAGAGTTCACTCAGACTCACGTCCATCAAGTCAGTGATGCCATCCAGCCATCTCATCCTCTGTCGTCCCCTTCTCCTCCTGCCCCCAATCCCTCCCAGCATCAGAGTCTTTTCCAATGAGTCAACTCTTCACATGAGGTGGCCAAAGTACTGGAGTTTCAGCTTTAGCATCATTCCTTCCAAAGAAATCTCAGGGCTGATCTCCTTCAGAATGGACTGGTTGGATCTCCTTGCAGTCCAAGGGACTCTCAAGAGTCTTCTCTAACACCACAGTCCAAAAGCATCAATTCTTCGGTGCTCAGCTTTCTTCACAGTCCAACTCTCACAACCATACATGACCACAAAAAAAACCATAGCCTTGACTAGACGGATCTTTGTTGGCAAAATAATGTCTCTGCTTTTCAATATGCTATCTAGGTTGGTCATAACTTTTCTTCCAAGGAATAAATGCCTTTTAATTTCCTGGCTGCAGCCACCATCTGCAGTGATTTTGGAGCCCAGAAAAAATAAGTCTGACACTGTTTCCACTGTTTCCCCATCTATTTCCCATGGAGTGATGGGACCAGATGCCATGATCTTCGTTTTCTGAATGTTGAGCTTTAAGCCAACTTTTTCACTCTTCTCTTTCACTTTCATCAAGAGGCTTTTTAGTTCCTCTTCACTTTCTGCCATAAGGGTGGTGTCACCTGCATATTGGTTCAGTACCTATTAAAAAGCAGAGATATTACTTTGCTGACAAAGGTCTGTCTAGTAAAAGCTATGGTTTTTCCAGTAGTTGTGTATGGATGTGAGAGTTGGACTATAAAGAAAGCTGAGCATGGAAGAATTGATGCTTTTGAACTGTGGTGTTGGAGAAGACTCTTGAGAGTCCCTTGGACTACAAGGAGATCCAATCAGCCAATCCGAAAGGAAATCAGTTCTGAATATTCATTGGAAGGATGGATGCTGGAGCTGAAGCTCCAATCCTTTGACCACCTGATGCAAAGAACTGACTCGTTTGAAAAGATCCTCATGCTGAGCAAGATTGAAGGCAGGAGGAGAAGGGGACAACAGAGGATGCGATGGTTGGATACCATCACCGACTGATGGACATGAGTTTGAGCAACTGGGAGCTGGTGATGGACAGGGAAGCCTGGTGTGCTTCAGTCCATGGGATTGCAAAGAGTTGGACACGACTGAGCGACTGAACTGAACTGAACTGAACTATCTAGTACATACATTCTTATTCTGTTTTTTTTTCTGTTCCAGGATTTAACCCAGTGTCTCATGTTATATTTAGTTGTCATTTTTCCTTAATCACCTCCAATCTGCGACAGTTTTTAGTCCTTCCTGATCTTGAGACTTTTTAAGACTACTGGTTACTTTTTGAAGGTCTCTTAATTTGGGTTTGTCTGATACTTTCTGACAATTAGATTGAATTTATGTGATCATAAAGGATGCCACAGGGGTGGCGTGTCCTTCTCTGTGCGTGGTATCAGGAGGTGCATGATCACAGTGTCTTATTACTAAGGATGTCAATCTTTTTTTTTCACTTAGATACATTAAAAATCTGCCAGGTTTCTCCACTCCAATTTTTCTATTTCTCCTTTGTCATTCATAAAAATTTGGTTTTGGAAGAGAATTTTGAAACTATGTTAATAACATGTTTCTTCTTTTAACTTTTGCCCACTAAGGTTAATATCTAGGGGTGGATCTTGCCTATGGAGATCTGGTGTTCTAATAGTAGTTTTGTATTTCCTCATTCCTTCTATATTTAGCAAGTAGAATTCTTCTGTAAGGGAGAGTTGTCACAAATACTTCTTCTATGACAGCAGTGAAGAGTTTTACAAGAACGCAATGAGAATAGAAGAGAGTGACTTAACTTAGTCGGGGGCAGTCAGTGAAGTCTGCCCTGGGGAGGTGATATTTGAGAAATTCCTGCAGGATCAAAACAACTTACCAGGGCTCACGGGATGTTTCAGGCACAGGGAATAGCATGAACAAGCGATTTACTCCCAAAGCTGAAGGAGACTATATATATTGCCTGATTAACTTTGGCCAGATAGGAACCTTGGCCAAATTGCCTGATTAACTTTGGCCAGATAGGGACCTTGGCCGTCTGGAGATACTTCCTCAGTTGAGGGGAGCACTACTCTTTACTCCAGCAAAGCCTTCCCAGGTAGAAATGAGGGCCTAGAATCGCCAGAATTTCTGGTGTTCAAGAGAAGCTAGACATCGGGACTTTTTTTTTCCATAAAAATTTTCTTTTTAATGTTGGCAAGTAATCCCATTCTCCTTAAAAGTCAAATGAAACCTGTGAGCTATCAGAGTTTTGGACTTTTTTTATAAGACTTTATTATTTTACAGCAATGTTTGGCTCACAGCAATATTGAGGGGAAGGTACAGAGATGTCCCATATGCACCCTGCCCCCACCCCCACACACAGCTTCCTCATTATCAGTGCCCCTCACCACAGAGGTATGCCTGTTTTTATCTGTTGAACATACACTGATACGTCATGACCACTCTAAGTCTCAGTTGTACATTAGGGTCCACTCTTGGTGTTGTACACTCTATGGGTTTTGACAAGTATAAGATAATCCATATTCACCGTACGGAGTAGTGTCATTGCCCTAAAAATCCTGTGTTCTGTCTCTTTACCCCTTCCCTCTCCCTTCCCTTCCAGCCCCAGCTGTCAGTTTTCACCCTTACATGGCTGAATCATAATTTACTTATCTCTATCCTATGGCTGGACCTTGAACTTATTTTCACTTTTTCACCGTTGACAACCTTGGCACCTTCTCTAGCTATGAAGGTTTGCTCTAAATAGTCACCTGTAGCCTCTTCATTCCCACACCCATGGCTTTTCTAGGCCTGTTCTCCTCCAACCCTCCATGCCTGAGACTTCTGTCCTAACTCTATGGTACTTTCATTCAAGCCAGAGTTGACTGAGACCACCCCGGAGTTCACACCATTAGTAGAATCTGTGAGGTGATCTGGGATGTGGTCCTTAGAAGGTCCTTAGCTCTCACCTGGGTAGAGGGGCACTACTGGTCCTGTCTTGGGGGCATTTCAGGCTGGAGCTCTGGCCTGGCTAATTATGCTGCTCTGCTTCCTGGAAGAGCAGGGCCCAAGGCCAGCTCTGCAAGTGTTCTGGTTGTTGAAAGGGCAGCAAATACATTCCTGGTAGATTCACCGAATTGCTTTGATAAGACTGGTATGGGGGAGATAAGGAGTTTAGGCCTGATGCCAGAATCCAGAGAAGAATTCCCAACACACAAGAAGGAAGAACTTGGGGTCCACTCTTTGAGCTGGCAGGCAGGGCCCATTGCCCCAACTTTCTGGACATGCCCTGCTTTCTTCCATTGGTGCCCCTCCTGAGCCTTGGTGTTGTGACTGGGCTGTTCTTATGGTGTGTGTCAAAAGCCAGCCAATACAGGTAAGGGGGTGGCAAAAAGAAGGGCACCTTTCCTTTCCCCTAAAACTCCTAGTGAGACAGGAAAAAAAACTTTCTTTCCTGCTTGTTTTGAAGAAGGCTTCATCTGTGTCCAGGTAAGAGGTGAGAGTGGAGCCCTGATGACAGCTCCTATGTGGTGAGGTGGGGGATACATCATTTTCTTTGGTCTTAGATTGGTCCAAGTGGCACCTACTGGAGGACTTTTGAAATTATGAATAGAAAAAAGCTACAAGATAGTCTGGCTGTCAGTGGACTTCCTTCTAGAATAAATTTTAAAGTTTAAAAAATGACCATAGAAATAACAATGTCCCCATTTACCAAACGCCTATTCTATGCCAGAACTAAGAGCTCTTCATGCATTATCTCATTTAACCCACATGCCAGCCCTGTGTTCAGGATGAGTTTAAAAACCTACTCAGAAGCTGTACTAAAGCCAGATCTGTGAGTGGTGACAGGCTTGGCTGCCACAGCATCCAGAAATACCCACCTGGATCACAGTGGATAAGACCCCACTGTCCACTGCATACCCATTCATCTGCCTTGCATATGCTCTTGGCAGCCCTAGGACATATGCCACCACCCTGGGTCCTCGCCATGTTTCCCTTCTTTGAGAAGGGACTTCCCATGGAGGGAGGATTCTGGAATAAGTTTCTAGAAGCTTCTGCCCCCCCTAAGTCTGGGCCCCCAGGTGAGGTACTCTTGACTGATGGACCAAGCCACCCAATGGGAAGGGCTTCATTCTAGGTTTTGATTTTTCATAGTCTCCACTGCCTCTGTGATTTGTAAGGATAATGCATATTCAGACATTTGTAATAATATAATGGTTGCTATTTCTAACAAGAGCCTTCATGCTTTTCAGATCCTATGCTTTATAGATTCATTTCTTGGGGCTCAGTAGGTACTCACTGCACCTGGCCCTGCTTGAGGGACTGGGAATACTGCAATGATATGGCCCCAGCCTTGCTGCTAAGTCACTTCAGTCGTGTCCGACTCTGTGCGACCCCATAGACGGCAGCCCACCAGGGTCCCCCGTCCCTGGGATTCTCCAGGCAAGAACACTGGAGTGGGTTGCCATTTCCTTCTCCAATACATGAAAGTGAAAAGTGAAAGTGAAGTCGATCAGTCATGTCTGACTCTTCATGACCCCATGGACTACAGCCTACCAGGCTCTTCTGTCCATGGGATTTTCCAGGCAAGAGTACTGGAGTGGGATGCCATCACCTTCTCCGCCTTGCTGGACATATATTCCTGAGGGGAAAATCCTCAATGAAATACTAACAAAATGAATCCATATAAAAAGATTGTATACTATGAACAAGTGGGATTTATCCCAGGAATGCAAGCTTAGTTTAGCATCTAGAAATCAATGTCATTCTCCATATCAATAGATTTCATGACAAAAATTGTATGATCATTTCAATATTTGCAGAAAATGCCTTTGATAAAATTTAACACTCTCTTATGATAAAAGCACACAACAAACCAGAAATAGAAAGGAACTTCCTGAACTTGATAAAAGGCATCTCCAAAACCTCATACCTAGTATCATACTTAATGGTAAAAAATTAAATGCTTTCCCCCTAAGATCAAGAGAAGGATATCTACTCTCATTGCTTCTAGTCAGTATTGTGCTGGAAGTTGTAGCCAGAGCAATTAGGCAAGAAAATTAAATGCAAGGCATCCAGATTGGAAAGGAAAACGTGAAAATATCTCTATTATAAATGATATAATCTTGTATATAGACAATTCTAAGGAATCCACTAAAAATGCATAATAATAAATTACTGTATACAACCAGGGTGCCAGTCCCCTGACACACAATCTCCAGGGCTGCATGAAAGTGAAAGTGAAGTCGCTCAGTCGTGTCTGACTCTTTGCGACCCTGTGGACTGTAGCCTACCAGGCTCCTCTCTCCATGGGATTCTCCAACCAAGAGTACTGGAGTGGGTTGTCATTTCCTTCTCCAGGGGATCTTCCCGACCCAGGGATCGAACCTGGGTCTCCCACATTCCAGGCAGACGTTTTAACCTCTGAGCCACCAGGGAAGCCCAAAACCTAACCAAAGGGTTGGAATAAAAGGAAACATCTACTTAACACCTTCTTCCCCATGACAACTGGGTTTTCCCTAGGTCTGTTCCAGTCGACCTTGGGCTCCAGAATGTAGGCTGGCACTTCACATCATGGTGACCTGCATGTTGGGAATGCACAGGCTGTCTGCTCTTGGCTTTGAGTCGGCTCCTGGGAGCTCTGACATACTCCTGCCCAAACCTGACCCCACTTTGGCCTTGTCCTCCTGAAGGCCAGGTGGTAAGGGGACAGGCTTGCTGTTTGCTCATGTGGAGCTGTGTTGGCAGGGCCACCTGAACACATGGATGAACTTTGTCCCATCTGTCTGTCTGCCACTCACTGCAGACTCCAGGTGTTTGCTCCTAGTAGAAATTCTCTTGGAGAAGAGTGGGTCTGGGTTCAGGGAGCATGTGTGCGTTTCTGGAAGTGTGTCTGTGGTGTGCATGTTGGTATGGATGTGGGCCCACAAGACTGTGCGTGTGTGTGTGTCTTCGAGTGTGTGTAAAAGTGTGCATGCTCACATTAGTGTACCTGAAGGTTTATGCAGGATGTTGGTGGGCACAGGTGCATGTGGCTAAGCCTGTGAGTATATTTCAAATCTGGGTGTGTATTTGATGTGGAAGTGTGTATATATGACTGGGTGAGCATTTATAGGTGTGAAAGTGTGTTCAACAAGAGAACACATATCCACATGTCTCCACGTGTTCACTGCCACATACCCTGAGCTCAGATGCAGAAACAAATCAGAAGAACCTTTCCTGCAGTCATGGCCCTGCACTTTTGTGGACGCAGGAGTGGGGCTCAGATCACCTCCTAGGCTGGAAGCACCTCTTTTGTAGGCTACAGTCCATGGGGTCGCAAAGAGTCGGACATGACTGAGCGACTTCACTTTCACTTTCATGCAGCCCTGGAGATTGCAAAGCTGGAAGTGGATGCACTGAGCCTGGCCAAAAGAATGTCCTGTGGCTGGTGTGGAGAGCTGGCTCGTGGAGGAAGAGAGTCCTAAAAAAGGAGAGGAGATCATTTACAGGGAAACTGTGCTCCATTAGGATCACACTGGCTTCAGGGAGGCTCCTCCTGGGCTCAAGATGGATGCTGAGAGGGTGTGGATCACCCCAGGCCTACCTTAGGGGAGACACTACTCGTGGAGCTATAGATCCTGTGAGGATTCAGGGTCATCTGTGGGGATCCCCATTTTCCTCCCTTATAATGCCCCCTCACTTCCTGCCCTCTACCCCTTACCCCTCAAGAAGGCTTCAACCAAAGTCCAGACTTCAGACACATGTGTGGCTCTCCCCCTCACCTCCTTCAAATCTTTGCTCAGATATTAGTTTGTCAATAGCCACCCCTTTGGGGCTTCCCTTGTGGCTCAGCTGACAAAGAATCTGCCTGCGACATGGGAGACCTGGGTTAGATCCCGGGGTTGCGAAGATCCCCTGGAGAAGGAAAAGGCTACCCCCTCCAGTATTTTGGCTTGGATAATTCCGTGGACTGTATCGTCCATGGGGTCACAAAGACTCAGACACGACTGAGCGATTTTCACTCAAATTAGTCAACCGCCCTACTTTCAGCTACTCATCTCTCTTGCCCTCCTGTTTTTCCCAAAGCTTTGTCAGCTTCTCATACAGTGTGACCAGCAGCAGGAGCAGATGTGAGTGTAGACATGGAAAGTAAACATTTAGAAACGTCTATAGATACTTCAGAATCTGTAGCAATTTGACATTGTCTAGAAATCAAAATGCAGATTGAAAAAAAAATAAACTAGCTTTTTGCACAGAGGATTTAAGAATCATTGTTCTAACACACTCTATAAAATGTATTCAGTTTTCTGTTCGTCTTCCTCTCAGCCCATCCCTGCTTCAACGCGAGCTCCACAGGGCAGGTGCTTTGTCTGCTTCCTTCCCCACTTTCTCCCAGGACCTAGAATAGTGTCTGGCACATAGTGGGGGCTTGATGGATATGTGTTGAATAAGTGAATGTGGCAGAGTTGGAATGAGCGGGTGAAGCGTCATCAGCTAAACATGGGCGGGAGGGCAGCAATGCTCCCTGAGCCCCATCCCTACCTGCTGGCCATGAGCACAGGGCTATGGTCTGATCTCTTGTGAGTTTTATTGGGACTTCAGTATCACAGGGCATGGCTGGGAGCTGCCATCCTGATCAGAAGATTTCCACCCTGCCCTTACCCAGAAGAAGCCTGGGGCTGGCAGGGCCAGGCAGGAGCAGTTCTCTTGGAGGTGGGCGAGGTTCAGTTCTACCAGCTGTTCCCACGGCTGGGCTCGTGGCCTGCAGTGCCTGGGCCTGCCTCATGGGCCAGCCATCCTGCAGGGCTGGTTCTGGGCTCACACACCCATAGCTGCCTGCCTAGCTACTCCCCTCCACCTTGGCCTGAGCCCTCAGGCTCAGCCTCTCCTTCTCTGACCCCGAGACTCCACCCACAGAATCTTTTTCGTCCTCCTCTAGCCCCAGAATGGTGGTGGTGGGTAGGGACGGAGGGGGGGGTGACTGTCTACAGTCATACCTCCCTGAACGCACCCAATCTCATCAGAATGGTGGTGGGTCTGGCCCAGGAGGAGGGGGCATGGGTCCTCTGGCCAAAACATCCTGGGGATGTCCAGGCAGTGTTCAGGGCCACTAGTGACCTCAGCACGGGAACAGGAGGAACCTCTGTGTAGTTAAAAACATCAGTTAAACCTTCTTACCTGCTCCCTCTTGACCAGCAGAGCCACAGACTAATGTCTGCTAGCAAGGGTCCCACAGCCTGCAGGTTTCACCTCTCTTCCCTTTCCTTGTCCTGGGAAACACACAGGATGCTGTGGAGGGGGAGGCTACAGGAATAAGTGATGCTCAAGCTTGGTTTTGATGTTTAGCTTTTGAGCTAAACAGTCCAAGGGAAGAGAAAGGAAATGAGAAAGGCATTCCAGAGAAATGGAATAGGGTGGGCCAAGGCCCGTTGCTGAGAGAGACCACAGTGCCCTCGGAACCACAGAGCCATTGCTTGTATGGCTGGGTGTGCAAGGAAAATGGTGGAATCCAGAGCCAGGAAGGTAGACTGGAGCCAGTTCTCATTTAGTCAACATCTTTGACCATCCCTGTGTTCAGCTCAGGATGGGATATAATGATAAAAGAGGTGCTGGGAGCATAAGGATGTTTGGACACACAATTTGCCTTGTTCATCCCTGGATCCCCAGTGCCCACCCCAGTGCTGGGAACAAGGAGGGCACTCAGTAAACATCTGTAACATGAATGAATGAACCAATGAAGTGATGGCCAGGTCACTCACCGTGAAATAGGTTAAAGAAAAGTCAGTTTTGCTGAGGCAGAGAACCCAAGCCTTAGAGAAGATTCTCTGGGAAGGAGGATCATTTTTATTTTCGAGAAGGTTGCTGTAGTTTTTCACAGTGAACCTCAACTGTGGCTTGTGCAGTTAAGTCACTCCACGGTTACGATTTTGGTGTTTTTGCCACTGATGCAACAAGCTGTGAGGATTTCCACAGAACATTGCGTCAAGCAAGCGAAGCCTGCAGAGGAGGGATGGGGCAGGGCCTTCTGGAGCTGGAAAAGAAGCCACATTGAGGCAGGGAACTGTCTATTGTTGCCCAACCACACCTGGAATGTGGCCCCAGGTAGGAGCCTTTGGACTCAACAAGAGGAGTTTATCGGAGGACAGCTCGTGACTTTTGGCCAGCTCAGAATCGAAAGCAGATAGTCAGGCCCTGCACCGTCAAGTCTCGTGGCTCTCCAACCAACTGCAGATGTCCATGTGTCCCCACCCCACCCCGTAGCGACACCAACTCTGGCAGGAGGCTGGAGCTCTGCTTGGTGGGTGAGAGCAGCAGGTGGACATGGACCAGCCATGGGTCTGGTCTTCTGCACGCTGGTCAGCCCTGTTGTACAGGAGCTATGGTGACATCTCCCCACTGGAACTCCAGGCCCCTGGTAGTGGTCACCTTTGCCCCAGCGGGAGGGATGCAGTAAGAAAGGGGACCCAGAAGCAGCCATTCCTTGTGCCCTGGGGTTGGAATAACTGCAGCTTCATTGATCCCCAGCTCCAAGCTTTGTCAGGGAGAACAAGGATGAGCCCAAATTGAATCATGGCACCTCCCAGAGCGCTATTTCTTTGAGGTGATGATGCTCAGATGCAGATTGATTGGGAAGTTAATGAAGCCTATGCCTTGAGGTGCTCACTTGAACAAGCCCCTTCGAAGACTCTAGACCTCTCTTTCTCTTTGCCATTTTTCATTCTTCTTCCTAAAGAGGATCTCCCCAAATTATATAAACTTCAGGTCCCACAAAACTGGACCTACCCCTGCCAGTGCTCCTTGACTCTGGAAAACCTTAAGCAGACAGTGGGTGCCTAGGGGCTCGGGCTCACAGGTCTTCTGCCCGAATCTCAGGCCAGGAGGTCTGTCACGCAGCCTGGGTGTCAGATGGCCGAGGGCTCCAGCTCAGAGCAGGCAGTGACTTCTTTGTAGCCCAGGGAAGGTGTGTTGGAATCACCGGGCCAGCCCAGTGGAAGGAGACTGTCAGCTATAGAAAGATCGAAGTGTCGTCTTGAGAAGAAGGAACCGACAAGTATGAATGCACCAGATCAAACAGCACTTCTCTTTGCGTCCATATGGTCTCCTGCTGGGGCATTTGGTGTTGACCCATGGCTGACTGCTGGTTTAGAACAGATGCTGTGATATAAGATACCCTGAACTGTATGCTTTGAAAGGGTGGATTTTACGGCATGTGAATTATATCTTCATATTAATAATAACAAAGAATACTGAGAGCTCAGTGGCTATGGAGCTTTCCTGCTGGCTTGGCCCTAGAGGGCACAGCTTGGTGCTGGGGCTTTCTGGGCTGCTTCCTGAGGCATCACACACAAGGACAAGTGTTCAGGGACTGCGACATCCTAGCCGGGTCCTCACTGAGCTGGGGGACAAGAAGCTGGTACCGCAGACAAGGTTCCTGTCCGGCTTGGGTCCCTGGGGCTGGTGGAGGGGCTTCAGCCACTTCTGGGCTCCTGGGGTCCCCTTTTGCTGCCCCCATCTTGGCATATTTACCAAGCCCTCTAAGCCTGCTGCCGACACTGCTGGGGACGGGGAAGAGTTAACCATTAACTCGGAGGTGAGAGAAAGGAGAGGGTTGGGACAGCACCCATAGGCAGCCTTCCGGCCCTCTGGGGCGGTGGGGGCCCCTCCTGAGCTCCCAGCCCTGTTGGCCAAGGTGCTGAGTGGGGGCTGGGCGGGCAGAGCAGAGCTGTCCCTCAGAGAGGAACTGGGCCTCTAAGAGCTCAGCAGAGACACCAGTGGGACTCAGGGACTGGCCTCATCATGGCCCAGGCCCCCTTGTCACTGGTGCCCAGGCACGTGGGCAGACACTCCCCTCCCCAGGGCAAGTCCCCCTTCCCCCCACCCACACCAGCCCATGGCTCACCTGTTCCACAGCTTTGCCAGGCTGCCTTTCTTTCTATCTTTCTTTCCTCTTTTTTTTTTTTTTTTTTTTTTAAACTTTATTTGGCTGC
>NW_011494956.1:16965897-16977455 GCF_000754665.1 Bison bison bison | reverse complement strand
ACTGGGTCTTAGTTGCAGCACATAAGATCTTTGATCTTTGTTGAAGCAGGTGGGATCCAGTTCCCTGACCAGGGATCGAACCCAGGTCCCCTGTATTGGGAGCTTAGAGCTCTAGCGACTGGACCATCAGGGAAATCCCTAGGCTGTATTTAAATGGCAGTGAGAAGTTGGCCCAAACCCTTTCCTGAGAAGACATGGCTCTTCACCCCAACTGGTGACCCTGTCACTGGACACTGTGGTGACCCAGGAAGGACACCAGCCAGAAATAGATGTCCTTCGTGTCTTTCTCTGTGGGACAGACTCAGGCACTTACATGCATAGACTCATATACACACACATGTATGTATGCCAGGTACACTGGTTTCTTTGACCGCCTGGTCTATGCAGAGGAAAAACTAAAGTGACTCTTGATGGACTGAATTCTTGCAAAAGGCCCTAAAGATGCTTTGCAAGCCCCTGACCAAGGTGCTGGGGATGGGATGGTGCCCTCATCAGGCCTTACTGCACTGGGTCTGAGGTGCCCTTCAGGGCTCTTTTGGGGGCAGGTGGACAGGAACCTCGTTGCCAGGCTGTTATTTGCACACAGGTGCAGCTGTTTTGCCTGGATACACCTTAGCAAATGTTTCTGTGGGCTGGTGTGGCCAGAAGCAGATGGGAGCAGCGGCTCTGCTCTTCAGGCCACCTCCAAGGACCAGGCCTGCATCTGAGGAGGGCAACCTACTCACACTCCACACAGCAAATCCTAATCTAGGGAGAGACGGGCATCTGTGCTGCCTGCCTGGTGGGAGGTGGCCTCGGGGGCTGGGGTGGAAGCATGGACATGCGGTGCCTTGTGTTGGGCCATGCTATCAGAAAAGTTGCTAAAAAGTCCTTGGATGTTCCCAATTCCTCTATCTGTTTGGTTCCATCTCTTTTTGGCAGGTAAGGCTGGCTCAGGAGGTCAATCTCTAGGATCCTGCCTCAGATACTCATCAACATGAATGCTGAGGGCAGGAAGAGAGATGCAGATGTAAAGAACAGACATGGACACAGTGGCGGGAGAGGGTGGGATGAACTGAGAGAGTAGGGTTGACATATATGTACTATGTGCACGCTCAGTCGCGTCCGACTCTGCAGCCCCACAGACCGTAGCCTGCCAGTCTCCTTTAGCCATGGAATTTTCCAGGTAAAAATATTGGAGTGGATTGCCATGCCCTTCTCCAGGGGATCTTCTCAACCCAGGGATTGAACTTGTATCTCTTGTGTCTCCTGCATTGGCAGGTGGACTTTTTTACCACTGTGCCATCTGGGAAGCCCCCACATATACATTACCATGTATAAAATATATAGCTAGTGGGAAGCTGCTGTATAGCACAGGGAGCTCAGCTTGGTGGTCTGTGATGACATAGAGGGGTGGGGTCGGGGGGCTGGGAGAGGATGTATATATATAGCTTATGTGCAGAGTACATAAGCTATATGTACTTATGTGCAGAGTACATCATGACAAATGCCGGGCCGGAAGAAGCTTATGTGCAGAGTATATCATGCGAAATGACAGGCCGGATGAAGCGCAAGCTGGACTCAAGATTGCCAAGAGAAATATTAATAACCTCAGATATGCTGATGACACCACCCTTATGGCAGAAAGTGAAGAGGAACTGAAGAGCCTCTTGATGAAAGTGAAAGAGGAGAGTGAAAAAGCTGGCTTAAAACTCAACATTCAGAAAACTAAGATCATGGCATCTGGTCCCATCACTTCATGGCAAATAGATGGGAAACAATGGAAACAGTGAGAGACTTTAATTTTCTTGGGCTCCAAAATCACTGCAGATGGTCACTGCAGCCATGAAATTAAAAGACGCTTGCTCCTTGGAAGAAAAGCTGTGACAAACCTAGACAGCATGTTAAAAAGCAGAGACATTACTTTGTCAACAAAGGTCTATCTAGTCAAAACTTTTTCCACTAGTCATGTATGGATGTGAGAGTTGGATGATAAAGAAAGCTGAATGCCTAAGAATTGATGCTTTTTGAACTATGGTGCAGAAGATTCTTGAGAGTCCCTTGGACAGTAAGGAGATCAAACCAGTTGATCCTAAAGGAAATCAGTCCTAAATATTCATTGGAAGGACTGATGCTGAAGCTGAAGCTCCAATACTTTGGCCACCTGATGCGAAGAACTGAGTCATTGGAAAAGACCCTATGCTGGGAAAGATTGAAGGCAGAAGGGGATGACAGAGGATGACATGGTTGGATGGCATCACCAAGTTGACAGACATGAGTTTGAGCAAGCTCCGAGAGTTGGTGATAGAGAGGAAAGCCTGGCGTGCTGCAGTCCATGGGGTCGCAAAGAGTTGTACACAACTGAGCGACTGAACCGGAGAAGGCAATGGCACCCCACTCCAGTACTCTTGCCTGGAAAATCCCATGAACGGAGGAGCCTGGTAGGCTGCAGTCCATGGGGTCGCTAAGAGTCAGACATGACTGAGCAACTTCGCTTTCACTTTTCACTTTCATGCATTGGAGAAGGAAATGGCAACCCACTCCAGTGTTCTTGCCTGGAGAATCCCAAAGACGGGGAAGCCTGGTGGGCTGCCGTCCATTAGGTCACACAGAGTCAGACACGACTGAAGCGACTTAGCAGCAGCAGCAGAGCGACTGAACTAAAGTGAACTGAAAGCTGATTCGTGTTGTATGGCAGAAACTAGCACAACATGGTAAAGCAATTATCCTCCAATTAAAAAAAAACAAAAAAAAACCAAAAACAACATGGCTGCCGAGTCCCTACACCTACCCTGAAAATACTTCACTCATGGCCATGGCAGTGACTGTTCCCATCACTGGCCTGTCTGGCTGCCCATTGCCTGCCAGCCCACATCCTGGTGGGGAACCTTAGTGTGCCAACCGGCCCACAGAGGAAGGGGCTTTGTTTCTGATACAAGGATGGTTTTCTTTTGTGGATTGGAGTGGTATGCTTTGCTGGGCCTGGGGCAGGAGTGGTAATGCCACAGCTTGGGAAGGAGGCAGTGCCCCAAACTATGTCACGCACATGAAGACCCTCTGCCAGTGTACACACAGCAAAGAATGCTGTCTCTTCAATGGTCCTAGACAAGGACTCTGTGCTGGGTGGGGGGAGGGAAGGATAAAGCCACCTTCGGACACCTTGGCCTACTGTGGAGTAACCACAGCATGTGGCCATACAAAGCTGTTTAGGACAAAGCTACCTGAGGAGGGTGCCCCTCTGCCGGACCCTCCCAGACTGAAAGAAATGTTCTCTGGAAAGTGGAAAGCCAACCATACCCTCATTCCAACCCTCCTCTTCATGCAGCCTCACAAAATTTACAGGAATTTTGGATCCTTGAAGAGATTACACTGTGTATCCTCCAAGCTTTGCAATTAAGGAGGGACCTGCCTTGCCCCAAGGTTTCCCACTACCAGAAAATGGAAACCAGCACCCTTCACTCCTCTCTTATGAGACAGCAGTTACTGAGCTGGCGGCCTATGGACATACTCTGGTCAGGTTAAGAACCAAGGCACCCAGGAGCACAGCGTGGACGAGTAGGGGGTGCAGCTCGATGTTGAGAGTGGTCCAGTGACTGACATGGGAGCCCCCTCCCGAAGTCCCTTCCCTCTCTCCTTTACCCCTCAGTGCAGTCTCTCACTTGTACAAACACAGTGCTTTTAATTAAAAAAAAAAAAAAAATTTTTTTTATTAAAATACTGTTATACCCAGTGGAATGCAGCAGCAATCCTGGTACAGGGTGGCATAACGAAACAGCCATGTTTACATTTTAAATATTCACGATAACTTAAACATACAGACACACATCATGGTCTTTGGCAGAAAATGTTCACAGCACAAAAAAATACTTTAAAAAGAAATACCAAATATTAATCCAAAATATATTAAGTTGTTTTTTTTTTCTTTCACAATATTTTTTTGCCTTTTTCTCTCTTTTTTTCTTTTTGTTTTGTAAACAATGCACATGAACCAAATGCATTTTTCAGTTTTACAGAGGGGTAGGGGGATTTTAAAAAAATATGCAATTGTCCAGCAAATGCGAATGTTTAAAAAGGAAACTTGAGGAACCATAGCAATAAAATAACACATACAAAAACCTAAAAACAGTAAAAGAAAAACAAAAACAAAGACTCAAGGAGAACTAAAAACAGCCGAGACAAACCACTAAAACCCACCAGTCACTCATGGGGCTGAGTTGGGAGACTCTTTAAGACCAGAAGTAAAAGTCACTGCTACTGGCAGGCTGCCCTCGGACACTTCACTCCAGTTCCCAAGCGCTGGCCCTGTTTCAGGGTGCTGCGCACTGGCGCTTGAGGAGCCAGCCTCAGGGCGCCATGCTGTGACAGGGGCTCCATTCAGAGGACCATCTGAGTCATGTCTTACAGCTCATGGACTAGTTTTCACCAGCATAGCTCCCTCTCCCAGTGCCTCCAGGGGGAACAAAGACTCTGATGAGAACAAGGCCATCTCTCCAGTTTCCTTTCAGAGAACTGGTGCTGGGAAGCCCATCATGCAGATCTGTGGTGGCGGACTTCATCTAGCTCAGGGTTCATAACCAAACTGACAAGATGTCCCAGGGACAGGAGCTGTGGAGCCGTTTCAAGAGGCTGGTGGTGGTGAGGCCCCTTGGGCATTTCAAACAGGGCTCAAGATGGGGAAAAAGCAGCCAGTATCCCGTGGATCAAGCAGTAACAAAATCCATGGACCAAGGACTTGAGAAGGGGAGATAGCTGGGAGGAACCGAGGCAGCAGGGCTGGGAGCACGGAATGAGGGGTGAATCTGAAGCAGCCCACTTCAATCTTCTGTTTCACAAGAAAGGGAATTATGTACAAACTGCACGGCACATCCCAGTCCTCTCCACAGTGCGGGTGACGCTGTGGCCTCTGCAGGACTCACACGCTCAACAGGCCGCCAAGATTCAGGTCTGGGTGATCCCCAGGAGGCAGTGAGGAGCTGAGGAGCAGATGGAGTTGGAGGGACCACACTGAGCCAGGCCTATTAAACCAGTCCACCTGGAGTCCATGGGCAGCCATCCTGGGAAATCAGCCGCCAAATCAACACATCCCCTCCCTCCCTGCCCAAGTGCGCAGTGTGGGTGCACTACTCCCTTCTGAGCTTTCAATTGCTACCCTGGCAGCAAGCCAGGTAAAGGCCCAGTCCTCATGCTGCATAGGCCCAGGAGGAGCATGGGGCTAAGGAACAGGGTCTTCTGGGGGGACGGGTGCTCACAGTTCCCCTCTCCCATGCAGCATCCTGATGGAATGGCCGTGTGGCAGAGGGCAGCAGGAAATGGTTCAGAGTCCCCACGGCACCACCTCCTTCAGATCAATATCTCCACCATGTCGGAAAAGTCCTGGACTCTGGATGTAGCAATAGAATCTGGAGAGATAAGAGGCCAGGCACAGGGCAACGAGGGTTACTAGACTGCCCTTTTAAATCTGGTAACATTTTAAAGATAGGCTCTGTCTTCACCAGCTTTTAACATTTTAAAGATAGGTTCTGTCTTCACCAGCTTTTCCCACCTCCGCTGCCCAGGTCCCCATAACTTGCCCAACCAGTCCCCAGCTCTCCATCCAGACCACCAGCCTCCCCAGTGGAAGACGCAAATATTTAAAACTAGGAACTGGTTGGAGGGCTTGGAGGGAGGGTGGAGAGCCCTGAGGGAGGGAGGCTGCCACATTCTTTTCATGCCTGTGGTTTTCTGAGCCAGTGAGGGATAGGCAACTATGCAAAGGTTAATGTGAAAGAGAGCAAACACATTCAATGGCATCTTCTTAAATTTCTCCTTCCGGGACTCTTAAAACAAAGTCTTCTAATTTGGGAGTGCCAAGCTCCACTATCTTAATTGCTCAGATTGGCCATTAAAGATGTTTAAGGAAGACTTCTTAAGAGGAGATAAAGGGCTTCCCAGGTAGATCTGTTTGTAATTAGGGTTTCCAGTTCTCCTACTCCTATATCCACCAGCTCTCCCCCCGGTACTGAGGTAGGTCCCACATTCTGCTCACCCTCCCTGTGCAGGGACCCCGTGGAGTGTGGGCAATGAGTCGGGGTGGGATTCACACCCCAGGGCGCCCTCAGTGCCCCACAAAAGTTGGAGGAGACTTACCCAGTGAAGCTGTTCTCTGGCCACTGCTGCACCCCAAAAGGCTGTCAGGCTCCAGGCTGTCCGGGGGCCCATCAGTCTGGGTGCTCCCATCCCTGCTCCCATGTTTGGCGTGGGCAGCGAGGGGAGCCACAGCCACAGGCTCCTCCAGCGGGGCCCTGTCTGCTAGGAAGGCAGGAGTTTCAGTTGCTGCCCTGTCCACAATTTGTAGCCCCCATGAAGAATACCCTAACTTAACGACAGACACCTCCTGGGGATGCTAGTTGCTCTTGATTTGCAAGAACTTTGATTACACTCCTGTTTCCAAACAGGATTGGGTTCCAAAAGCTTGGAGTGGAAGAAGCTTTCTTAAAAGGTTGTAGATTAAATCTTTAAACAGTAAGGATTCCTGGATTTCTGTGGCGTCTGCTTAGGAGGAGAAGTGGAAGTGCTGGCCCAGAAGGTACCTCTGCAGGGGAAGCTTATTTTAACTTTGGTAGTGAGTGGCTGGGACCAGGGTGGTGGTATTTCCAGAAACGGGGGCTAAAGCCTGCCTTGTCACACCAGGGGACAGCTGCGGGCTACAAGGTCACTAGAGCCAGAGCGTAAGCCGGCTCCCCTGGGTGAGGAGTTGGGACGCCTAGCTCCTCCAAGCTTCAGTTCTGGAAGGAAAGGCCTGAGAACAACCTAGGCTCTGCTGCCCACCCACCTCCTCTCACCTGCAGCCAGTTGGGCAGAGGCATCCACCTGCCGCTCGCTGGGGTGGTGTCCTGGCCAGCCCTGGGTGCCCGCTGCTGCAGCCACGAAGATAGATGGCACTGACTTGGCAGGCCTCAGGGAGCCTGGGGTGACCTTGCCAGGGTCTTTCCTGGACCGCTGCTGAAGGACCTTGATCACGGCATCCTTCTCCAGGATCTGAGCATGGAGCACCTTTAACCTGAGGGGTGAGAGGCCATGTTTACATCTTCAGACCCACAGATCCTGTGGCCTCTGCCCTCCCCGCCTCATGGAAGTTGGAGGGAAAGCCTTCCTTAAAGCCAGGCTGGGGTCTCCTGGCCTTGCAGTAGGGGCCAGGATGGGGCCTTCGGAAGTGCCATCAGAGCTCTGCAATGGGATGCTTTGAAAACTACCAGTGCATGAGAGGCTGGGCCGCTCCCACACTGGCAAACCCAGGGGTAGGTTCTGGGTTCATCTGATGACGGTAGTGGCACAAACCCTGTCCTGGAGGGCTATCCCCAGGGCTGTTGATCAAGGGAGCTAAGTCGATTGCTTGTGTTTTTGAGCCAGGAAGAAGTCAAATGTTAATCTTGTGGGGCCTCTGAGTTGTCTCTGGAGAGAAAATACCAGCTCCCCGCAGGCCAGGGGCCTAGGCCACATTCGTTCTGGGGTGGTACCTGGCATGTAGGGTAGGAAAGTCTAATTCTCTGATTTACATGGTGGGAGTGGGGGAGCAGGTAGAGGCCTGGAGCCTTGGGTATCATCCAAGAGTGGAGTCTCCTGGGCAAACCAATGACTCGGTTGGCATCTCTGAGAAAGAATAGCCTGTAATGCCAGCTGGGCCAAAAGCAGGGGGTCAGCTCAGAAGTAGGAGGGATTGTTAGGCTGGGCGGAGTGAGGGGTGTTTATCATGGATTAAGGACCAGGCAAAGAAAAGAAATGAAGGCACTCAGTCGTGTCCAACTCTGTGACCCCCATGGACTGTAGCCTGCCAGGCTCCTCTGTCCATGGAATTCTCTAGGCCAGAATACCAGAGTGGGTTGCCATTTCCTTCTTTCTCCAGGGGATCCTCAAAACCCAGGGATTGAACCCCAGTCTCCTGCACTGCAGGCAGACTCTTAACCGTCTGAGCCACCAGGGAAGACCTAAGGCCCAGGCAAGGGCTGGACAAATCCCACCCTACTCCCACCCCCTGCCCCAGGTACCCAGCCTGCAGTGTCCAACCTGCTTTCCATCTCCTGATGCCTGTGGCCGCCGGTGAGCAGGCCCTCATTGAAGCTGCTGCTGGGCGAGGGCTGGGGCGAGTGCCGGATGAGAGTGGTGTCACGCTGGGCGGCAGCCGTGGCGGCCGCATCCATGGCGAACTGCCTCATGGCACGTTCCTCCAAGTACTTCTGTTCCCACTTGGTCATGTCAGCTTCCAGCGCCAGCACCTGCTCCTCCTTCTCCCGCAACTGCTCTGATAGCCGCAGTGCACTGAGCTCTGGGGTCCCACCACTGCCACCGCCACCTCCGGGGGTGCCTGCCTGTCTCTGCAGAGAGAGGGGCACCGTGGTCAGGGGTGGAGGGTGGCATGTGTTGGCCGCAGATCCTCACTGCCATGTGAGGAATCTCACTGAGGCCAGTGCTTGGTCAGCTGGCATCACGCACTCTGCATAGCCTGCTTCCAGCCGGAGACAAAGGGGAGCCACAGGGCCCCACAGCCTTGCCCCAAATCCTGTGGCCAAGGGTGCAGAGGAGATTGGGTTTGCTTTTGCATAGTGACCATATACATTGTCCTCCAAACTGGGGAAGGGGTGACTTAATGACACGGGAAAACTGGTATAAACTAGGACAGACGCCGGCAATCCAGGAGCTCTGGTGGGAAGGGTGAGGATAGGAGTGGAGACAGAACTCTATCTGGTCTGTAAACACGAGAGCTATTTACACAGACCAAAGTGAGGATAAAGGCCCAGGATCTGGGCGACTATCTTCCCCACCCCCGATCTCAGGGAGACATGTAAGAGCTGGCTAGTCCCCTCCATCACAGCTCCTAAGAGACTTTCTCCAGAGAAAGGGACAAAGTCCAAGGGCGCCAATCCCGGCTGCTGCTGAGGATAGAGGCCCAAGGCTTGAGTCCCTGAGGTCGGCACCTGGCCAAGAGGCAAAGCCTCTGCTGAGACTGATGGGCCAGGAGGGGACTTCCGCAAGATTGGCCCAGGTGGTCCTAACTTTCCAAGAGGGCTTGGCCTGGATCTCAACAGGGGCTCCTGGGTCTTCCCAGCTCACCTGCTGTGCACGAAGGGCCTTGAGTTCTTGCTCCAGGCGCGTCCGCAGACGTAGCTCCAGCTGCTCACGCTTCTCGCAGGCAGCCTGCAGCTGCCCCAGGGCCTGCTGTAGCCGCTCCACCTTCTCCACGTAGGCCTGCTTCTTCCGCAGCTCCTCCTCAGCTCTTGCCGCACGGCCCTGCGCATTGCTCAGGGCCTGCTCCAGCAGCTCGGCCCGCCGCCGCTGGTCCTCGATGGCTCCGCGCAGCAGTGCCATCTCCCGCTCTAGCTTCTCCTGCTCCTGCTGCTGCTCATAGCCTGCAGCGAGAGAGGGAGGGGCCCGGTCAGGGACGGCAGCTCCCTCGCTGCCCCACAGAGCACCCACCATGTGCCACGCTCTGTGCTGACCGCTGCTCAAGCTTGACTGCATCTTCTCAGTAACACAGGAGTTAGGTATCCTTATTAACCCCCATGTATGGGCCAGGAAACTGAAGTTCAGGCTAAGGCCTGAGCAAATGGGAATGTCAGACCGGGGCCCTTGCAGTGATGACTGGGCCACACTGCTCCTCTGCTGGGACACGGCCTTGCCAGGAGAGAGCCCGAGATACTGTCCACCTGCGCTGGGTGTCACCGTCTCCAAAACACATTCACAACTTCCCTCCAGGCTCATAGTGATACTAGAGACTGGGCAGGCAGAAACCGCAATGCCCATCTCCAGATGAGAAAACAGAGGCTCAGGTGGACTGTCACGTGGTCATCATCCAAGTGGAAGAAGCACCGCGTGCTGCCCCAGGCGTCAGGCATCTACACATCTGATTCCCCTGAAGCCTCCAATGACAGTCCGGGATCTGTGATCCCCACCTTAAAGAGGAGGAATCATAGGAGGTGAATGGTGCTACCAGGCGGGGATCAAAGTTAGCCTGCCTCTGAAGAACCAGGCTGCTTGGCTATGGCGTGAGGCCCTTGTAGTCAGAGGCCTCAGAGCTTATTCTGTGAAACAGGCACCCCCACCCCCACCCCTAGTGTGCAGGCTGCCTGCCTTGCTGGAAGGCAGAGGGGGACCTGTCATGGGGCCTGCCTGATGGACTCAAAGGCACCATCTCTAGAGCAGCACTGTCAGAGCAGAGTGGAATTTTCTGCTGTACTGGACTTGCTCTACACTGTGCTAAGCAGGGCAGCAGCCACTAGGCACGTGTGGCCAGTGAGCACTTGCAATGTGGCTAGTGCCAGGGAGGAGTCAAATTTTTCATTTTATTTCATTTTAATTAATTTTAATCTTTGGGCCACGTGTGGCTAAATACCTATCAGAGAGGACAGTATAGACTCTGGAACAGAAGAGAATTACGGGCCCTGGGGCAGAGAAGGAGGCCCACCCAGGTCAGCTCTGGTTCACTGTGAATTTTTGAAGGCTGGGCCCAGGCCCACCTCATTCTTTGGGGTGAAGGGAAAAGTTAGTGAAACTCAGTAACACTGGGCCTCTCATCCTGAGCTGGCCTGACACCTGAATGGGGTGGAGGGGGCAGGCAGGAGTGCTGACTGGGACTTTGGACCCAGAGACAATGGCCCTGTCCTTAGAGGCTTCACAGAGATGGACAGCTTATAGAGTTAGCCGGAGGCTGGCAGCTCATCCCAGTCTTAGATGGTCCCATCTTACAGCCTCAGAATCTGGGGTTCGGGTGAGAAGAAACTGCCCAAGGGGGACTCGGCTGGGAGAACCAGGCCTCAGGACTCATGGCCAGATGCCCAGGTGGGCAGGGCCTGACCAGAGCTGGGAGTCTGTACTGCTTGCCTAGTAGGAAAGCAAACAGCACTGGTGATATGGGGCCACGCTCTCCTACAAGCACTGACTCTGGAAAAAAGGTGAGCTCAACCACAGACATTTTCTCTGAGGATTCTGGTTTCCTGAGGATTCTTGCTTCTGGATGTCAGGAGCAAGGAAGGGTAGTTTGGCTTTCCTCAGCCCTTGGGGAGGGTATCAAGGACCCAGCCTTTGGTTTCCAGAAGGTTCCTGCTGCTTTGCACACCTCTAACGCCCTGGTGGCTTCCCTGGTGGTTCGGACAGTAAAGAATCAGCCTAAAATGCAGGAGACTCAAGTTTGATCCCTGAGTCAGGAAGGTGCCCTGGAGAAGGAATGGCAACCCACTCCATTATTCTTGCCTGGGAAATCCCATGGACAGAAGAGCCTGGCTGGCTACAGTCTATGGGATCGCAAATAGTCGTAAGCGACTGAGCAACTAACACTTTGACTTTGAAGGCCCTGGTAGAGCTCGGAGGCTTGAGACCTTGGCCATCCCCAGCCACCAAGATAAAACTCTGGGGGTTGGGTGCGGCCGCCTCCAGGCTGGGGTGGGGGCAGATTCGGGAGACACAGAGTGGGGCCATGGGCTGGGGAGCAGTGGAGGGAGCAGGAGGCCTTCCATGGGGGAAGCGAGGCCCCACCAGCAAGTCCCAGTCCCTTTGTCCCACTGTCCCTCCTCCCGCAGCGTGGCGGGCGGGGCGCAGGCAGGAGTGCG
>NW_011494956.1:16963152-16965797 GCF_000754665.1 Bison bison bison | reverse complement strand
GAGGGGGAGGCGGGGGGAGGGGGAGGCGCGCGCAGCGGAACAGCCCGGGCTCAGGAATGCCCGGCATCCAGGTCACCCGCCGCTATGAGATTAATGGCTCCAGCCCAGAGCCAAGAACAGCCTCACTCCCCAGGGAGCGGAAACGCCTCCAGGCTGGCCAGCCCCGGGCTCCTTCCCTGCCTGCTCCCAGGAACCCGCCGTGACTTCCTTTCTTTGGCAAAGCCTGGCCCCATTCTGCCCCTTTCCTGCAACCCATCCTCTCCCGACAATGAGGAGACCCCCCCAGGGCTATCCCCACTCCCCAGCCTTTACCACCATCTCCTCCCTCCCAGAGACCTCAGTCATCTTCTGCTACCTCCTGCCCATCCTCAACCCTCAGCCCTTCACCACTGGGGGCCACCCTGTCCAGGCCTGAGCCCTGCTTGAACGAGGTAGGTGCTGCTAGCCAGAGCTCAGTCTTCAAGTTGCTTCTCTGCTTCCAGACACCTCCAACCATCTAGCTTAGGCTCAGTAAGCTTTTGGAGGGGTTCCTCCTTCCTAGAAGGCACCCTTGCCCAGACACCAGCTGGCCCAGTGCACTCCTTTGCAAACACTCAAACATCACTATAGCAGGCAGTAAGCGCATACAGGAGGAGCTTATCAACAACCGCCTCTCTGATGGCTACAGCTTCTTCCTACTATTGAGTTGGTGGCTTCCTTTGTTCCGCCTTCCTTCAAAATGCTTCCACCTCCACCGGAACTATCCTGCTGCTGCTTCACCTACCACCCCACAAACCTCTCTCTCAGGGCGCTGGGGAACCCCGCCCCCCCATCACTGTCCTCCAGGGCCAGGCCATGCTTGCTCCCTGGAATCCTTGGTGGGAAGACCCTGCTCCTTCCTCAAGCTCCCCACCTCTCTTGACCTCATCCTGGCACCTTCCTGACCTGTTCCTGCTCTGCTGCACACCTGCCAGGGGCTCGGCACGGCTGTGCTAGGGAACAAATGAGTGAGTGCATGGGCCAGTCAACAATGAACTCATTCGCTCTTCAAGAAGCCTTTGACTATCCTTTTTAGGGGATCCTCCTGACCTCCTTCTTTAGGCTGCCCTGTTCATGAAGCTCCATTTTCGGCTGGTGCCAACACTTGTTATGGCCCAGCCTCACCATGCTCCCCAGCTTTCCACATGTCCACCCCCCGGGAGACTCAGACTCTACCTTCTCTCTCATCCCACCTGTTTCCAGAGTGCTCAGCTCTCCTCAACTGCTTCTAAAGGACACCAAACTGACGGTCAGCACATCTCCCCAGCTGTCCCTCTACCCACTGATCTTCCCAGTACACAGGGAACCAGATCCTGCTCCCCTTGGGAAGCCGCCCCTCCCCCGAGTCCAGTCCAGGGATGGGTGCATAGTGGGCATTCAGTAAACCCACACTCCAAGCCCTGCTTTGGCAGAAGAGGAGCTGTCCTGGTTCCACCAGCCACACCTCTGCTTGGGCTCCTGAGTGGGCCCTCTACTTACTCTGAGCCAGCAGCTTGGCCACCATGTCCTGACTGCCTGCCTGGGCCTCTTGCGTCTTGCTTGCCAGGCGGCGGTTTGCAGATTCTAATCTTTCTGTTTCAAATGAAGAAAAGACGTTTTAAGGAAAAAGGTTTGAGTACAGGTAGTGCACCCCCCCCCCCCCAACCAGGGAACTATCTGTCAGGCTGCATTCTCCAAGCTGGGGGTGGGCTCATAGGGAAGCCCCGAGTCACCCTGGGCCACATGGTTGAGAGCTCCAGGAGGGGCCCCAAGGTCTAGAACACAGAGACAAGCATCTCTCTATCAAGGTGGCCCCCAAGGAGTCTCAGCCTAGTCCCCTTTGAATTGATTTGTACTGTTTTTGCAAAGGCAAGAGACTGAGTGATGTCCTAGAACAGTGGAATCAAGCTGTCCACAGGTGGTCCCTGCCCCTCCACCTGCATGAGCGGCCTCACCTCTAAGATCCCGGTTGAAGTCCTGCAGCCGCCTCATCTCACTGTCCATCTTGTTCCTCATGGTCTTCTCCAGGGCCTCTCTCTTGGAAGAGGCCCTTGTTAGGCTCTCGTGGGCCTCGGAGAGCCTCTGGATTTCGCTCTCCAGCTGCAAGAGGCGGAGAGAAGAGCTGAAGAAAAGGAAGAGCTCCCAGGGTGGCAATGGCATCAAAGTCCCCTCCTTAGGCCAGGGCTGATCGCTGACTCTCCATCAGAAAGGGTGAGAGAGAAGATACAAAGCCACAGCAGAAAACCCACCTAGCCTGAGTGGGACAGGCAGCAGCCTGTAGCCTCCAGAGAGGGACCAAACTGCTGGAACAGGCAACCCAGGGTCCCTTCAACTGTCCCAAGGTCCTGAGTGAACACAAGGCCACGTTCTCTGGAAGGGGCTGCCTCCAGGGTGACCGAGGGCAGCTTCCTGGTGCCTAGTGTCCAGAAAGAAGCATTTTCCTTTTGTTTGGCTTCTAGTGAGAAATTTGAGCACAATGGACCAGGATCAGGCACTGAGGCTCCAACCATGGTCTGGGCGGTGGGGAGGGGGGGGGGCTGGGGGGTGGGGGGGGTAGGTGGGACCGTAGTCGTTGGAGACCGATGGGACGAGTCGACAGAAGCCGTAAGGCTACCTGCTAAGGCTGAGTGCACAGCTGGTGCCCCTTC
>NW_011494956.1:16956022-16963052 GCF_000754665.1 Bison bison bison | reverse complement strand
TATATGCCTCTCCAGCCATCCCCCCACAGGGCCAGCCTGGCCCCTGATGCCCCACCCACTTGGCAGCTGGCAGGTTCCGCACGTGCTCCTAGCTGGCCTGTGATTCCAATAAGTCGCTCGTTTTTTGCCAAGAGGAGGGGCTTTCCCTGTGACCAGGGCTGGCCTGGAACAGACTTGCTGTTGTGTGGGGGATACAAAGGGCTCTCTGTGGGAGGTGTCCACGGGAGGGGGCGTGTGCAGGGAAAGGGTGCGACCATGAGGGAGTCGGTGAATGGGCTCTTTCTAACCACCACTGGGCAGCAACTGCTCGTGCTCTGGGCCTGCTCTGCCGGCTGCTCCCCAGCTGTCTGGAGTCAGCCAGGGAGGGGTGTAGGAGGGATGAGGGAGGCCCCGAGGGGCAGCTGAGAAGCCCAGCCAGACCAGCCTTCAGACTCCTCTGCCTCCCTTCTGACAGCCCCCTCCCTGGTCAGCCCTGTTGGGGTTCCCTTCTTGCCCACCCTGCTTCTCTGAGGCCTCAGCAGGGCCTACCTTCTCGATGCGGCCAGCCTTCTCCGCCGTGCTCTCCAGCTCCCTCTGCAATCTCTCATTGTCCCTCTGCAGCCTGGCGTTCTCCCTTAGCACAGTCTCCATCTGAGCCAGATGGGTGCTGCCCGAGGTGGCCAAAGAGGCCTGGGTGCTTGCCGGGCCCTCCACCCCAGGAGGGCTGAGGGCGGCCAGGTGTGGGGGCGGGTGGCGCTCCTGAGGCTGCTGCAAGTATTGGTACTGCTGCTGCTGCTGCGGGAGGAACACAGGGGGCACCTGGGCCTGCAGGATCCTGGGGGACAGAAGAGACGGTCCTCAGAGCCCACGGAGCCACAGAGAATTGCCCCAGCCCTCCCGGGCAGACAGCTTTCCTGCAGCATTAGGCAGTGACCTCTGGGGAAGGCCTTTCCACGTGGTGTCCCCAAGACCCTCAAGGGCCAGGGAAGCAGGGCTGCAGGGCATTACCATCAGCACACTTATTTCATGCCCAGCCTCCTGTGGCCCATGCTTTGGGGATCAGCCTGAATAGTCCCAGCCATAGGCAGCTCTTTTTGAATCTGGAGGTCACACTCATCATGACTGAAACTCACAACCTTCCAGGCCCCCTACCCTGTGTCTGTTCCCACTGCTGGTGTCAGGCCCTCTGTGCACACCTGCCCACGCAGCACACTTGCTTCTTCTCCCTCTTATTTTGAGTCCCATCACCCCTTGAAGAAACATTTTTAGAAGACTGTGGCTAAGGTTAGAGTGGTGAGACAGATGTCAGGCTGAGTCTGGGCTCCAGAGTCTGACAGATCAGGCATTCAAATTCTGGCTCCAGTGTTTGAATCCGTGGTGCATGGGACCATGCTCAGTCAGGAGGGTGAGAGTCTCTAGCCTCAGGCACGTTGTCAGGGCCACATCTGCCTGGCAGATTGCTGGGCCTGCAGTGGGCATCTCCACAGTGACAGCCCACCCTCTGTCTCTTCTAGTGGAGACCACAGCCTATTCTCTGCTCAAAGAGTAAATGTGACCCAAAGAGTGGATTATCCAGGGTGAAGGAGCCACCTGTGAACTATTACAATAGCCTGAGGTTAGGGACAGTGCTCTCCTGGCTTCTGGTACTGGGGTCCCATGTCATGGTCTTCACCCTCAAGGTCCCACGTCAAGGGAAGGAGCATGTGAGGTCACACAGCTTTTCTGGGGCCCTGTGGCTCCAGATGTAAGAGAACTAGACTGCCTCAGTTTCACCAGGAGCTTTCCAAAGTCCCAGAAGCCGCAGACGAATCCATCGCCTCAGAATCCATGCCTGCCCTTCCCCTCATCCCTCCCCTTCATCCTTCCCCCTCCTGACTCCAGCTCCCCTGCTCTTCTTAGACCCAAAGCTAAGTCCCGCCCAGCAAACAATCTTCACCAGATTAGCTGAAGGAGAAGCTGGCAGATGTATTTCTTTTCCTGCCCAAGGTAGAGCTTCCAGTGAGAGCTGAGAGGGCACCCCACTGCAATTTGCAAACTCTCCCTGTGCTGCTCAGTGTGGCACCTCGGGGTGGTTCCCTCCAACTCGCTCCCCTGCTCCGGGCCAGGCAGACACAAATGGCATTCTTTGGGGATGACTGGGCTCTCAGAAAGAATAGAGCCTCCTTTCCTTCACACTTGCTCCCCCCCAACACACACACACTTTTTTTGTTCTCCTGCAAACAGTCGACTTCCTTTCCACGACATTATCTTTTCCTGACAGGGCTCAATAAGCATGGTCCAAAGAAGAAACCACGACTCAGCTTCTGAAACTCTTCCAGGACCAAGCCCTGAGAAGGGAGGTGAGGCAGGGGGGCCTTGAGGCTGGCAAAACCCCACAGGCTCAGTCCTCTGGCACCTCCATTCCAGAGCCATCACGTCACTCATTTCTCGAGAGCAGAGAAAGGCATCTTTCCCGGGCAAGGCTGCACAGTTGCAAAGCAGGTGACTAAACGAGGACTCAGCAGGCATGAAGAAAACGGATTTGAACCTTGGGGCACCAGAGGAAGGGGGTCTAAGAGGCTTCAGGCCCCTCCACTGGGGTTTCCTGGACCCCTGTGTGTGGGGTGGGGGGCGGGGGGAATTAAGGGCGTGTGAAAAGGGTGTGTGCCAGCTTCTCAGGAGAAGGCCCTGGGCCAAACGAGAGCCTCATTTCTAGGAACCTTATTTCTGAAAACTCTCTGGGCTTCCTGCCCCTCCTGGGCATCCCTGCTTCCATTCATGCCCCTAGAATCCATTCTCTACAAGCAACAGAGGAACCTTTTTGAAAAGGGACTCCAAATCACATCCTCTAAAGGCTTCCCTTCGCTCTCAGAATTAAAAGCTGAGTTCCCTACTCCCGCAGCTACTCTGGAGCCTCCACATAAAGGGGCTCACCTGGAACAAGAACCTTCTCCCAGGCTCCTGCCCCATGGACCACACAAAAGAACATGAACTGAAATGAATGGCAGTGCCAGGGTAGCTCCTGCCCCTGGGTAGGAGAGGCGTGATCTCTACGGAGGCCATCTGGTCCTTTCTTCCTTGCCTCCACTTAGGAATGCCTCCCCAAAATCACGGACAGCAAAGAAGAAAAGACTTCTTCTGTTTTTAGAAGCCTCCAGAGGAGGTCCCACCTTCTTCCCACTTAACTTGAGAAAGATTCCCAACTCTAGTCCTTGCAAGTTCTTTCTGAAATCTAACCTTTAGCCCCCTGCTCTAACTGACAGCCTCTGAGGACCCTAGTTACTTGAAGGCTACAGCCAATTAAGCAATGGTGTCTGTCTCCAAATTAAAGCAAGGGATGCTGCTAAGTTCTCACGTGACCCTGGCTAAATCCCTCTTTCCTTCCAGCATTAGCTCCCATCTTGGGAGGGAGAGGGTATCATCGGCCTTCCTCTGGAGCTCACCAGCCTCCTGGAGGCTCTTCACCCTGGGAAAACTACACTGGAAGGAAGTCAAGAGCCTGAAGACCAAGGTGGGCAGTTACCTGACTTCTGCATGCTGGAAGTGTGGACTGCCACGGGCACGGTACCGCGGGTCAGTGACGGCAGAGGTGGTCTCGTGAGCTAGCATGACGTGTGGGTACTGAGGTGGAGGTCCTCGCGGCTCCGGGCCCTCGGCAGTGGGGGCGCCCCTGGCTGGGGGGCCCTGCTGGTTGCGGGCCAGCTGGGGGAAGCTGTGAGAGGCACTCATGTGGCTGGGGGTGCGGGCCCCGTTCCTCTCCAGGGACAGCTGCAGGAGTCGCTCGCTCAGGGAGCGCACGTGCCCGTGCCTCAGCTCGCGCAGGGCCTCATCCTGCCTCCGGCTGCCTCCCGGGGGCCCACGGGGATCCCGGTCCCCCACATGTGGCCAGGGCCCCGCCTGCTGGGAGGCATAGTACTGTGAGTGGGCTTTGGCCTCCTCATAGGTGGGCAGCTCCTCGCCCTTGCCAGGCTGCGGGCACAGGCGGTAGAGGCCGTTCTCTGCCAGGTGGGTCTCGGTGCCCTGGTGCTCCTGGCCCTGGGGTTCCTGTCTCGTGGCCTGCTGCAGCACCTGACTGTCCTCTGGTGCCATGATCTCCATGGGGGCCTGGGGGCTTCCTGTGCCCCCAGCCCCCGCCCCACCGCGCAGGGCCTGTTGCTGGATGGCCAGCAGCGTGCGGGTCTCAGTCAGGTTGCCATAGCGCAGCTGTTCCTGGATGAGGCGGTGCAGGACCGTACCTGAGGAGTCTTCCAGCGTCCTCATGCTCCCTGGGCTTGCACACACCCACCTGGACAAAGGCCAGTGGCACCTGGCCCCAGAGCACCTGAGGAGGAGAGAAAGAAGAGCACTCAGTGGGAGGACATGGGAAAGACAGGGACTTTCCATTGCTGTCTGGTTAAGGGAAAGGCGATGGAGGGGCACACATGCCCGTCAGACTGCCAATGCTGCAACCTACTGATTAAGGCAAGTCACCTAACTTCTGAGCCTCAGTTTCTCCATCGGAAATACAGAAACAATGCTAGCTTCATGGAGTTGAGAATTAAGAGGCAATGGCTATTGAGCTCCCACTGAGCTGTAAATCCTTGGCAAAGGACTGCCATTATAATCACATTCATGGAGACTTACTGTGCTTAGAGATAGATACCAGGAACCTAGATACCAGGAACCTCAGGCTTCTGTAGTCAGCTTCCCATCAGAGAGCCTGATAAGTAAGTCCAGGGCAGGCCTAGTTCATCTTTAAATACTAAGCTCTTGTGTCTCCTGCATTAGCAGGCAGATATTTTACCACTGCACCACCTCTACTTTATCACAGGCGATAAAGCATGAGTCCCGCGCCCAGAAGAGGTGGTAAAGAATCTGTCTGCTAATGCAGGAGACACAAGAGACGTGGGATGGATCCCTGAGTTAGGAAGATTCCCTGGAGTAGGAAATGGCAACCCACTCCAGTATTCTTGCCTGAAAAATCCCAGGGACAGAGGAGCCTGGTGGGCTACAATCCACAGGGTTGCAAAGAATTGGACACAACTGAGCATGCATGCATGCACGCACCAGCCCGGTAGAAGCCCTAGGCAAACAGCCCCCACAGCATGAAGCATGCCTGAACCATGGCGTTGGCACAGCTAACTCACAACCCTTTACCCTGCTGAGCCCTCTCTGTCATGGGATGACCTTGGCAGTCACTCTGCAAGGTGAACAGGAAGGAGAAAATGCATCTGGATTGGTAAATAAGGGATGAGAGATGAGACAGACTACACTAAGAGTGGTTTTGCTAAAGGAGGGGAAAAGGTGCCACCCATCAAGGTTTGTGGGCCAGGCACAGAGTCTGTGCACTGACAGCGCGCACGTGCTCCAGGAGAAAGAAAGGGTGGCACGATGTTTGTCCCTGATTTTATGATCACCACCCCAGCCACACACACACACTTGCTCCTTGGAAGTGCCTGATGGTCCTCTAGGTACGAGAGGATGGGCACTCAGCATCTTGACATGGGTAAGACTGCTTGAGTTGACTGAAGGAGTGCGGGAGCTGCAGGCACCTGGGGCTGGTGACTCTGCCTAAGCTGCAGGGAGACTGTCTCCTGAGGGAGGTGTTCCCTTCTGAGCCTGCGCTCCCAGTGGCTCATGGCCTGGAAGGCTGCCCGCCTCACCTGGCTTCCTTTCCACAGCCTTCTCCAACACAAACCTCCAAACTGGGATTCAGGGAAGACCAAACAAAACCCACACCTCCACAGGTCCTGTGTATATAGGAGGACAGTGGGAGGAGTGTGGCCCCTCCTCTGCCACAGAGCTAGCCCCAATGCCCGGCTCCAGTTAGGGCTTGGCTGGCTGGCAGAGCAGCCATTCCCAACCCACTCCCTCCTCCCAGCTGCCCAGAACTGGGGAGAGGGAGATGGGTCTGGAGGACATCTCGGTGTTCAGACTTCCCGGGACCCCATCATCCCTCCCCACCCCACCCCCCCACACACATACACAGGGGGCACACACATATACGGGGCGCACGCGCGCGCGCACACACACACACTCACAGAGAAGATGCAAGACTCTAGAGTTACCCGAGGCAAAACAAACAGGAATCAGTTGGCCCTAGCGTTTCATCCACGGGGCATTTCCTAATTTAAACACTGTCTGGGCTGACTCCAGCCGAGAAGGACCGGAGAATGCAGTTTTCCGGACAGATTCCAGCCCTCCTCCTCCCCCAACAGTGTGCCTGGGAGCAGGGAACACTTTCTGCGCCTTTCATTCCTCGTTTGTCTCAGTCAAATCTCTCAGATGCACACAGCTAAGCCGTCACTAAAATCCGCGCCCCCGACCGGGATCGTGCATCCCTGCTGCGCTAGCGCGCGGGGCTCTCCGAAACACCCGCTTCGAAGCAACCACACAACTCCGGCCTTTACCTTGGCTCACTCTGGCCCAAGGAACCAAATCGAGGGTCTTTAAGTCAGATCGCACCCCAGCCAGGGATCCCGCCCTACCCGGACTCCTGGCTGACCACGAGCACCCTGCGGCCGCCGCAGCGCCTGGAGCGGACGACGGTAACCGTGGTCCGGAGAGGTCTTTAAGCGTCGTGGATCCGCCTCCCCCCTCCCTCCCGAGCCCTCTTTGTTTTCCAAATGCCCCAGCGCTGACGTCACCGGGCTGGACGGCAGGCTGCATTCTTTCTAAGTGAGAGCCAGACCGTGGCTCCGGAGAGGATTTTCCAAGGAAGACAAAGAGGAATTCTTGGGCTAGTTAGGGAGGAAAGACACCTGTAACACCCCCCACCCCCCGCCCCAACACACACACCAAACCAAATTAGCCCCCAGGCCCTGCAACTTGAGCTCCAAGCGGCGCCTCCTTCCCAGATCCGCGCTCCCAGACACCCACTCCTATCTGCTCACGGGCTGTCCCCTCCTTCAGCCCCAGCGGACCCGCGCCGCCTGCGAGAGCTCCCAGGGGACCTGCAAGGCGCCCTCGGACGGAGCTGTCCTCGCCCCGCCGGTTGCGGGCAAAGGCGCACCGCTCCTGGAGGACTCAGGGTCCGCTCTGCTTCTGCTCCCTCTCCCGGAAAAGGCCGGGCTGGAGCGCGTCTCTGCGGCCC
>NW_011494956.1:16921905-16955922 GCF_000754665.1 Bison bison bison | reverse complement strand
AGTGCTCCGAGCGGTCAAATCCGACGGCCCGGCCCGGCTCAGCTCAGCTCGGCGGCAGAGGTGTGCTCTCGGCTGAGGCGCCGACGCTCTGGCGGCTCAGCCCCAGCGCGCAGCCCCAGGGTCGGCCCGCGCCGGAGGCGGCTGCTATGCCAGGAATGTGAGAGTTTCAGGTTCCCCCTCGGGATCAAAGCGAACCACAAATAACCTCGTAGCGCGCCGCCCTCCTCCGCTCTCCGCCTCCTCCAGCTCCCTCCTCCCCGCCCCCGCCTTCCTCCGGGAAGGCGGCGCTGTGGACCTGGCCGTCCCGGCCTCCTGGACTCTCTGCGCCCCTCCCCGGCCAGCGACCCCCACTCTCCTTAGGAGCTGCTGGAATCCATCTAGGCCCCTTACCGCCCTCAGCCCCGTACCCAGACTTCCTCTCACTCCTCCAGCTCCATCGGCTGGTTGACACCGAGAATATACGTGGCATGCCCTCGAGAGAGACCCTGGGTGTTGCTGCTGGACGTGGTTGGGGGTGAGAGGGGCTGTGTGTGTGTTGTACAGTGAGGGAAGACTGGAAAGATGTCCATATCTGCCCAATCCAGACCGTGCCCCAAGCGAAGAGACGACTCTTGCTTCCAGCCGGGAGCCTCGCTGGTTGTCGCCGGCGGCAACCTTTGAATTGCACTTTTATTGTTTACAAACACCTTCGCCTGCCCTTTTCGGAACTGTCTCCACAGGAAGTGTGAATCTGGGATGGAAAAATCTTCCGGCTAATTTGACCCACTTTACCAGCTGAATCACCCGCCGCCAGGCGATGTGTCCAGCTCTTCCCAAAGAAGGTAGTAAGGGGCACCCCTTTACGGAGAGGGCAGGGTGTGCCAGCACCCGCTTACCGCTTGGTCATTCCGCCAGCCCTTCCAGTCATCCTCCCAGGGATTTTTTTTTTTTTTAATCATCCCTGTCTTATAAATGAGGAAACCAAGGCTCAGAGAGACTAATTAGCTTGCCAAGGGTCACACAGAGAGGAAGTGATGAAGCCAGGTAACCAGTGGGCGGCTGGGCTTCTCATTCCCAAAACTTTTCCGTGGCCACCAGAATCCAGGTTACCTCGGTGGACAGGGAGCTCTCCTCTCTCCATCTGCTCTTTCTCTTTTTTGATGTCTTCGTTTCCCTCCACACCCCTGTCAGCCAGGGGCCCTCTCTTAGGTCCACTGTTGTTGCTCTTGCTCTTCCTCTTCTGGATGGAATTCTGTCCTCTGACCCTTCCTCCCCAGCCTTTGGCACTAGGCTGGTTCATCTGCACCGGTGGAAACCCCTTCTTCAGAAAGCCTGCTCTGCCAGACCCTCTCCACCTGCAGGCACTTCCCCAGCTCTGTGTGCCATTCCTGGGCCCTGACCACACTGGGTCTCTCAACACCTCTATGTGTAAAGCCCAGGCCCCTGTCCACCCTGAGAATCAGGGCTGACTTTCACCCCCAGCCAGGTCCTCTCTACGTCCTCTCACTGTGGAGTTTGCAATTGCCAGATCCACTGGAGGGGACTGGAACAAGAAAACTTGAGAAGTTCAAAGAGCTATTTGCTAGCCAGGGACATTGTTAATTTTTAATAAAACTCTCCCCCCAAATGTGTGTGTGTGTGTGTGATTTACTTGGAAGCCAAATATTGTATCTCAAACACAAGAGTACCTTGTTTTAATGTGCTATGCTTTATTGCACTTCACAGATTCTGCATTTTTCGCAAATTGAAGGTTTGTGGTAACCTTTCATTGTACCATTTTTTTCCGGCAGCATTTGCTCACATTGTGTCTGTGGGTAATTCCAGCAATAGTTCAACTTTTATTATGTTTGTTATGGTAATGTGTGATTTTTGGTATTGCTATTGCAAAAAGATTATGACTTGCTGAAGGCTCAGATGATGAACAATACAGTGTTCTTTAATTAAGGTTTGTACATTGTTCAGTCCAGTTCGGTTCAGTTGCTCAGTCATGTCCGACTCTTTGCGACCTCATGGGCTGCAGCACGCCTGTCTTCCCTGTTTATCACCAACTCCCGGAGCTTGCTCAAACTCACGTCCATCGAGTTGGTGATGCCATCCAACCATCTTTTCCTTTGTCGTCCCCTTCTCCAACTGCCTTCACAATCTTTCCCAGCATCAGGGTCTTTTCCAGTCATTCAGTTCTTCGCATCAGGTGGCAAAGTATTGGAGTTTCAGCTTCAGCATCAGTCCTTCCAATGAATATTCAGGACTGATTTCCTTTAGGATGAACTGGTTGAATCTCCTTGCTGTCCTAAGGATTGTCAAGAGTCTTCTCCAACACCACAGTTCAAAAGCATCAACTGTTCGGTGCTCAGCTTTCTTTATAGTCCAACTCTCACATCCATACATGACAACTAGAAAAACTATAGCTTTGACTAGACGGACCTTTGTTGGCAAAGTAATATCTCTGCTTTTTAATATGCTGTCTAGGTTTGTCATAACTTTTCTTCCAAGGAGCAAGCGTCTTTAAATCATGGCTGCAGACACCAATGCAGTGATTTTGGAGCCCAAGAAAATAAAGTCTCTCACTGTTTCCATTGTTTCGTCATCAATTTGCCATGAAGTGATGGGACTGGATGCCATGATCTTAATTTTTTGAATGTTGAGTTGTAAGCCAGCGTTTTCATTGTTAATTTAGACAATGCTATTGCAACACAGCAGGCAGCAGTATCGTGGAAACATAACTTTTACCTGCTCTGGGAAACCAAAGAATTTGTTTTATTGCAGTATTCACTTTACTGTGGTGGTCTAGAATGGAACCTGCAGTATTTTCAAGGTATTCCTGAAGTGACTGGCTGAGAAAAATGAAAGAGTATGTTATTTGTACCGAGTTAGGAGATATTTGACCATCCAAGGACCACTTCACCAAGAGGAGCTGTGGCCCACGTGCTACTGTCCTAACTGGATACACTAGGTGTGAATTTTAGAAATGAAAAGAAAGAAAAAAGAGGTCCCCAGGTGGCCTCTTACCCTGTGGACAGCATTCTTCTTGGGAACACTTGGTGGAGGTGTGAGAGTGGGTGTGGGCACGTGCACTCTGGTTACAAAATCAGGGAAAAGGTTGCATAGATCAGTTCTGTGTTTCAGGAGCATTTGGGCTGACTGGACAAAAAGCTTTGCAAACGTTCTTGAAATGGTTGCAGAAAGGGTCTGCTCAAGGTGCCTGGAGTTGGGAGGTACATCTTGGATTGAGCAAGCCCACAGTAGCCCCAAAAGGGACCTCTTGACTGCTTACCTCTGTGTTCCTGAAACAGGATCTGAAGAGGGCTCCCAAAACCTGGATGGGAAATTTACACACATTTTTCTTCTTGTTTTGGCCTTCTCTTTGCATGGGAAGGATGGAGGGCAGGGCCTCCCAGGCAGGACAGGGCAAAGAGCAGGGGCCTCAGTGGAGCCTGCCTGAGCTGGCAGCCACATCTGGCTCTGCAGGATGGTTGGGTAAGAGGGTCATCACAGCTCAGATATGCTGGAGGCAGGTGTGCACAGATGGGTACTAGGCTGGCTGGCCAGCTAACACACAGCAAGGAAAGAGAGGGTCGCCTGGGAAGTCAGTGCTTTCTAACCCCCAGCTTTGTCCCTCTCTGTCCACACTGACCTCTCTCCCTTCACCCCTCTTCCTGCAGGCAATGATTGTCCCCAGGTGACAGTGTGGCGGGCTTGGCCCAGAATCCTGCAAAGAAAAGATGCAGAGGTGACCCAGTTCTCAGAGTGAGCCAGGCTTGATGCCTTTGCTCTGGAGAGTGCGGCTCCCAGAGGTGTGGCTGGCTCTCAGGTGTGTACATAGCTTAGGTGAACACACCCTCATCCGTACAGAGCCTGGGCCTGGGCTCGGGCCTGAGTCTGTGCGTGTGATATGGACTCAGTCTGGCCCTGCAGCGGTGCTGCACTGCACCCCACAGAAAAAAATAAAGGCAAGTTCTGAGTTAGACTCTAGCAGCCTGGGTCTCCCATTGAGCTGAGAAGGGAATGGTCCCCTTTCTTCCCAAATGGTTGATTGGTGGAGGAGGGGCACCAACATCAAAACAAGACCTCTAGTGGTGAAATCCTCCCTTCTGGACACTTCCTTTGACAGGTTATGGGGCGCAAGATGCCCACCAGAATCTGGAGCAGGGAACAAATTCCCAAGAAGAGCATGGACACTGGGATGGAAGTTCCCATTTCTACTTCCGAGAGTTAAGCTGGGGGCCTTCTTCTCTTTGTCTTTTGCAAGTCACCGTGGTCTACTTTCTGATCCATGCTCCACCCTCCCCCACCCCAGGTTTCCCTCCAACTCTCTCCTTTCCCCACCACCCCTCCTTCTACTTCAGGCATCAGGCCCAAATCTCCATCAGGCACCAGTTGCTTCACTTGGTCCGTGTCTTTGTTGTTTTATTTTTTTTAAATTAAATCCGGCATTAAATTAAATGCCATGCATGGCATGCAGGATCTTAGTCTCCAACCAGGGATCAAACACACGCCCCTTCCAATGGAAGCATGGAGTCTTAACCATTGGACTGCTGGGGGAGTGCTGGAACAGTTTTGAAATTAGACCCCACAATGATTGAGGTAAGAGGGTGTAGTCCTAAAAATTGAAGAAGCCCCGACTTTCCAAATTACACACACCCTTGAGCCCCTGACCTCCCTCCGTGTCCCTTGGCTTTGGAAGCTCCTGCAGGCCCAGGGCTGAGATGACTCCTGTGGGCAGTGAAGGCCCACTGAGAGGGGAACTTTGAACCCCGCCTCCATGTACTCCCCCTGCTTGGGGGTCTATAACTGCCCAGAACCTCCACCAGTGCCACCCTATTATTGTGAATAAATAGTAAACTGCAGGAGTCTACTCCTCAGTGTATTCTTATCTGGGCAGCCCTTAGGCTGAGGGAGGTGATGGGGTGGAGGTCTCAGAACTGGTGTATTTGAAGGAGGGCAGATCATTTTGAAATGTCAGCTTCACCCCAGACACATGCAGAGTTACCTAGTTCTGAGTAGGTACTGATTTGGTAGACGCTCACCACTGGTTGGAAAGACCCTCTTGGTCAGAGGCCACAGGCAATGGGAGGAGGCCCCAGGATTTGCAAGTTTCCTTGTAGAAAAGAGCCCTGGCAGGTTTCTGTGTCTGCTGGGGCAGGGCCAGTGTGATGGAAGGGTGCCCCCTAGTGAGCCTCATCCCTGGCTGCTGGGGACAGCTCTGCCCAGGGCTCCCAAGGTGGACCTGGGGTCCCAGAGGGTCAGTGGGGATGTTGGGGATAAAACCTTGGGGACAAGGTTTTATCCCCGGGACATGTACCTCCCAGGCCCCTCTAAGAAAGAATTAATGGCTCCAGTTGTGCTTCTGAGCTTTCCTTCCATTTCAGCCTCTCCTGTTGCTTTTCCATATCTTTAATACAATAATATCATTGACATTGGGAAAATACCTTTTATTTATTCACCCATTCACTCTTCTATTTATCTCTTTTGTCTTATATTTCATGCATTCATTCAACAAATATTGTCCGAGCACCTGCTCTAAGCCAAGCCCCCTGAATCGAAGGGCCTCCATCCTTGCAGAGCTCATGGGTCACTGGAGGCAGGGGAGAAAGAGGCCAGTACATTGCAGAGAAGAGAGTTCTGGAGGAGAGGATCTGGGCACGAGGAGGAAGTCAGGCAGCTTTCCACAAGGAGGTGCTTCTCACACTGAATGCTGAAGGCCAGGATGGCCTGCGAGGTCTTGTCCAGCCCGGCATCTGGAGAACCTTCACTAGAAGCAAAGACTCCCTGGTTCACCAAAACAAGCAGGAGGAGTTAAGCCCTTTATGGGTGGTTTTTGACTCCCAGCCACCCATATGTCCCTGCCCAGGAGTGATCCTGGGAGGGAGGGACAACAAAGGGACATGAGAAAACTTTGGCCGGGGGACTACCTATGTTCACTATCTTGATTATGGTGTGCGTATACCCATGTTTATCAAAGTGGTCCTTTTATTTACTTGTTTTTAAATACTTTGTTATTTTATTATTTTTGGTGGTGCTGAGTCTTTGTTGCTACACGTGGGCTTCCTCTAGTTGTGGAGAGCAGGGGCTTCTCTTGTTGCAGAACATAGGCTCCAGATGTACAGGCTTCAGTAGCCGCAGCACATGAGCTTGGGAGTTGTGGCTCCCAGGCTCTAGAGCGCAGGCTCAGTAGTTATGGCACCTGGGCTTAGTTCCTCCACTGCATGTGGAATCTTCCCGGACCAGGGAACAAACCCTGGTCCCCTGCATTGGCAGGTGGATTATTATCCCCTGTACCACCAGGCAAGTCAAGTATACCTCCATAAAAAAGAAAAAAATTTCAGAAGTCAAATAGTAGTACAATGGAAGAAGCAGTGCCCTCTTGTACTTTTCCCCACCGAATTTCATTCCCAAGAGACAACCACTTTCAAGTCTTCTAGATTTTCTGAATTTACACCTAAATTTCTAAAAAAATCTATTTCAGGGTGTTTCTGTTTTAAGTGCTGCTTATCTACTTTCTACCACTTCTTTCTCACCACGTACACACACAGACACGCTTCTCTCTTTCATCCTCCACATGGTGACATGACATTTTGGTCAAATTACTATCCAGTGTTTATGTTATTGTGGCTAAGTAAACATTGTTAATAGCTGAATCGTCTACTGTTCCATGATTACAGTTTCTTGCTTATACAACTCTTGTTTTCCTTGGAGTTAAATACTGGCTTATTTTTTCATTTTCTTGGCATACTATATATTTGTGCCCAAATGGATAAACAGAACCCTCCTCAAGTGACGATAGACCCATAGGTGTTCTATCGGGTCCGTTTGGCCTTGGTGACATCCCTCCTGGAGAGCTGGGGTGGGCTGCTCTCTAGTCCCACTTTCATCCTGAGATCCCCTTTCGTCTTCATTGCGGCTCTCCACTCACTTCTCATTTGTTTGGTTCCTTGTTTTCTGGATTTCTTGTCTTCATCTTCTGGTAGCTTCCTACAAATGGGACTGTTGGGAGGCAAATTTTTTTTTAAGCATTTTCTGTCTCAAACGGTCTCTGTTCTGCCATCATATACTACTGATGGTTGGTTGGGTATAAATTCTAGGTTAGAAATGCTTTATCCTGTGCTTTTTGACAATGGTGCTTCATTTTCCCCTTGCTTCCAGTGTTGTTATTGAGAAAAATGATGTGATTCTGAGTACTGATCTCTGGATAGAAACTTTTTTCTCTCTGGAAGCTTCTAGCATTTTCTCAGCATGCCTGATGTCCTGATGTTTTGCAGGGATGTTTTTCTTCTTTGTGCTTGCCTTTGATGGGCCCATCACTCTGACACCTCAAGTAACTAAGCCCTGGGAAATTTTCTCAAATGATTTTGTTGTTATTTTCCTCCAGTTTCCTCTTTTGGGGGAACTCCAGTTATTTAAATATTAGAACTTTCAAAATGCTTCTCTAATTTTTAAATTCTTTTTTCCTATTGCCTTCATTTTTTTGGGAAATTTCCACCCCTTTATATTTCAGCCCTTCTATATTTGTGCTGTCATTTCTAATTTTCAAGAGCTGTTCCTTATCCCGTGTTCCCTTTCACAACATCATCCTCTCGTTACAAGAATTAACCATCTTCTCTTCTCCCTCTGGAAGTGGTGATTATAATGAAAATTGTTTTTCTTTTTCCCATCTCCACATCATCTCTGTTTCCTTGGAGTTTTTCTTCTTCTTCCTTTTTTTTTTTTCTGTTTGTTTGTTTTGGTCTCTTTTTTTGTAGTTAATGTTTCCCTCAAATGACTCTGAATCTTGGCTGTCCAGTCCTATTTAAGAGGGAGGCATTTAACAGCTGAAGGAAACCCCATGTGGATGCAGAGCTGGTTTCTTGGCAGGTCTCAGATCAAGGATGGGATACGATTCTGGCCCTGATGTGGGGGCCCTCAAAGTATCAGAATATGTAGGTCAGTTCCTTTGAACCAGTCAGTTTCCTAGAGAAGGATCCTCTGAATTTCCTGCCTGGAGGCTGGCTGCCTGGCTGCCTGTGTTTTGAGAGCAGAACAAAGAAAGAGGGGCTGGGGAGTTGGGGTAGCCAGACTCCTGGGCTATGGAAGCCTTTGGTGTCTCCATCTGGTGGCAAGGATGGGGCAGGGAAGAGGTACTGAGGAAGGTGCAGCTCTCTTCTCATGGTAAAGGAGAGGGATCTCCTTTCACAAGACCTTCATCCCACCTGCCTGGTTTCTGCCTCCTCCGGCCCCTGTCTTGGAGATACTGGAGGCTCCATTTGCTAAGACTGAGTCTCCACTGAGCTTGCTTCTTTCCCTCCCTGAACACTCAACAGTGGGGAGAAAGCTAAAATCTCATCTATCTGCTTTCCATTCCAGAATCTTGTTGACATCATTCTCTTGCTCTCTGCTCCAGCTTTCTTTCACTGAGAGCTTAGGCTTTTCCCTTTCAGGTGTTTTTTCTGTCCAGGAGGTAGGGCCTGGGGTAGAGCCAGGGTGAAGGTGCTGGTCTCTCCTTCTTCTCAGTTTGGCTGGACTGGGTCTCTTCTTGGTTTTTCTCATAGAGATGGTTCATTCCAGGCCATGTTGGGACTGGTGTGTGCACTTGGGGTAGGAAGCTGGCAAGCTCAGGGTTGTTGAGCTGGTTCTACAACTTCAAGGCTTGCTTTCCCTGCTGTGGGCTGTATATCCCTGTACATCCGCCCAGGATAAGCTGGGGTGGGAGTGCTTCTGTGAGGTGAGTTCTCCCCTTGACACACGGGGCTCTGCTACTCAGGCCCGGCAGGTCTACAGCCACGACCTTGGACTGGAAGACTCAAGGCTTGGAGTTTCAGAGTTGCAGCTCTGGGAGATGGATGATCCTCCTTCAGACACCACTTCTTCCCAAACCCAGGTCTCTGGGCGCAGGCTGGCCTGGAGCTGTCCTTGCTCTCGGCCTGGCCCCTCTCCTCTTGGTGTAGTCATGGGAGAGGGTGGAGGACACTGCCACTCCCAGGCCCATCTTCACTGCCTCAAGAGGGCAAAGTCTCTGCTCTTACAGTCCTGTTGGAAAGGTTCTATTGTTTCACTGGGTAGGGGATGGAGAATCACTTGGGAAACACCACAATATCTGGCTTATTTCATGCAAGAGGCTCTCAGGGTGTGCTGTGTGGGTGCTGACCCTTGGGGTGCTCCGCGAGCTGTCAAATGTGCCAGAGAGACTCCATAAACATCCTTCCTTCATAGAGATACACAGTGGCATCACCCGTGTGGAGTCTGAGAAACCTCTGCAGGAAAGAAACTATATATCTTTGTTTAAGGCCCCCACATGACTTCCCTGGTGGCTCAGACGGTAAAGTGTCTGTCTACAATGCCAGAGACCCTGGTTCGATCCCTGGGTCGGGAGGATCCCCAGGAGAAGGAAATGGCAGCCCACTCCAGTACTATTGCCTAGAAAATCCCATGGACAGAGGAGCCTGGTAGGCTACAGTCCGTGGGGTCGCAAAAAGTCAGACACGACTGAGCGACTCCACTTTCCACTTTTTAAGGCCCCCATATAGGTGAGGACAGGCTGAAAGAAATTAGACTGGCCTGAAAAGATACCATGCAGTGGAGAACTGGAACATCCACTCTATCATCCTGGTGGGAAATGAGATGGTGCCGGAGTTGGAGACAGTGAAGAATGTAGCCATATTGAGGCTAGTTCTTGGCTACACTCTGTTGGAAGCCTGGTGGGTCTTGGCTTTCCGGCACGCTTTTTTCAGACCCTTTTGGAAGATCCCTCCCCAAAGCAGCTAGATCCAAATGGCTGGTGCTGGAAGAAAAAGGGAATCTGGCCCCAGGACAAAGAAGTCATTTTGGAGAGGTGAATGGAGAGTGTTTTCTCTGAGGGAAGCAGAGACAGAAGGACATCAGCTGTGGGGAGGAGATGGCAGGAAAATGGAGAGGCAGGGCCCTGGGTCGGGCAGATCAGTTATTGTTTCTGGACAAAATCATACCAGGATTATCAGTAAGATGTAATATAAAGCATACAAGAACATGTATAACATATAGCAAACTTAAACCATTTTGATGTATGTCTTGTCACGTGCTCGCAATCAGTTGCATCTAGTTCTTTGCTACTTTTTGGACTATAGCCCATCAGGCTCCTCTGTCCATAGGATTTTTCAGGCAAGAATGCGAAGTGGGTTGCCATTGCCTTCTCTAAGGCATCTTTCTGACCCAGGGATTGAAGCCATGTCTTCTGTGCCTCCTGCATTGGCAGGCAGATTCTTTACCACTGTTTGACCTGGGAAGGATAGTTTCCAGTTTGGGGTTATTATAAATAAAGCTGCTATGCATACTCAGATACAAGTCTTTTATGGACACACACTTTTATTTCCCTTGGGTGAGTAGCTAAAAATGAAATTGCTGGGTGTGTGGAAAGCATGTGTTTAACTTAATAAGATACCACCATAGTCTTCCAATGTGCTGAAGCATTTTACATTCCCACCACAAATGTATGAGATGTCCAGTTATTCCACATCTGTCTGCAGTTGGTACTATCAGCCTTTAAAATTTTACTCATTCTAGTGGCTTCATAATGTTGTCTCATCGTAATTTTAGTTTGCAACACTCTGATGAACAGTGATGTTGAATATCTTTTCATACGCTTATTTGCCATCATACGTCTTTTATGAAGTGTCTGTTCAAATGTTTGGCCTGATTAAAAATTGTTTTTCTTTTTATTGAATTTTAAGAGTTCTTTATTCTGCATACAATTTTTTTTATGAAAGATATATTTTGCTAATATTTTCTCCCAGTCTGTGGCTTGACTTTCCTTTTGAGTTGGAGATGGACCACAAACTCTCTGGGTGACCTTGGACAAGTGACTTAACTTCCCTAAGTCTCGGTTTCCTCATATGTTAAATAAGAATAAAAATGGTACTTAACCATAGATTCATTATGAGAATTCATTCATAATAAGATAAGAAGTGCCTGGCACTGCCTGGGACATAGTGGGATATTGCTTTCAGGGGACATTCACTCTTCCAAGCATGATGATGAGGCAAGAATCACCATCTAGATACCCATGGACACCACTAATAAACTTGACAGGAGCCAGGCTACATGACTGTGGGCCTAGGAGAGGCTGGGTGGGCTCCATCTGGTGTGTGGAGGAATACTCTAGGCCAGTGGCCTTGAAATATTTTCTCACAAATACCCAACAATTTTCAACATTTTTTATGTCCAGCAGGTTTTAAAGTCAACATTTAAGTTTGTATCAGTTTAGGTAGTTCCAACTGATGTGATTTTCAGTACAAACAATATTTAAAAATAAGGCTGATCAAAAAAAAAAAAAAAGACTGCTCAATTTCTTTTTTAGATGTGTCATGTGGGATCTAAATATTATGATAGTTTGACACACAGAAATATACATTAGGAAAAAAAATTACATGACAAGTCCTTTTTTAAAAAATCAGAAATTCTAGTTAGTTCTTTTCTTCTTGAAATTATATTTCCATTCTCTTTTCCACAGAAAATTTTCTCTTCTAATATATTTTTAAGCTAGAAAATCTTTGTATCTCTTTTCAATAAAAATATAAATTAGAGTTTTTAAATGTATATAGTAAAAATAATTTAATTAATTGATTGATTGATTTCTGGCTGTGCTGGCTTTTCTCTAGCTGAGGTGAGTGGGGGCTACTCTCTAGTTGCGGTGGGCACACGAGCTTCAGGAGTTGTGGCGTGCAGGCTCAGTAGCTGTGGCTCCTGGGCTCCAGAGCACAGGCCTGGTAGTTGTGGAGCACAGGCTTAGTTGCTCTGCATCTTGTGGGATCTTCCAGAACCAGAGATTGAACCCATGTCAGGGAAGCCCTTTTATTTATGTTTTTATTGAAGGGATAAATTAGGAATCTGGTATTAACAGATACACTCTACCATATATAAAATAAACAACAAGGACCTACAGTATACCAGAGGGAACTATGTTCAATATCTTGTAAGAATCTATAATGAAAAAGAAAAAATATGTATAACTGAATCACTTTGCTGATACATATGAAACATTGTAAACCTACTATATGTCAACTAAAAATTTTTTTCCAAAAAATTTGAAACATTTAAAAATTATCTGTGATTATGAGGTTCTAGGAATTAAGTATTTCTACTCTGAATTGTTATTATTATGATTATGATTAGCATATGATTGATCAAAACATATGTTACATATTTTGACAAATAATTATTAAACAAAATAACATTTTATTGGAAATCTATTTCTCAATGATACAAACCTATTTCTCAATACAAATAATTATTACACAAAGTAACATTTTATTGGAGATCTACTTTTTAATGATACAACTTAAGTGTTCTCTTATTTGGAGTTCTGACACCAGGGGATCAGTGTATTTGAGTGAGCCTGCTTTGCCCAGTGGAGAGGGTGAGAATGAGAAGGGAGGAAGGGAAGGAGTCCAGCAGGGCATCTCTATCACAGGAGTCACAGGTAGACCGGTTTTAAGAGCTTGTACAAGTAAGCCGAAGATCAGGAAACTGGTTCTGTCAAAATGCTGGTGCCCTCATAGTTCTTGGCAAGTCCATAGGCACCCTGGGAATGTGCGTAGGTTTGCAGCAGGCCAATGTAGATTACACAGAGGCCTGTTTGGCCTGCCTCCCATGCCTTCTGATGCAGACATCTGATGCATAGGGTGAGTGTGTGTCTGGAGGTGAGTAGGGTGTGAGTGTGCGATATGAGGTGTCTGTTTAAGGAGGCAATAGTGCAGTAACACACAAGTAGAATGAAGAAATGATACACAATAAAATGATCGGCATCTTATATCAATGTTGCCTCCTCAGCAAATCGAATAGCAACAAATTTTTCCCAAAAGGCAACCGTCGAATTAGCCTTTTCTAAGAGAAAGGTAGCTGTGGAGGTCAATTTTATGTGTTTGCTTACCTAGGCTATAGTACCCAGTTATTTCACCAGACAACAGTCTAGATGCTGCTGGGAGGGTATTCTGAAGTGATTAACATTTAAATCAGTACACTTCAAGTAAGACAGATTGGGCTTCTCTGGTGTCTCAGATGGTAAGGAATCTGCCTACAATGCAGGAGACCTGGGTTTGATCCCTGGATTGGGAAGAGCCCCTGGAGAAGGGAATGACTATCCACTCCAGTATTCTTGCCTGGAGAATTCCCATGGACAGAGGAACCTGGCAGGCTACAGTCCATGGAGTCATAAAGAGTCTGAGCTGAGTGACTAACACATGTTTTCAAAGCAGATTACTTTCCATTATGTAAGCAGGTATCATTACATTAGTTGAAGATCCTAAGAGAAAAGATTGAGAACGCCAGAAGAGGAAGGAATTTTGCTTCCAGAGTGCCTTCAATGGACAACATCAAATCTTACTGGAATTTCCAAAGTGCCAGCCTAATCTACAGATCTTGACTTGTCAGCCCCCACAATTGTGTTAGTCAATTTCTTAAAATAAATCAATTTCTCTCTTTCTCTCACCACACACACATCTTATTGGTTATGTTTCTTTGGAGAACTCTGACTAATACAGTAACCAATTCATTGGATTTTCACATTATAGGAACCTTGTCCTCCCCCAGGGAGACTTTGTGAGAAAAGAATAAATTTCTTGTTTTTGTAACTTGGGATTTATTATTGCTGCTGGTGAAGTGAAAGTGAAAGTCCAGTACCTTGCGACTCCATGGGCTATATAGGCTTGTACTATAAGGCTTGTACTCAGTCGTGTCCAACTCTTTGGGGCCCCATGGACTGTAGCCCATCAGGCTCCTCTGTCCATGGAATTTTCCAGGCAAGAATACTGGAGCTGCTCCAGAGGATCTTCCCGACCCAAGGATTGAACCTGCGTCTCTCATGTCTCCTGCATTGGCAGGAGGATTCCTTTACCATCAGCGGCACCTGGGAAGAATACACTAATTAAATCTACTATTTGCTGGACACTAAAGATAATATTCACCTCAAAGGTTTTTTTGTGATAATTTAATGAAATCTTCTACATGAGAGAGTGGTTTGGCTACACAGTCTCTCATGAGGTTGCAGTCAAGATGTTGTCGGGGTTGCAACCTTCGGAGGTATTGACCAGGGCTGGAGGATACTAAGTCAATGATACGAGTCCTCAGACCTCCTCCCCTTGGTCTCTCTCTTCTTTGAACATGCATCTCCTGGGGCCACCCTGAGTGTCTCCTTTCTTTGCCTGGGAGACCCAATGTGTCCTTAAGGACTCAACTTGGTGATGACTGGGAGGAAGTCTACTGACTTCTTGAAAAAGCCACCTGCCTACTGGGAGGGATCCCATTCTCTAAGTTGCTAAATATGAATAGCTTTACTGCCAGCTTCTATTTTATTTAAAGATATTTATTTATTTGGCAGTGCTGGGTCTTAGTTTGGGCTTGTAGGATCTTCAGTTGTGGCATGAAAACTCTTAGCTGAGACATGTGGGATTTAGTTCCCTGACCAGGGATTGAATCTGGGCCCCCTGCATTGAGAGCAGGAAGTCTTAGCCACTGGGCCAGTAGGGAAGTCCCTGCCGCCAGCTTTTAGGTAGACATGTATGAATCCTTTGTTCATGCTTTTTATTGCTTTCCTTCTATGCTGCTGCTGCTGCTACTAAGTTGCTTCAGTCGTGGCCGACTCTGGGACCCCATAGACAGCAGCCCACCAGGCTCCTCCATCCTTGGGATTCTCCAGGCAAGAACACTGGAGTGGGTTGCCATTTCCTTCTCCAATGCATGCATGCATGCTAAGTCGCTTCAGTTGTGTCCAACTCTGGGTGACCCCATGGACAGCAGCCCACCAGGCTCCTCTGTCCACAGGATTCTCTAGGCAAGAATGCTGGAGTGGGTTGCCATTTCCTTCTCCATTTCCTTCTACAGCCACCATTGGTGACACGGTGCGACTCACTGGCAGGGCCTTGCGCCCAGCTGCAGGCACTGTCATCTGCATCTGCAGTAGGTGCCGGTTTAGAATTGCCCCCTACGCTCTCTCCACAGGCCCTGGCTCCACTGAGGTGGAGCTGGACCCTCCCACCTGGTCCGCTGTGCCTGGAGAGACCCCTCTCTTCACACCTTAAACAGCACTTCAGTGAACTTGTTCTTGTGCCATCTTCTCATTGGCCACCTTGCAAAGGCAGGGACGTGGGTCTTACGTCTTGGCATCTGGCACTTAGGAGATGCCTGGTAAACACCCACTTTTCTCCAGTTCTGTGCTTTCATCCCCGTCCACACACCACCTTCTCCCTCTTGGCTCTGCGATCACATCCTCACTCACGGCCTCGCTTCCACTCCTGCCCCCTTCAACCGAGTCTCCCTACTGCAGCTGGAGTGACCTTTCCGAGACATGACTTAGATCACAGTAGCTCCTCTCCTGAAAACCTGCTTGTTCCCTTCACAGCAGCCAGTGATTTCCTTACCACCTCATGCTTTGTGTGTTAGATGGTTTCGTCATTGTCAATCTTCCCCCAGGAAAATGTAAACTCGATGGGGAAGGACTGTTTTCCTGCACTGCCTTATTCCTGATGCCTAGCACAGTGCCCAGTACAAAACAGCTGACTTATAAATATTTGTTGGATCAATGCACACAAAGAAGAAAGGGCAAGAGGAAAAGAAGAAAGGGAGAAGAGAGAGGGAAGGCTAACAGATCAGGTAAGGAAAAATGGGGTGGAGGCAGGAAGGGCAAAACCACATCATAGTGGTTATGAGCCAGGGCTTTTGCATCAGTACAGTCTTGAGCCTGTGACCATCTCACTTCCTCAGCCCCTTGCCTGTGAAGAGGAGTTACCCTCACTGGGCTGTAGTGATAAATGGGAGGGGGAGAGAAGAGAGAGAACTTTGGGTCTCCTTTCCTGTGCAGTGACTTGAGAATCCCCTCTCTCCCTCCATTCAGGGGGGTGGAGCACTGAGGAGCATCCTACTGATCGGATGTCTTCATGGCCTGGCCCATGCTGTGGTCCAGCTCCTGGAGGCTGACATGGCCTGTTTACATTGAGCAGATTAGAGGGATTGAGCAGGGTCCAGCTGGGGTTCCTTAGGAGAGTCCCCTGCACATTCCAGACCCTTTCCTTTGAGTTGGGGTTTATAAAGGCGCTACCAAGAAAATGTCTGCTCAGCAGCCTCCTTACCAGGAGGAGCAAGGGCCTAGGGAGGGAGGTCCAGGGGAGCAGTTGAAGGGGGGCGGGGCGGGTGAGGGGGGGATGGGGCCGAGGTGAGGGCTGAGGCTCTAGTCTCTGCAGCTGCAAAGCCCTGAGTGCTGAGACCTGGCCCACTGTTCCCTATATCTACGCTGCCACTGGGCCCCGGGACCCACAGAACCCACCAGTGCTGCATCAGAGGAGGAGGGGCACGCTTAGCTCAGGGATCCGTAACTTCCTAAGGCTATTTCTCTTTACTTTTTTCCTCACTTGCTTTAACCCCTGCTCTTTCTGGGATGTTGGCCTGATGGGCAGTCCCTGCAGATTGGATGGGTGAGTTTGTGATGTGCCGGGAACATCAACTCGGGGAGCCTCCTCCCCACTTACTGGCTTTGCCACCTTTTCCAAAAGACAAGCCTCCTTCTCATCTTGTGTAAAAAAGCATCACAATAGCACCCACCTCATACATAGGGTTGTTCTGAGCATTAAATGGAACCATCTTCGTAATGGCCGCCAGAACATAACAATTACTCTCACCACAGAGTAGTTCTGTAAATTCTCACCTTCCCCCACTCTGCAGGGGGACCACCCATATGCCCAGTTGCCCCTCCCCACTCCAGTATTCTTGTCTAGAGAATTCCATGGATAGTGGAGTCTGGCAGGCTACAGTTCATGGGGTTGCAAAGAGTCTCACGTGCCTGAGCAATTAACCCTTTCACTTTTTTCCCTTTTTAAGACTTAGGGGCAGTTCTGAAGCAAGCAACACTCTCAACCAAAGTCAAACACTAGGACAAGTTGTATTTTCCAGAATATTTCCTCTTGCTCTGCCAGAAGTGGGTTGAAACATTTTGCCTACATCATTTATCTCCTTCCATCTCCATGCTGATCTTTTATCAATGATCCCCTCTCAGTATGATCTTCCCTAATTATAATGAATAATCATTATATGAACTGCAACCTACCCCATTCCCCGTCCTCTATCCTCCATTTCCCCCCCTCCATCAACTTATTACCATTCTACATGCAACTGATCTAACTTATGTATTTGCTTATCATTTCTTTCTCCCACTAGAATGTGAACTGAAAGAAGCCAGGGAGCTTTGTCTGTTTTGCTCATTGCTGCATCACTGCTGGCTAAACAGTGTTTGGCATGTAGAAGAAGTTCTAGAAAATACTTGGTGAATGGATGCAACGAATTGATGGACATTAGTTTTTGCCATGGGAAGATCTCTGTTTTTAAATGATTGTTAACGACTTATAAGAAATCACTCCCCCACTCCCAATTCATTTAAGTTGTTTATAAAGTACCATGGGCTTTCCTGGTAGCCCAGCTTGTAAAGAATCCACCTGCAAAGCAGGAGATCCCAGTTTGATTCCTGGGTCTGGAACATCCCCTGGAGAAGGGATAGGCTACTCAATCATGGGCTTCCCTGGTGGCTCAGATGGTAAAGAAACCACTTGGAATGTGGAAGACCTGGGTTTGATCCCTGGGTTGGGAAGAAAGACCCCCTGGAGGAGGACATGGCAACCCACACTAGTATTCTTGCCTGGAGAATCCCCATGGACAGAGGAGCCTGGCAGGCTACAGTCCATGGAGTCTCAAAGAGTCGGACATGACTGAGCCACTAAGCACATCATAAAGCACCAAAGCAACATCCCTCTGGGAAGAAGAGACAGGCACTTATGAGGTATTCGTGTTGCTGGTCCAAATCCATTAAACTCCGCTTCAGTCTGATTGGTCAAGTGGCCTCTGCTCCTGCAGTGAAGCAACCCTGTGCTCATTAGAGGTTTTACATGGTACACAACCCTGTGATTTTAACTGGTTTAAGGTTAGTATCCGACACCGGGTGGGTTTTGCAGATGTAATGTCCTCAACCTTACATATCAGGAATTATGCTTAGTCAGGAGCATTGGACACCACACACAAAGTGACTGCAACTTAAATTAGGGATTTTTCTTTCACAAAGCATGATGTTGGAGGTGTGTCGTCTAGGGCTGCTATGGTGGCTCCACAGCATCTTTAGTGTCTCAGGTTCCGTTTATCTTTATGCTCCTCCATCCTTTGCCCACAGCTTCTAGCCTCAGCATCGTGGTTGCGATTTGACCACTGAGGCTCCAGTTATCAAGTCAGCCTCCCAATAATTAAGAGGGTTAAGGTTAAGGGGAGTGAGGCAAAGGGGTACATGCTCCCTGAGTCAGCCTTCCTTTAAAAATATCCAATTTGATAAACTTTCATCTTAATTGGAACATTTAGCTCAGTTATATTTAATAAAATTACTAATATCTTTGAGTTTAAATCTATCATTTCATTATCAGTGTTTTATTTGTTTCACTTGTTTTTGTTTCCTTTTTCCTCCTTTCTTGCTTTCTGAACACTTTTTATTATTCCATCCCATTTAACTTATTAATTATGTATTCTTTTATTGTTTTTTAGTGATCAGCTTAGAGATTACAATATGTACACTTAACTTATTAAAGTTTGATGTAAATGAATACTTTTAAAATTTCCAGGACAATGCAAATATATTAGTGCACTTTGGTGGTTCAATTGCTAAGTGGTATCCAATTCTTGAGACCCCATGGACTGCAACCCCATGGAGGCCAGGCTCCTCTGTCCATGGGGATTCTCCAGGCAAGAATACTGGAGTGGGTTGCCTTCTCCTTCTCCAGGGGATCTTCCAGACCCAGGGATTGAACCCAGGTCTCCTGCACTGCAGGCAGATTTAGTATGCTTTTGTTAATTTTAATTACTCCCCTCCCATCTTTTGTGCTCTAATTGTCATGTATTTTAATTCCATGTATACTTTAATAACATGGCATTGTTATTATTTTCTTATATATTATCAACATTAATTTAGTTTTACCATATATTTACCCTTTCCATTGCTCTCTATTCCTTCCTTCATCTCTATGCTTCCACCTGGAGTCATTTTCCTTTTGCTCTCTAAATGTTCCTTGATGACAAAATCTCCCTGTTTTTATTGATTGGAAATGTCTTTATTTTGTCCTTCTTCCCTGTCTGGAGAAGTAAAGTGCTCTTGGCTGCCAAGGTAAGACCCCTGTAGAGCCAGGCTGTCCTGGACAACATGGGCAGGATAGAAAGTTCATCCCTTTTTCTTGGGTGGGACAGGCATCGAGTAAAGCCAGTGTTGGACAGAAGTCAGAGGCAGGCATTCGATTCTGACTAGGGCCAAGGGTCAGATCTCACTGTGGTCAGATCTGGACAGGAGAGCTGCACTTGGCACCCTGTCTCACAGATCCGCATCTCCACTGGACAGCTCGGGGGTCCAGCCTCACTCCAGGTGGGGTGGGAAGGAGAACCACACCCAAACATCCACTTTCACACACAATGGGATAACTTTATCAGGCTTACTTTCTTCTCAGAGCAACTCAAAATCATTTTGTAAGCTGCTCTCCCCTTGGAGTCCTCAGATAAACCTAAGGGCTGCATGGATAGCAGTGAATGGTCATCATGTCCCTGTCTCCAGCCAGCTCTCACCCACTAGCATGGCTCTGGATGGATGTCTTAGACCTTCAGGGAGTCTGGTCAAATGTGAATTGGTAGCTGAACCCGGGGATGCCAAAGTGAATGGGGCAGTTCAGGTCTTTTCCAGATGTATCCCTTTGGCCCAGGGTCCCAGCCACCCAATCTATATTCCATATTCTGTGTCGAGTCAGAAAGTCATTCCAGGGTGGAGTAGGGGGTGGGATGGAGAGGCACAGACAGTTCTTTCCTCCTCTTCCTCCCCTAGGGCTTTCCTGGTGGCTCAGTGGTAAAGAATCTGCCTGCAGTGCAGGAGACCAGCGTTTGATCCCTGGGTCAGAAAGATCCCTGGGTCAGAAAGATCCCCTGGAGAAGGAAATGGCAACCTACTCCAGTATTCTTGCTTGGGAAATCCCATAGACAGAGGAGGTTGGCCTCCATGGGGTTGCAAAGAGTCAGACATCACTGAGTGTCTAACACTTGCACTCCACTTTCACTTTTCCTCTCCTCAAAATCACAGAAGCCCCACCTGCCAAGGTGAGTAACTGCCTATATTGAGGTCCTAGGAAACAAACAAAACAAAAACACAGCTTAGCTCTGTCTGGATCTGGAGCTCTCTCTGGGGCAGGAGGAGAGTTGGAGGGCATTTCTGGTGGGATGCTTGTGTTCAGTTATTTTTCTTCAGGGTAAAAAGAGAAGCTTAAAGCCATTCCTTCTCTGTTATTTTGCTGAGCAAAACAAGAATGTATTCTAGACTGTTCCCTCTGAAAGGAACAGTTTTCCCTGAGGTAGGCTGTGGCTCATGCTTTCACTGCTGATCTCTGCTCAAATGCCGCCTTCTCAGGAAGATCTTTCCAAATACCCTACAACTACTGTGATCCCACCCACCACCTACCCAAAACCCTGGCGATTTCCCATTCCCCTTCACTGCTTTGCTTTTCCCTGTCACTAGGACTTGTTTATCATCTGCCTCCCCTCACCAGGCTGTTAGTTACATGAGTGCAGAGTTTTATGTATGTTTTGTCCTCTGCTATGTCCCAGAACCAAGAATGATGTTGACACATCGTTGGTGTATGAATTATGTGTTGCTTCATAACAAATTACCCACAAAGTTAGTGACTTCAGATAACATTTACTGTCTTGCAGCTACTATGGTCAGGACTCTGGAGGCAGTTTGGCTGGATCCTCTGGCTGGATCTCTCACTAGGCTGCCATCAATGTGTTGGCCAGAGTCTGCCCTCATAGGATATCTCAAAGTGGGGCAGCTGACCTCATTAGAGTGAATAAACAAGGAGAACCACAGAGAGTGTGAGCAAGGTGGAAGCGACCATCTTTTGTAAACTCATGTTGGCTGTGATGTCCCATCACTTTTTGCTGCATTTTACTCATTAGAAGCAAGTCTCTGGGCTTCTCTGGTGGCTCAGTGGTAAAGACTCTGCGTGCCAATGCAGGAGATGTGAGTTCAATCCCTGGTTCAGAAAGATCCTCTGGAGAAGGAAGTGGCAACCCACTCCAGTATTCTTGCCTGGAAAAACCCCATGGACAGAGGAGCCTGGCAGGCTACGGGGTTGCAGAAAGTCGGGCCCAACTTAGAGACTGAAAAACAACGAGAAGTTGCTAGGTCCAGTGTACACTCAAGGAGAAGGGATTACACAAGAATATAAATGCCAGGAAGTGGGGTCACTGGGAGCCACTGTAGAAACTGCCAACCACATTTGACTTTCAATTAGTGTTTGTTGATTTGTTTTCTTTTTTTGGCCAAATCGAGTGGCTTTGGGATCTTAGTTCCCCAACCAGGGATTGAACCTGCACCTTTGTCAGTGAAAGAGTGGAGTCTTAACCGCTGGACCGCAAGGGAATCCTTGTGTTTGGATGAATGAATGAATCTGGATAAATGGAGAGGGAGCACAGAGATAGGCAGGGGCACACTGGTATTAAGAACTTGTGTTGGGACCTGGATGTCAGAGGACTTGTCAGTCTCCACTTGCCACTTGCTTCATTTGCAAGATCGGTTAACTTCTACTCTGATTCCATCCTCCTCATTCACTCAAAACTGCTTGTGTGCCTATGACATACAAACAGCAGGGCAATTCATTCTTTAGAGAGATGGAGAAACTGGACAGCTTACACACTGGGCTCAGAGGTTTGTGAATTGCTTTCAGAGGAAAGGCTGGGGGAATTTGTTAATTTTGGGAAAAGCACATTTTTTCCCACTTGCACAACTCAAATAAGTCTGAACCCTCCCAAGCTGGAATTTTCCAAACCATTTTCATTTCTCAGACTAGAGAGGGGGAAATTTGGAGAAAGCAAAGTCTTATTTTTAAGGGAGAAATGAGCTAGATTTGTGGCATAACTTTTGTGTGCTCAGCATGAGCTTGCATCTCAGGGAGGGACACCCAAGACGGTTAGAGGGACCAGGCTAACTGTAGGGGAATAACCGTGAATCGAAGGGACCGTGTTGCCTCAGCTGAGGCTCAGATGCTGCGTGCTGTTGGAAATCAAGAAGAGTATCTTCATAGAGCTGCCATGGGCAGGGAGGGGTTCTGGAAACAGGTGGGTTACAGCTTCAACTTTGTGTACGAAAAAAATTTTTTTCTTTTAGTTTTCTTTTTTTTAAATTGAAGAGTAGTTGCTTTACGATGTTGTGGTTGTCTCTGCTGTGCACCAACACAAATCAATCATAATTATATATATTCCCTCCCACTGGAGCCTCCCTCCTCCAGCCTCCGAAAAATGTTTGAATGGGAAGAGGGCATTTGAGATGAGGAGTGGCATGGAAGAAAAGGCAAAGAAATGGAAACCTGTGTGTCATGATCACGGGCAGAGAAGCAGGCCTGAATAAGTGGAAGGTATGTGGTAACAACTCAGGAAATAATGAGACTGTGGGCCATGACCTGTCTGAATTTAGGAGGTAGGGTTAGTGGGATGAGTCTTGGCAGAGAGATGAGAACAGTACTCAGTTCTAGGGGTAATTAGTTCAGCACTGGGCTCAGGGATGGGCAGCCCCAGGAATATGCTGTGATGGGGCAGGTGGGGGAAGGGGACTGCCATGATGCCGTCCTCCTGCCCAGGAAAAGCAGCTGAGAATGTGAGCAGGCCTTGGGTACAGCTGCTGGGGGAACAACAAAGTTTACCCTGATTCCTTGTTGTCTGTTCTAAGATCAGGGTGAAAATCATCACAGGAGAGAAGAGGGCTTGTCACACCAGAGCTCCTGTGTAACTCCACCCCTTCCCCTCCTAGCTCCACCCACAACCCCTTCCTCTCTCCTTGTCTCCTCTCCTGTCTCTGCTTTATTTTTCTCCCCGGCACTTACAGCCATGTGACACTTGTATGTTTATTACTTGTCCTGTATATGGTCTGTTTTCCCAATTGGACTGTAAGCTCCATGATGGCTAGGATTCCCAGAGACAAGAGCACTTGGCAAGTGGTAATACTCAATACACGTTGAATGGAAAACAGCTTACTACAAAGTGAAAGCTCAGCTAATAGATTGATTTGCTCAGAAGGACAGGGTGCTGGATCTGCCTTTTGCCCACGCCAGGGCAGCTGCACAGGCATGTATGTGTGTCAAGACCTGAAAAGAAGAGTTTGCCCTTGTAGGGAAAAGCCCCACCTTTGTCTACGTGCCAGAGACGGTGCAGGTGACACAGCTTCCGCCAAGGTCACACTGCTGTCCCCTGCTTTGACTGCCCCTAACAGCTTAACTTCCCCTGTCTCCAAGGTTGGGACATCTACTAGGTTGGAGCACTGTACCAGCCTGCACCACCTCCCCAGTTGCCTGTCGGAGTTCCTTCTCCTGGGTCTCCTCCTGCCAGCCTCCATGGTGCCAGGACTGTCTTTGTGTGAAACCCTGGCTGGAAAGGGGCAGAACTGGGGTTTTCTCTTCCCCACATCCATCCATCCCAAGTCCCAATAAGCATCAAGAAAAATGACTGTTGGTGGTGTTTCAGAGGCTCCATGACCCTGTAAAATATGCTTCATTTTTCTCAGAAAATGAGCCATTTTTTTTTCTCTTATGTTTTCATATGGTGCCCAGAAGTCCCTGGATTTCCTGGAATTTATATGAAGAATTCCAGCTATTCCAGCCATCATTTTCACACACATAGCTCCTGCCAACAGACTTCGGTCATCTGGGGGCTGCGGCGGGGGTGGGGTGAGTTTGGCACCCCAGCCTAGAGATCTGGCGAGGGCTTCTTTGCTGATTCTGTGCGTGCTCTTGAGTGTCTAAAAAAGAGAGATTTGTTGAGGCCTCATTGGCATATGATAAACTACACTGAACAGTGAGTTAAATGTTGACTTAATATACACACCACGAAATCGTCCACTGCCGTCAAGGGAGTAAATATCACCACTGAAGTTTCCTTGTGTGCTTTACAGCCCCGCCCTCCTCCCCAGCAACCACTGATCTGAGACCGTTCCTCGTCTGGTGTCTTTCAGTCTGGTGTCTTTCACTCACCATAATTCTCTTGAGATTCATCCAGCTGTTGTGTGTCTTAACAGTTCATCTTCTTTCATTCTAGGTCATATTCCATTGTATGGGATGGACCAAGACTTGTTTATTGATTTATCTTTCAGTCGACTTTGTTTCCCACCATCCCCAGCTCTTGGGTATTATAAATAAGGCTGCTATGAACATTTGTATACAAGTGTTTCTATGTATATATATTCCCTTTTCTCCTGGGTAGTCACCTCGGAGAGGAGTGGCTGGTTAATATGCTTAATTTTTAAAGAAACTGCCATACTGTTTCCCAAAGTGGTTGTACTATTTAACTTTCTTACCCACAATGTATGAGAGTTATCAATCAGTTCCTCCACGCCACCGCTAACATTGGTGTGGCAGGCCTTTCTAACTGTAGCTGTTTTAAGAGGCATGTAGCAAGGAGATCCAACCAGTCTATTCTGAAGGAGATCAGCCCTGGGTGTTCTTTGGAAGGAATGATGCTAAAGCTGAAACTCCAATACTTTGGCCACCTCATGAGAAGAGTTGACTCATTGAAAAAGGCTCTGATGTTGGGAGGGACTGGGGGCAGGAGGAGAAGGGGACGACAGAGGATGAGATGGCTGGATGGCATCACTGACTCGATGGACGTGAGTCTGAGTGAACTCTGGGAGTTGGTGATGGACAGGGAGGCCTGGCGTGCTGCGATTCATGGGGTCGCAAAGAGTCGGACATGACTGAGTGACTGAACTGAACTGAACTGAGCACTATCTCATTGTAGTTTTCATTTAAATTTTCTTCATGACTACTGCAGTTGAACATCTTTTCATGAGTTTATTTGCCAACTGTTTCTTCTTGTGAAATGTCTATTTGAACATATTGCCTCCTTTCATTAAAAAAAATTTTTTTTTATTGTTGAGTTTGAGGATTCTTAGGGCTTTCCTGGTAGTAAAAGAATCTGCCTGCAATGCAGGAGACCTGGTTCGATCTCTGGGTCTGGACGATCCCATGGAAAAGGGAATGGCAACCCACTCCAGTATTCTTGCCTGCAGAATGCCATGGACAGAGGAGCCTTGTGGGCTACAGTCTGTGGGGCTGCAAAGAGTCGGACACGGCTAAGTGACTAACACTTTGGGGATTCCTTATATACTCTGTTTTTGTTTTTACTTATTTATTTAGCCATGTGGCTCATGGGATTTTGCACTCAACAGTGAAAGCACAGAGTCCACTGGACCACCAAGGAATTCTCTATTCTAGATACAAGTGCTTTATCAGAGGTATGTTTGGCCAATGTTTTTTTCTGGTATGTGCCTTGTCTTCTCCTTCTCTTGACAGTGTCTTGAAGAATAAAAGCTTTTACTTTTGATATAATCCAATTTATCCAGTTATTTAGTTATGGATTGTGCTTTTGGTTTTATAGTTAAGAAACCGACAAACAAAAATTCATGAAGATTTACTCCTTTATTTACTTTTAGCTTTCTTCTAAGAGTTGTATGGTTTTAGCTCTTATGTTAAGGTCAATGGTCCATTTTGAGTTAATTTTTATTAATAGGGGTGCAGGAAGTGCTCCAATTACTTTCCTTTCTTAGCTCTCCCTTCTTCTCCATCTTCATAGTCTTCCTTTTGCATATACAAATCCAGTTGTTCCAACATTATATATTGAAAAGGCTGTCCTTTCTCCACTGCATTACATTTGTCCTTCGTTAAAAATCAGTTGTTCATATATGAATAGATTTATTTCTGGATTCTGGATTCTCTATTCTGTTTAACTGATTTATTTATTTTTGCACCAATACTATGTTGTTTTTATATACTGCAGTTTTATAATAATTTCTGAAATCAGGTGTTAGTCCTCCAGCTTTTAACCTCTTCTTTGGGGTTGTTTTGGGTCTTCTAAGTTGTTTGTTAGCACAGAGAAATAAGAAAGCCTTCCTCAGTGATCAATGCAAAGAAATAGAGGACAACAGGAGGATGGGAAAGACTAGAGATCTCTTCAAGAAAATTAGAGATACCAAGGGAACATTGCATGCAAAGATGAGCACAATAAAGGACAGAAATGGTATGGACCTAACAGAAGCAGAAGATATTAAAAAGAGGTGGCAGGGATACACAGAAGAACTATACAAAAAAGATCTTCATGACCCAGATAACCACGGTGGTGTGATCACTTACCTAGAGCCAGACATCCTGGAGTGTGAAGTCAAGTGGGCCTTGGAAAGCATCACTATGAACAAAGCTAGTGGAGGTGATGGAATTCCAGTTGAGCTATTTCAAATCCTGAAAGATGATGCTGTGAAAGTGCTGCACTCAATATGCCAGCAAATTTGGAAAACTCAGCAGTGGCCACAGGACTGGAAAATGTCAGTTTTCATGCCAATCCTGAAGAAAGTCAATGCCAAAGGATGTTCAAACTACTGCACAACTACACTTATCTTGCTGCTGCTGCTGCTGCTGCTAAGTTGCGGCAGTCGTGTCCGACTCTGTGCAACCCCATAGACGGCAGCCCAACAGGTTCCCCCATCCCTGGGATTCTCCAGGTAAGAACACTGGAGTGGGTTGCCATTTCCTTCTCCAATGCATGAAAGTGAAAAGTGAAAGTGAAGTCACTCAGTCGTGTCCAACTCTTAGCGACCACATGGACTATAGCCTACCAGGCTCCTCCATTCATGGGATTTTCCAGGCAAGACTACTGGAGTGCGGTGCCATTGCCTTCTCCGACACTTATCTTACATACTAGCAAAGTAATACTGAAAATTCTCCAGGCTAGTCTTCAACAGTACATAAACCGTGAACTTGCAGAGGTTCAAGTTGGATATAGAAAAGGCAGAGGAACCAGAGATCAAATTGCTAACATCCACTGGATCATCAAAAAAGCAAGAGAGTTCCAGAAAAACATCTACTTCTGCTTTATTGACTATGCCAAAACCTTTGACTGTGTGGATCACAACAAACTGGAAGATTCTTCAAGAGATGGGAATACCAGACCACCTGACCTGTCTCCTGAGAAGTATGTATGCAGATCAAAAAGCAACAGTTAAAACTGGACATGGAACAACAGACTGGTTCCAAATCGGAAAAGGAGTACATCAAGGCCGTATATTGTCATCCTGCTTATTTAACTTATAGGCAGAGTACATCATGTGAAATGCCAGGCTGAATGAAGCACAAGCTGGAATCAAGATTGCCGGGAGAAATATCAATAACCTCAAATATGCAGATGACACCACCCTTATGGCAGAAAGTGAAGAAGAACTAAAGAGCCTCTTGATGAAAGTGAAAGAGAAGAGTGAAAAAGTTGGCTTAAAACTCAACATTCAGAAAACTAAGAGTATGGCATCTGGTCCCATCACTTCATGGCAAATAGATGGGGAAACAATGGAAACAGTGACAGACTTAATTTTGGGGGGCTTCAAAATCACTGCAGATGGTGACTGCACCATGAAATGAAAAGACACTTGCTCTTTGAAAAAAAGCTATGACAAACATAGACAGCATATTAAAAAGCAGAGATAATACTTTGTCAACGAAGGTCAATCTAGTCAAAGCTATAGTTTTTTTCATGCATGGATGTGAAGTCATGCATGGATGTGAAGAGTTGGATTGTAAAGAAAGCTGAGCGCTGAAGAATTGATGCTTTTGAACTGTGGTGTTGGAGAAGACTTTTGAGAATCCCTTGACTGCAAGGAGATCAGACCAGTCAATCATAAAAGAAATCAGTCCTGAATATTCACTGGAAGGACTGATGCTGAAGCTGAAGCCCCAATATTTGGCCACCTGATGTGAAGAACTGTCTCATTTGAAAAGACCCTGATGCTGGAAAAGATTGAATTCAGGAAGAGAAGGGGACTACAGAGGATGAGATGGTTGGATGGCATCACCGACTTGATGGACATGAGTATGAGTAAGCTCTGGGAGTTGGTGATGGACAGGGAAGCCTGGCGTGCTGCAGTCCATGGGGTCACAAAGAGTTGGACATGACAGTGACTGAACTGAACTGAGGTTGTTTGTATTTCCATTGGGTTTTAGGTGCGGTTTGTCAATTTATATATATTTTTAATGCCTTTCAAACTTATGATTGTGATTGTCTGAATCTATAGCTTTTAGATATTTTACATTACTTTCTCCCTGAGCTTCAACTTCCTCTTCTGTCATGTCAGGATGGTAATTCCCACATGGCAAGGAAATTGGGAGTTCCATATGGGCTAATACAACTTCTGACATACTGCCTGGAGCAAAATAAAACTACAAGATGTCAGTTCTTTTAAACCTTGTCATATGACAAAACCTTGCATCTTTTACTCCAAACCTTCCCTGTGAATTTCTTTTTGTCATTTTCGGAAATTTCATCATCACATCCTGCAGTGAATATTACTTTTTTCTTTGCCTTCTCTCTTTTAAGTGGCTTCAAAAACAATGTATTAAGGATCATTTTAGTTTTAATCACCATCACTCTGCTGGAGTTCCACAATCAACCTGACTGAATTCTTCCTCTCTAGGTTTGGTTCTCTCCAAAGTTACCTGAGCTCCAGTCTATTAGTTAAGAATGTGTTCAGCTACATGTAACAGTGAATTTGATTAATCATGGTTAAACAAATAGGGGTTTATTTCACTCACGTAACAAAAAGACTGGAGGTAGGGGGTTGCTTGTTTTGGTTCAGATGGTTACCAATGTGACCAGAATCCTAAAGGGTTTCCTTCTTTCTGATCTGCCATGCTTAACCTGATGACTTTCACCCTTGGGCTTGTTTTCTCATGGTCACAAGATGACTGCCAGGTGTGCAGCTAGCATATCACTTTAGGGCAGGAAGAAGGATTTGGGAGACGTAGAAAGTTTCTCAGAATACTTCCTTCCGATTTCCGCTTGCTTGCTTGGGCCAGCTCTCCCTGATGGTGCCACGCTCCAAGGCAGGACTGAGAACTGGACACTCAGTTCATGGACTTCTGGTCACACTGTGAGGTGGAAGTGTTTATCCTGGCATCTTGTTTGGAAGGATTCAGAGGTCAAATGCTCTTCCGACACACTGTGATGCAGGATTCCAAGGCTATGTGATTTTGAAGAAAGAAGGTTACAGAAATCAAGCCCTGAGCCTTTGGAGTGGGAGCACTGACCCCAAGACCCTAGACTACCAGAGAACTAACCCTCAGTTCAGTTCAGTTCAGTTGCTCAGTCATGTCCGACTCTTTGTGACCCCATGAATTGCAGCATGCCAGGCCTCCTTGTCCATCACCAGCTCCTGGAGTTCACTCAAACTAACGTCCGTCAAGTCGGTGATGCCATCCAGCCATCTCATCCTCTGTTGTCCCCTTTTCCTCCTGGTCCCAATCCCTCCCAGCATCAGAGTCTTTTCCAATGAGTCAACTCGTCGCATGAGGTGGCCAAAGTATTGGAGTTTCAGCTTTAGCATCATTCCTTACAAAGAAATCCCAGGGCTGATCTCCTTCAGAATGGACTGGTTGGATCTCCTTGCAGTCCAAGGGACTCTCAAGAGTCTTCTCCAACACCACAGTTCAAAAGCATCAATTCTTTGGCGCTCAGCTTTCCTCACAGTCCAACTCTCACATCAATACACGACCACTGAAAAAACCATAGTTTTGACTAGATGGACCTTTGTTGGCAAAGTAATGTCTCTGCTTTTGAATATGCTATCTAGGTTGGTCATAACTTTCCTCCAAGGAGTAAACGTCTTTTAATTTCATGGCTGCAATGAACTAACCCTAGGGAGTATCAAATAGTGAGATCTCACACAAAGGAACCCACTTGAATTCAAGACCCGGCATCACCTAACCACCAGTGACACTCTGTGCAGGATGCCTCACCTAAACAACAAACAAAACAAAAATACAAACCTAATCATCAGCAGACAGAATTATCATGTCAGCCAGCCTTGCCCATCAGGGGAAAAATAAACCAACAAAAACTCAGCACAAATCTCTCCCTATATGTAGCTTACACAAACCACTGGACAAATCTTAGGAGGGCAGAAACCAAAAGAAAGAAAGAATTCAACCTTGAAGCCTGGGAAAAGGAGACCTCAAACACAGTAAGTTTAAAAAAATAATGAAAAGGCAGAGAAATACTACAAAAATGAAGGAACAAACTAGAAACACAGAAGTCCAAATAAATGAAGAGGAAATAGGCAAACTACCTGAAAAAAAATTCAGAATAATGATGGTGAAGATGATCAAAAACCTTGAAAACAAAATGGAGAAAATGCAAGAATCAATTAACAAAGACCTAGAAGAATTAAAGAATCAACATACAGAGACAAACAACACAATTACTGAAATTAAAAATACTCTAGAAGGAATTAATAGAATATCTGAAGCAGAAGAATGAATCAGTTAGCTGGAAGATAAAATGGTGGAAATAACTTCTGAAGAGCAGAATAAAGTAAAAAGAATGAAAAGAATTGAGAATAGTCTCAGAGACCTCTGGGAGAATATCAAACATACCAACATTCGAACTATAGGGTTCCCAGAGGAGGAAGAGAAAAAGAAAGGGTATGAGAAAATTTTTGAAGAGATTATAGTTGAAAATTTCCCTGACATGGAAAAGGAAATATTTGATCAAGTCCAAGAGGCAGGAAGAGTCCCATACATGGTAAACCCAAGGAGAAACACACCAAGAAATACACCAACACATATCCTAATCAAACTAACAAAGACTAAACACAAAGAAAGAATATTAAAAGCAGCAAGGGAGAAGCAACAAGTAACATACAAGAGAAACCCCATATGTTTAACAGTTGATCTTTCAGCAGAAACTCTGCAGGCCAGAAGGGAATAGCAGAATATATTTAAAGTACTGAAAGGGAAAAATCTACAACCAAGATTACTGTACCCAGCAAGGATCTCATTCAAAATTGGTGAAAAAATAAAAAGTTTTTCAGACAAGCAAAAGTTAAGAGAATTCAGTACCACCAAACCAGCTTTACAACAAATGTTAAAGGGGCTTATATAGTCAAGAAATACAAGAGAAGAAAAAAGATCTACGAAATCAACCCCAAACAATTAAGAAAATGGCAATAGGAACATGTATATCAGTAATTACTTTAAATGTAAATGGATTAAATGTTCCAGCCAAAAGACACAGACTGGCTGAACGGATACAAAAACAAGACCCATATATATGCTGTCTACAAGAAACCCACTTTGGACCTAAAGACATGTATAGACTGAAAGTGAGAGGATGGAAAAATATATTCCGTGCAAATGGGAAGCAAAAGAAAGCTGGAGTAGCAATCCTCATATCAGACAAACAGACATTAAAATAAAGAAGATGACAAGAGATCAGAAAGGACACTAGGTAATGATCAAGGGATCAATCCAGGAGGAAGACATAACAATTATAAACATCTATTCACCCAACATAGGACCACCTCAATACATAAGACAAACACTGATAGACATAAAAGGAGAAATGGACAGTAACACAATAATAGTAGGAGACTTTAACACCCCTCTCACACCAATGGACAGATTATCAAAACAGAAAATTAAGGAAACACAAGTCTTAAATGATATGCTAGATGAGATGGATCTCATTGATATCTTTGGGACATTCCATCCAAATGCAGAAGAATACACCTTTTTCTCAAGTGCACATGGAACATTCTCCAGGATAGACCACATCTTGGGTCACAAACTAAACCTCAGTAAATTTAAGAAAATTGAAATTCTATCAAGCATCTTCTCCAACCACAATGCTATGAGACTAGATACCAATTATAAGAAAAAAAAAAACTGTAAGAAACACAGAAACATGGAGATTAAACAACACATTTCTAAATAACCAACAGGTTACTGAAGAAATCAAAAGGGAAATAAAAAAAAATGACAATGAAAACAATACAACTCAAAACCTATGGGATGTACCAAAAGCAGTCCTAAGAGGGAAGTTTATAGCAACACAATCCTACCCCAAGAAACAAGAAAACCACTGAACAGACAATCTAATTTTACACCTAAAACAACTGGAAAAAGAAGAACAAAAGACTCCCAAAATTAGTAGGAGGAAAGAAATCATAAAGTTCCAAGAAGAAATAAGTGAAAAAGAAATGAAAGAAACAATAGTAAAGATTAATAAAACTAAAAGCTGATTCTTTGAGAAGATAAACAAAATTGACAAGCCTTTATCTAGACTCATCAAGAAAAAAAAGAGAGAAGAATCAAATCAACAAAATTAGAAATGGAAAAGGAGGACTACATCAGACAATGCAGAAATACAAAGGATTATAAAAGATTATTATGAACAACTATATGGCAATAAAATGGATAACCTGGAAGAAATGGATAGATTCTTAGAAAAGTTCAATCTTCCAAGACTGAACCGGGGAGATTTAGAACTTATGAACAACCCAATTACAAGCACTGAAATTGAAGCTGTGATAAAAAATCTCCCCCAAAACAAAAGCCCAAGACCAGATGGCTTCACAGGAGAACTCCATCAAACATTTAGAGAAGAGCTAATGCATACCCTTCTAAAACACTTTCAAAAAATTGCAGAGGAAGGAACACTTCCAAACTCATTCTACAAGGCCACCATCACCCTGATACCAAAACCAGACAAAGACAACACAAAAAAAGAAAACTACAGACCAATATCACATAGATGCAAAAATCCTCAACAAAATTTTAGCAAACAGAACTCAGCAACACATCAAAAAGCTCATACACCATGATCAAGTTGGGTTTATTCCAGGAATGCAAGGATTCTTCAATAAATGCAAATCAATCAATATGGTACACCATATTAACAAGTTGAAAGATAAAAACCATATGATAATCTCAACAGATGAAGAAAAAGCCTTTCACAAAATTCAGCACCCATTTATGATTTAAACTCTTCAAAAAATGAGCATAGAAGGAACCTACCTCAACATAGTAAAGGCCATATATGATAAGCCTACAACAAACATTATTCTCAATGGTGAAAAACTGAAGGCATTCTTCCTAAGATCAGAAACAAGACAAATGTGTCCACTTTAACCACTGTTATTCAACATAGTTCTGGCGGTCCTAGCTACAGCAATCAGAGAAGAAAAAGAAACAAAAGGAATCCAGATAGGAAAAGAGGATGTAAAGCTCTCACTGTTTGCAGATGACATGATACTGTACATTGAAAACCCTAAAGATAATATCAGAAAATTACTTGAGCTAATCAGTGAATTTAGCAAAGTTGTAGGATACAAAATCAATACACAGAAATCACTTGCATTTCTATATACTAACAATGAAAAATCAGAAAAAGAAATTAAGGAATCAATCCCATTCACCACTTCAACAAAAGGAATTAAATATTTAGCAATAAACTTACCTATTAAGGAGATTAAAGAACTGTACAAGGAGCCAGTCATCCTGGAATGTGAAGTCAAGTGGGCCTTAGAAAGCATCACCATGAACAAAGCTAGTGGACGTGATGGAATTCCAGTTGAGCTATTTCAAATCCTGAAAGATGATGCTGTGAAAGTGCTACATTCAATATGCCAGCAAATCTGGAAACTCAGCAGGGGCCACAGGACTGGAAAAGGTCAGTTTTCATCCCAATCCCAAAGAAAGGTAATGCCAAAAAATGCTCAAACTACTGTACAATTGCATTCATCTCACATGCTACTAAAGTAATGCTCAAAATTCTCCAAGCCAGGCTTCAGCAATACATGAACCGTGAACTTCCAGATGTTTAAGTTGGTTTTAGAAAAGGCAGAGGAACCAGAGATCAAATTGCCAACATCTGCTTGATCATGGAAAAAGCAAGAGAGTTCCAGAAAAACATCTATTTCTGCTTTATTGACTATGCCAAAGCCTTTGACTGTGTGGATCACAATAAACTGTAGAAAATTCTGAAAGAGATGGGAATACCAGACCATCTGACCTGCCTCTTTAGAAACCTATATGCAGGTCAGGAAGCAACAGTTAGAACTGGACATGAAACAACAGACTGGTTCCAAATAGGAAAAGGAGTATGTCAAGGCTTATTTAACTTATATGCAGAGTACATCATGAGAAATGCTGGGCTGGAAGAAGCACAAGCTGGAAT